>NC_139011.1:42850970-43450970 GCF_964374135.1 Grampus griseus | reverse complement strand
AGAAGAGCTAAGGTCCTTAATAAGGCATTCAAGACCACCCATACTCTAGATGATGTGATTAAGGGATACATGATGAGCACAGAAAAGATTTCAGAGAAGTAATGAGTAAATATATAGGCAAATGATACAATTTTTTGTAGGCATTTTGTTATCTATACAATGCTTACTCCTTCTGTATTCTGGGATCTCACTGTTGTAATTTGGTAAAACCATGCAACCTGTGATGGAGCCTGATAGAATTTCACAACCTTCTCACACAAGGCATTTCCTCTTATACCATAAGCTTTATATGGAATTGTCATCCACATCACTCTCCCTTGTTTATTCCACTATTATAGCCCATTTAATAATTATTATTTTAATTATTATTAAAAGATAAATGCCTAATTAAAATCTAGGCATTTGATAATTGTTATCTGAGTAAAAACATCAATATTAAAGCACTGTCTTATTCGTGTACTTATTTTGATGCATGACTATCTGGAATGGCAACATGTAAGAATTGTGAACTTTCTATGTGCCAGACTGGGTTCTAGAGTCTGAGTGACAACAGTGAATAAGATTTCTGCTGTTTTGTAATATTGCCTGCATTATTCTTTTTCCTTTCCTTTGGCAATCATGTTTTCCTCTGGGGGATGGAAATCTACTTTTAGACTACATGTTTGGGTAAATTTTTTCCATACCTGAATCTGGAAGGTGGGAGGCATTGAAGTAGTATTGGACAATTGAGACATCATATGCCCCTAGGTGCAGTGATAGTCAAAGATGAGCATGGGACCCAAGCCAAGAAAATCATGCCTAAACCCAGGATTTATAATGGAGACACAGGAAGGCTTTTTTGCTTTTCCATTGGATTTGAACTTGGGGGGTTTTAAGCCTGAAGCTGCCAATGGGCCACTAGGTGAAATTTGAGTATAAAGCCAACATTAAGGAGAGAAGAATGGCAAGATAGAGAGAACCTGCACCCTAGTTTCTTCTGTATGAGGCCCTGAGCCAAGTCACACCTGAAGCCAATAATGCCTCAGGGGTTTTCCATTAATGATCCAATAAATTTCCTTATTTGCTTAAGCAGATTTGTTATTTTTGTAAGTGTGTGATTTGATTCCCAGAGTTCCAATACTGGGACTAACTTAGGTTTAACTTAGATTGTTAAAAGTAGTAGATTGTGCCATTTCTTTAAGCATCTGGCAAGGAATTAAAATTAGCTATAATTTTTCCAATGCCTATATTCACAAAAATCTAGGGAAATTGCCATGAATAGTTAAGAAAACCTTGAAAGAGTTTTGACTCTTAATCAAAAAGCTATTTTTTTAAATGAATGCAAATATTTATTGTTTCCTGTATGCAGAAGATGTGTCAAGTGTCTTTCAATGGAGATAGGCTCAGATATGCCTTTATAATCCAAAGAAACATCCCTTGGCTCTTACTGTGACCACAATAATCATTGGTATAAATCGTTAATGATTGCTCATTGTCCTAATAATCTTTATTCCAATGTCATTAGTAAGGTAGTCCAACAAAAACAGGAATAATACTTAGGGATAGGTCCAGGCTGTAGAGTTGAGAGAGCTGTTTTCTTTTGACCACAGGCAGAGTTCATCACTCACTCATCCTGAATGTTTGTTCCTACTCTACTCTGCACATGGAATATATTTAGTACCATCATCAAAGTAATCACCATCTGTATAATCAATACGAGATCATATTCACTCAAGGTGTTGAATGCTATCATTGCCTTCTGAGAACTTATGCTGTGTACTTAAAAAGCAATATTGTATACTGAGGATAATTTCAGTAAGCTGCACTAATGTAAATGAGCTAATATCTGTAGAAAAGTGTAGTCAAATGATACATCATATTAATAAAGAAATATTTAACTGTGTTCATCCTTTGTGATTATGATTAATGAGGTGACTTTCAGAATTTAAAAGGGAAGATCATTTAAGAGGGAGGACAATTATAACATCACTCTCTTCTAAGGATGATTTTGAAAGGTATTTGGAGAGGGGAGGAAAGCTAATAAGAATATAATTTTAATAATCGAGTCTAAGATGACTGGGACCCCATCCAGTATACCTACCAAGTATTTAGGTGGCGTCTAAAGCCACAACTTGTTTAAATGATTTGACAAAATTGAAAAACTTGATCCAAAATATGTGCCCACTTAGGAAAGGCATTTCAAGACACAGCAGAAGAGTAAGACGTGGAGGTGACCTTCCTCCCCACAAACACATCAGAAATAAATACGTCTATATGTGGAACAACTCCGACAGAGCACCTACTGAACGCTGACAGAAGACCTCAGACTTCCCAAAAGGCAAGGAACTCCCACATACCTGGGTAGGGCAAAAGAAAAAAGAAAAAACAGAGACAAAAGAATAGGGATGGGATCTTCACCATTAGGAGGGAGCTGGGAAGGAGGAAAAGTTTCCACACACTAGTAGCCCCTTCGCGGGCGGAGACTGTGGGTGGTGGAGGGGGGGAGCTTCGGAGCCGCGGAGGAGAGCACAGCAACAGAGGTGTGGAGGGCAAAGCGGAGAGATTCCCGCACAAAGGATCAGTGCCGACCAGCACTCACCAGCCCGAGAGGCTTGTCTGCTCACCCGCCGGGGTGGGTGGGGCCTGGGAGCTGAGGCTCAGTCTTCGGAGGCCAGATCCCTGCTTGGGGTTGGCTCCGTGCACACAGACTGAAGAGAGTTAGTGTGTTACAGCTAGCCAGGAGGGAGTCAGGAAAAAGTCTGGAAATGCCTAAGAGGCAAGGGACTACTGTTTCGGGGTGTGAGGAGAGGGGATTCAGAGCACTGCGTAAACGAGCTCCAAAGACGGGCATGAGCTGCAGCTATCAGCCCGGACACCAGAGACGGGCATGACACACTAAGGCTGCTGTTGCAGCCACCAAGAAACCTGTGTGCAAGCACAGGTCACTCTCCATAACTCCCCTCCTGGGAGCCTGTGCAACCCGCCACTGCCAGCGTCCCGTGATCCAGGGACAAGTTCCCCGGGAAAACACACACCGCACCTCAGGCTGGTGCAACGTCATGCCGACCTCTGCCGCCTCAGGCTTGAACCGAATTCTGTACCCCACCCTTCCCCTGGACTGAGTGAGCCAGAGCACCTTAATCAGCTGCTCCTTTAACCCCGTCTTGTCTGGGCAGGGTACAGACATTCTCAGGTGACGTACAAGCAGAGGCGGGGCCAAATCCAAAGCTGAACCCTAGGAGCTGTGTGAACAAAGAAGAGAAAGGGAAATTTCTCCCAGCAGCCTCAGGAGCAGCAGACTAAATCTCCACAATCAACTTGATGTACCCTGCATCTGTGGAATACCTGAATAGAAAACAAATCATCCCAAAATCGAGGCGGTGGACTTTGGGAGAAATGATATACATATTTTTTCCTTTTTATCTTTTTGTGTGATTTTGTCTGTATAGCTTTGTTTTACCATTTGTCCAATGGTTCTGTCTGTTTATTTTTTTGTTGTTAGTTTGTTTTAATTTTTTTATTTTTAATAATTATTTTTATTCTAATGATTTTTTCTTTCTTTCTTTCTCTCCTTTCTTTCTTTCTCTCTCTTTCCTTCTTTCTTTCTTTCTCTCTTTCTTTCTTTCTTTCTTTCTTTCTTTCTTTCTTTCTTTCTTTCTTTCTTTCTTTCTCTCTCTCTCTCTCTCTTTCTTTCTTTCTTTCTTTCTTTCTTTCTTTCTTTCTTTCTTTCTTTCTTTCTTTCTTTCTTTCTTTCTTTTCTTCTGAGCTGTGTGGCTGACAGGATCTTGGTGCTCTGGCCGGGTATCAGGCCTGCAGCTCTGAGGTGAAAGGGACGAGTTCAGGACACTGATGCACCAGAGACCTCCCGGGTCCACATAACATCAAGCGGCAAAAGCTCTCCCAGAGATCTACATCTCAACGCTAAGACCCAGTTCTACTCATTGACCAGCAAGCTACAGTGCTGGGCACCCTATCCCAAACAACTAGCAAGAGAGGAGCACAACCCCACCCATTAGCAGAGAGGCTGCTAAAATTATAATAATGTCACAGACACCCCAAAACACACCACCAGATGTGGTCTTCCCCACCAAAAAGACAAGATCCAGCCTCATCCACCAGAACACAGGCACTGGTCCCCTCCACCAGGAAGCCTACAGAGCTCACTGAACCAACCTTAGCCACTAGGGGCAGACACCAAAAACAACAGGAACTACGAACCTGCACCTGCGAAAAGGAGACCCCAAACACAGTAAGTTAAGCAAAATGAGAACACAGAGAAACACATAGCAGTGGAAGGAGCAAGGTAAAAACCCAGCAGACCAAACAAATGAAGAAGAAATATGTAGTCTACCTGAAAAAGAATTCAGAGTAATGATAGTAAAGATGATCCAAAATCTTGGAAATAGAATGGAGAAAATACAAGAAACATTTAACAAGGACCTAGAAGAACTAAAGAGCAAGCCAACAATGATGAACAACACAATAAATGAGATTTAAAATTCTCTAGAAGGAATCAATAGCAGAATAACTGAGGCAGAAAAACAGATAAGTGACCTGGAAGATAAAATAGTGGAAATAACTACTGCAGAGCAGAATAAAGAAAAAGAATGAAAAGAATTGAGGACAGCCTCAGAGACATATGGAACAGCATTAAAAGCACCAACATTCGAATTATAGGGGTCCCAGAAGAAGAAGAGTAAAAGAAAGGGACTAAGAAAATATTTGAAGAGATTATAGTGGAAAATTCCCTAATATGGGAAAAGAAATAATCAAGTGCAGAAAGCACACAGAGGCCCATACAGGATAAATCCAAGGAGAAATACACCAAGACACATATTAATCAAACTATCAAAAATTAAATACAAAAAAAAAATATTAAAAGCAACAAGGGAAAAGCAACAAATAACATAAAAGGAAATCCCCATAAGATTAACAGCTGATCTTTCAGCAGAAACTCTGCAAGCCAGAAGGGAGTGGCAGGACATATTTAAAATGATGAAAGGGGAAAAACTACAATCATGATTATTCTACCCAGCAAGGATCTCACTCAGATTCAACAGAGAAATTAAAAGCTTTATAGACAAGCAAAAGCTAAGAGAATTCAGTACCAACAAAACAGCTTTACAACAAATGCTAAAGGGCCTTCTCTAGTCAGGAAACACAACATAAGGAAAAGGCCTACGATAACAAATCGAAAATAATTCAGTAAATGGTAATAGAAACATACATATCAATAACTACCTTAAATGTAAATGGATTAAATGCTCCAGCCAAAAGACATAGACTGGCTGAATGGATACAAAAACAAGACCCATATATATGTTGTCTTCAAGAGACCCACTTCAGATCTAGGGACACAGAGAGGCTGAAAGTGAGGGGATGGAAAAGGATATTCCATGTAAATGAAATCAAAAGGAAGCTGGAGTAGCAATTCTCATATCAGACAAAATAGACTTTAAAATAAAGACTATTACAAGAGGAAAAGAAGGACACTACATAATGATCAAGGGATCAATCTAAGAAGACAATATAACAATTGTAAATTTTTATGCACCCAACATAGGAGCACCTAAGGAGCACATAAGACAAATGTTAACAGCCATAAAAGTGGAAATCAACAGTAACACAATCATACAAGAGGACTTTACCACACTACTTTCACCAATGGACAGATTATGCAAAATGAAAAAAAAAATAAGGAAACACAAGCTTTAAAGGATACATTAAACAAGAGGGACTTAATTGATATTTATAGGACATTCCATCCAAAAACAACAGAATACACTTTCTTCTCAAGTGCTCATAGAACATTCTCCAGGATACATCCTATCTTGGGTCACAAATCAAGCCATGGTAAATTTAAGAAAACTGTAATTGTATCAAGTATCTTTTCTGACCACAACATTATGACACTAGATATCAATCACAGGAAAAAAATCTGTAAAAAATACAAACACATGGAGGTTAAACAATACACTACTTAATAACCAAGAGATTACTGAAGAAATCAAAGAGGAAATCAAAAAATACTTAGAAACAAATGCCAATGAAAGCACAATGACTCAAAACCTATGGGATGAAGCAAAAGTAGCTCTAAGAGGGAAGTGTATAGCAATACAATCCTACCTCAAGAAACAAGAAACATCTCAAATAAAAAACCTAACATTTCACCTAAAGCAATTAGAGAAAGAAGAAAAAAAAAGCCCCAAAGTTAGCAGAAGGAAAGAAATCATAAATTTGAGATCAGAAATAAATGGAAAAGAAATGAAAGAAACAATAGCGAGGTTCAATAAAATTAAAAGCTGGTTCTTTGAGAAGATAAACAATATTGATAAACCATTTGCCAGACTCATGAAGAGAAAAAGGGAGAAGACTCAAATCAATAGAATGAGAAATGAAATAGGAGAAGTAACAACTGACACTGCAGAAATACAAAGGATCATGAGAGATTACTACAAGCAACTATATGCCAATAAAATGGAGACCCTGGAAGAAATGGACAAATTCTTAGGAAACCACAAGTTTCAGAGACTGAACCAGGAAGAAATAGAATATACAAACAGACCAATCACAAACACTGAAATTGAGACTTTGCTTAAAAATCTTCCAACAAACAAAAGTCCAGGACCAGGTGCCTTCAAAGGCAAATTCTATCAAACATTTAGAGAAGAGCTAACACTTATCTTTCTCAAACTCTTCTAAAATATAGCAGAGAGAGAAACACTCCCAAACTCATTTTATGAGGCCACCATCACTCTTGTACCAAAATAGACAAAGATGTAACAAAGAAAGAAAACTACATAGCAATATCACTGATGAATATAGGTGCAAAAAATCCTCAACAAAATACTAACAAACAGAATCCAACAGCACATTAAAGGATCATACACCATGATCAAGTGAGGTTTATCCCAGGCATGCAAGGATTCTTCAATATATGCAAATCAATCAATGTGATACAACATATTAACAAATTGATGGATAAAAACTATATGATCATCTCAAGATATGCAGAAAAATCTGTTGAGAAAATTCAACACCCATTTATGGCATTCTCCAGAAAGTAGGCATAGAGGGAACTTACCTCAACATAATAAAGGACATATGTGACAACACCACAGCCAGCATCATTCTCAATGGTGAAAAACTGAAACCATTTCCATAAGATCAGGAACAAGACAAGGTTGCCCACTCTCACCACTATTATTCAACGCAGTTTTGGAAGTTTTAGCCACAGCAATCAGAGAAGAAAAAGAAAAAAAGTAATCCATTCAGAAAAGAAGAAGTAAAGCTGTCACTGTTTGCAGGTGACATGATACTATACATAGAGAATCCTAAAGATGCTACCAGAAAACTACTAGAACTAATCAATGAATTTGGTAAAGTAGCAGGATACAAAATTAATGCACAGAAATCTCTTGCATTCCTCTATAATAATGATTAAAAATCCAAAAAAGAAATTAGGAAACACTCCCATTTACCATTGCAACAAAAAGAATAAAATACCTAGGAATAAACCTACCTAAGGAGACAAAAGAACTGTATGCAGAAAAGTATAAGACACTGATGAAAGAAATTAAAGATGATACAAACAGATGGAGAGATATACCATGTTCTTTGATTGGAAGAATCAACATTGTGAAAATGACTATACTACCCAAAGCAATCTACAGATTCAGTGCAATCCCTATCAAACTACCAATGGCAATTTTCACAGAACTAGAACAAAAAATTTTACAATTTGTACAGAAACACAAAAGACCCAGAATAGCCAAAGCAATCTTGAGAAAGAAAAACAGAGCTGGAGGAATCAGACTCCCTGACTTCAGAATGTATTACAAAGCTACAGTAATCAAGAAAGCATGGTAGTGGCAGAAAAACAGAAAAAATATGTCAATGGAACAGGATAGAAAGCCCAAAGATAAACCCATGCACATATGGTCACCTTATTTTTGATAAAGGAGTCAAGAATATACAATGGACAAAAGACAGGCTCTTCAATAAGTTGTGCTTGGAAAACTGGACAGCTACATGTAAAAGAATGAAATTAGAACACCCCCTAATACCATACAGAAAATAAACCCAAAATAGATTAAAGACCTAAATGTAAGGCCAGACACTATCAAACTCTTAGACGAAAACATAGGCAGAACACTCTATGACATAAAGCACAACAAGATTCTTTTTGACCCTACTAGTAGAGAAATGAAAACAAAAACAAAAATAAACAAATGGACCTAATGAAACTTAAAAGCTTTTGCACAGCAAAGAAAAGCATAAACCAGACGAAGAAACAACCCTCTAAACGGGAGAAAATATTTGCAAACAAAGCAGCTGACAAAAGATTAATCTCCAAAATTTACAAGCAGCTCTTGCAGCTCAATATCACAAAAACAAACAATCCAATCCCAAAATGGGCAGAACACCTAAATAGACATTTCTCCAAGAAGATATACAGATTGCCAACAAACACATGAAGGAATGCTCAACACCACTAATCATTAGAGAAATGCAAATCAAAACTACATTGAGGTATCAGCTCACACCAATTAGAATGGCCGTCATCAAAAAATCTACAAACAATAAATGTTGGAGAAGGTGTGGAGAAAGGGGAACACTCTTGCACTGTTGGTGGGAATGAAAATTGATACAGCCACTATGGAGAACAGTATGGAGATTCCTTAAGAAACTAAAAATAGAACTACCATATGACCCAGCAATCCCACTGCTGGGCATATACCCTGAGAAAACCATAGTTCAAAAAGAGTCGTGTACCACAATGTTCATTGCAGCTCTATTTACAATAGCCAGGAGATGGATGCAACCTAAGTGTCCATCCACAGATGAATGGATAAAGAAGATATGGCACACATATACAATAGAATATTACTCAGCCATAAAAAGAAAGGAAATTGAGTTATTTTTAGTGAGGTGCATGGACCTAGAGTCTGTCATACAGAGTGAAGTAAGTCAGAAAGAGAAAAACAAATACCATATGCTAACACATATATATAGAATCTAAAAAAAAAAAAAAGTTCATGAAGAACCTAGAGGCAGGACAGGAAGGAATAAAGATGCAGACGTAGAGAATGGACTTGAGGACACAGGGAGGGGGAAGGGTAAGCTGGGATGAAGTGAGAGAGTGGCATGGATTTATATACACTACCAAATGTAAAATAGGTAGCTAGTGGGAAGCAGCCACATAGCACAGGGAGATCAGCGCGGTTCTTTGTGACCACCTAGAGGGGTGGGAGGAAGAAGCAAGAGAGAGGAGATATATGTATATGTATAGCTGATTCACTTTGTTATAAAACAGAAACCAACACACCATTGTAAAGCAATCATACTCCAATAAAAATGTTTAAAAAAATACATGCCCACTTAGAAGTCTATAGTGAGAAGTTTAATGCCATGGTCGTTACTGTATATTTTTAAAATATTGCTGTCTTGAATATCTTTTTGTTGTTGTTGTTTTACTATTTCCAAGTCTGGAAGAAGTAAATTGTCAAGTTATATTAACATTTTCACATGATGAAATATGTAGATGTAGTGTAATTGTTGTAGATTGTAGAATCAGAATATATTGATTCAACATGGTGAAGGCCTGATATTTTAAACCTTTGTCATGTAACTATTTTTGAAATAAATTTCCTGATTGGTTTTCATCAAAAGAGCTGAAGACCCTTTATTAAAAGTGCTTTTGTGTACATATTTGTGCAGGTAGTATATGCATGTAGAATTGTGAAAATAAATCTAGAAAAGAAGGTGTGGTCACAGACAATTGAAGGTAAAGGAAGGAATATTCATGTGCATATTTTGTCATGCAATTTACCAGCCATTTTGCCCTTTCGTTCTCACAGTGAGTTGTGTATCAAAACCCCCATCTTACAAATGAAAAACTGAGGCTAAAAAGAAGATAAATCGCTTACCCAAAGGCCCATAGATAGAAGAAATAGAATCAGGAATCAAATGCAAGTCTCTCTAAAGCAAAGCTCACTTTCTAATCTTCTTTCTAACCTTCTAATTTTTTCTAATCTTTCTCCTTTCTAATCTTCTACCATATTACACTGTGCACTTCCAGATTCTTGTGGCCAGTATGTGCATTTCCTATTCTGCTAGTTCCTTCACCTTCTTAACAGTTCTGATTCATATTCTGCAAGGAACTCTCTATAGAGTTGATCTCTATTTCTTCATAATATTCCATTGCTGGAGATCTTTGAAACAGTGCCAACTGCAAATGCTCTATCTTGACAGCTGTGACACAGAAAACTCAGAATATTTAAGAAATAATAATAGTAATAACACTGGCTAAACTAGCTAAATCTTTAAAACCCTTACTGTATGTAAGTCATTAGACGAAGTGCTTTACCTTAATTATCTCAGTTAATCTTCATAAAAATCACACAAGTTAGTTACTATTTTAACCCATTTTTAAGGATGAGAAACCTAGTTTAAGTAAATTCATCAGGATGACACAGTAAATGGTGAAAAGTAAATATGTTTCCATATGGAACTTGTGTAAAAAGGCAAGGATTGTTCTTACAAGTTTTGTTTCATTGGAGGACCCATCTCTTTGTATTAATAGTTACCTCTGCTAGGGACATTTGGGAGATCTCCCACGGTTTCACTTATTTCCCCACTCAAAAGAAACAAAATTTATTTCAAATATTCTGTAACTGTTTAGTTCTTAGCAATTTTCAGTGTCTGAGAAACACATTTTATTTCTAGTTTCTGAAACATTGGATATTTGAAAGGTGTTTGGTTCTTGAAGATTAGTTTCCAGTTATCACCGTGAGACAATTGTGTCACCTTAGAAATTATTTTTAAAAGATATGCATTAAGATGATGTTTCAGTTTGATTCGTGAAGGATTGGCGTTTGAAAATGTAATAGACATTCCAAAGATGACTTGATTTTAAAATGCCTCATTGAGAAAACATTTGAACTAGAAAGGGAAATTTGGCACGTGTGAGTTGTTAGCTGGTAAAAATAGGTGTCTAATTCTGGAGGAATCCATTATTAAGTGCTTCATAGTGAGAAAATAGAAATACAACATCCCACCACCGTTTGTGTCTGATATTTTTCAGTGGCTCATAATGCTAATTTTGATGTAGAAAGTTGGTTTTCAACAATAAGCAACAGAAGCTACTTTTTCCTATCTTCTTATTCTCAGGATTTAATTCTCCACACTGCCAACCACAAAACACACACACACACACACACACACACACGTGCAAAGTAATAAAGAGAGGTTGGAAGAAATGTAATTCATGTTTGCAGGTCTAGATGGACCTTTCTGCCTAAAACAACTGAAGGCAATGCTGCTGAAGCAAGTGGTCTTGCATTCATATATATTCTTTTTAAGATACAGGTAATTAAAAGTTCTAGAACTTTACATAATGCTGTGTAAAATTTTTAAAGCCCCTCCTTCCACAGGAGAACACTGGAAGAGCCCTAAGATTTTCTTTCAAGAAACATCATATTAATATTCTCGTGTCTTTGAGATTTAACATTTCATATTCTTTCCTCTGCACCTTTGATTGTTCCTGTTTACAGTGCACCTGAAACACATTGTATAATTGGCAGAGAGCCCAGATTTTCCATTTAGGAACAGTTTGATGATTTCACTTTTTCTTCTTCCTTTTTTTTTCCCAAACAGCAGGTGCTCTACATTGTAAACAATGCCAGTCACCATAATATTATTAGCTTTTGAATTTTTATTACATTCTTGCCTCCCTACATATTTTAAACTTCAGTGTAAGGAATTTTTGGCACCAGCTCAGCAAGCTTCTTATTTCATAAGGAAGATAGATTCCAGCAAATAGAGCGGTTCATTGTCATTTATAATTAGAAAGTATAAGATTTACCTAATCATAAAATCACCCAATATTTTCAGGTTTGTTTCTAATTTTCTAAGCAATACATTCACATCTGTCCCATGCAGAATGCTAATTCCCTTTTGGATGCATTAGTCTTACAAATGTTTAACCCTTTTCTTACCCATTATCTAAATATAACTCTCTTCTGGCTAATCTTTACCATGAAGGCTGTGGTTAAAAGCTAGTTTTTTTTATTTTTGTTTGTTTGTTTTTTTAAACACTTCTAAATGGTCAAAGCTCATCAGAATCAATGCATTCAGTTGAGTTATTTTAGCAGTCAATATGTATCACTGCATGATGGATTTAACTTCAGCAGTCAGCATGGAATAAGGAGATGGCTGAGGTGATACAATTGACCATGCTGGTTGCCAAATGTAATTTATTATATTCCCATCAATGGTGACCAAACACCAGGTACAGAAACTGTGTTTTTCACATAGCAAGTGTTAAGTATTTGCTAAAAAAACAAATGACTCAAAAAATTTCCCCATTGTCCTCAGAAGTTAAAATGTTATTACCTATAATACATATATTTATGAAACTTTTGTGGAAAAGGTTAATTAAAAAATCATTTCAGGGCACTCTTTGAAATACTGAAATGAATCAGCCAGTTAGTTGATACAGTGTAAGAACTGCTGTGTGTAGACTGATGAAAACCAAAAATTTATTCCCAACCCTAAATCTGGATTTTCGTTTCATTTTCTGAGATGAATTTTAAGATAACACTTAGCATAAATAATATTTAGAATTTTTCTTCACAGGTTTTGAGAAACTTTCCATTAGCTGCCCAAAAGGGAAAATAATCAAACTATTTTATTTCTACAGCTATGATCTTTCCCTCTAAACTGCATTTAGAGTTAACATTTTTTCCAGATCACTTCAATAAGTGAAAACCCAACAGAGAACAGATGTAATGTAAGAGCAATAAAGGAAGAAAAAAATTAAAAATCCTTTGTTCTCCCTGCAGTACATCCGTAAATCTATTAGCATTATTTTCCTTTCTCTCTCTCTCTCTCTCTCTCTCTTTTTTTTTTCATCCCAAGCCAGATCTCAAGTTCTTTGAAGCAACCCTTAATCAAGCTCCCCAAAGGCCTACGACTGCATGCAGCAATTTCTCCCCTGCTCTCAGCACAGATGTTTCGAGCACATTCCATTACACCTACATGCCATTACAGCTAATGGCTTATTCTGATGAAGAAAGCTGCTTTCTGCTCAGTGCAGCAAAGGGGAAAATTTCCTCCTGTACAGTTCGATCCCTGCAACAATGAAATGTGAGGGCAGGTGGTACAACAGAACTCTCTAATGTTAATTACATACTGTATTACCCCCAAATTTGGCTGGTCATTAATTATGCTAATTTACCTTACTGAAAGTTAGCACCATCAATGTGAACATTTGAGCAGATTATGGCAAAATGTAGTCTATCATAGTTTGCTTGTAAGCCTGAACCTTCTGATCCATCCAGAGAGAATATTACTGTTCTTGGATACAGCAAACTTAAGAAATGGGTTATGGCTACACTTGGCCCCCCTCAGGGTAAATATCCTGATTTTTCAGAAAAATAGTATTCAAAGGAAGCAATTTCTTCAAGTCCTGACTAGCAATGAATTTATTAATTTTTTCAAATTGCTAAATACAGAAAAATAAGTATAAAATCTAAAACATTGGAGAAGATAAAGGTTGTGTACTTTTCACTGAATAAAAATCATAGGTATTATTTTGGGAGCAGAATGAGTAGAGGAAAGATGGAAAATAAAACTTTGCTGGCAATGTGTGAAGTTTTCATGCTATGGAGTGTAGTGATTTTCTTCTATACATTTTTCATAGAGTCTTGATAAACAGAGATGAACATTGCCTTTAACAGCTCCTACAGTTATAGATTGTATTTTGTTATTTATTACTCCATAAAAAATTAACGTCTCCCTTCCAACTAAAGTTCAAGTTTTACCACATTGATCATAGGTTTAATAAAGTGTGCGAATCAGGTTAGGCTCATTTTCCATATGAATTAAATAAATACTACTTCTTTCTGGCCTGTTGAAATTGATTGGATTTCAGAAGTAAATATAAAATCTTCTCTATGGAGTGAACAGTCTCCCTTTCCTCTTCAAGGCTGCTGTTTCCTTCTATCCATCTCCAAGAAGCCATCATCATATTAACATAGATGACAATCTGGCAAGGAGGTGCTGATCAAAGATAAATTTCACACTCGCACTTCGCATTTTCTAATTACACCATCTGTGTCAGACTCTTTCGTGGCAGTTCTGCTCAATCTGTCAAATGCTGCGTGCCTATGGGAATGCAGAGGAGCTGAGAAAATCTCCTTGTCTCCCCCCACTCTCCCAGCCGATCCATCACCCCCAATCGGAGCTGGGCAGATATATTAGTCTAATTGGGGACTGGAATGAAGGTTCCAGGTTGCATCGGAGATGAGGTGTTTGGGGGATGCAAGACATGAGATTGCAATTTGAATCATATTACAGGGTCTGCCCTAACTTGTCTCAGAGCAGGCTGAGAACAAGCCATGCATGCGATATCAGGATGGGAGGGGGGAAGACGAGAGAACAGTTTTTAAAAGAATCATGAATGAGAAAGTGTCTCCTTTCATTTCTCTCTGTTTCTTTCAGGCACATTAAGGATAAATGATTGTGAACAGGCACTGATGGGCAGTGCTCATTCTTTTATTATAATGTTATAAAACATAAGTATAAGGAGTTAAGCACAATGACCCAGCCGTTATGGCCAGGTCTAATCTAATCAAGGCCAAGCAAATAAACCTAAGAGTTCTTCCTAAATCACAGAAATTAGTTCTTGTGAAATGTACATGATACTCACAACTGGACACAATAGACTAAAAACAAGAAACAGGGAAGACTGCTAGCTACTCTAATAAGAAGTTCTCAAATATATACTAAACTTTAACATCCACTTTGATTTCTTCTTTCTTTTAATTTAGAGTAACAAAGTCCATGAAATACCAAAGAAAAATGAAATGATGGACCTTTCAAACTAAAGCCATGGCATAGCTAACTCTTTCTAGTTATTGATTTCTCTCTGCCACAGGTCACTGCATTTAAGTCATGTTGCAACTGATGCCAAGGTAAGCGAATAAATGCAGTAACTCATTTTAAACTCTTCAAGGGTGCACTCTTGTGTGGGTTTACCTAAAAATGGCACTGCTATGAAACCAAAGGAATCAATCATTTCTTTTTTTTAAAACTATATGCAGTTCTTATGCTAATACTACTTCTGTTGCCCTTGAGAAATTCAGAATCATGTTTTTGTCCTAGTCATTCTCAAATGAGAAGGTTTATGGTGAAATGGAAACAGGAAAATAATGAGAGTTAAAGAATTTTGACTCTAGACCCAGCTCTGTTAATTACTTCTCAGACTCTGTTTTCTATAAACTTTACTCTTCCCTTTCATGCATTTGAGGCACATGTATGTGAAAGCATGTTAAAGATTATAAAACACTTCAAAAACTATAAGGCCATCTTGTTTATGCATTTATGTACTTATGTCTCAAATCACGTGATATTTCAAGTTATAGTTGATTGGAAAGATTTCTTCCCAAATACACCATGCTAATGTCCAGCTGCAGAAGTAAGACCTCTCATGCACTCATTTTGTCCTATAAGAAATTAATTTTGTGTTCATTATTCTCTATCTTTCATATTGTCCATGATCACAAACTTGTTTATTAAATAACATTGGTACATTTAATATTCACAAAGAAGGGAAACGCTGTGTGAGTCATTGAGTAAACCAGGCTGATGGTGCTGACGTGATTGCATTTGCAGAGAAGGAGACCTCCTCAATAACCTGTACCTTTAGCATTTCCTTGCTTCTGAAAATCAGGACTTTGCCATCAAATATTTAGGCAAACTTTGTAGTTTTACTTGGATTCTAAAATCTTTTCTTTTCAAGTAATGGACAAGGTGACCTCAATACGGACTATTCCTAAATGACTTCATCGTGAAAACATTAAGTGGATAAAACTTAAGCCTCTGCTTACAGAAACTATCTTCTTCAACTATGGTAATAAATCCATAGGAAAACTGACCTTATGGGTTTTATTGTTTCCTGATTTATTAAGATGCAATATCATCAGTTCCTTCTCTCTCTCTCTCTCTCTCTCTTTCTCTCTCTCTCTCTCACACACACTCACACACACACACACACACATCAATCTATCTATCTATCTATCATCTATCATAATATGACTTGAGAATTCAGAGAAAATATAAGAGAGTGTATTATAAATAACCAAGTTAAAGCCCAGAGACTGGACATACTAAGGAAACACTAAAGAAATCTATCCTTTTGATTGAAGAGTAGAAAAATGAGGAGAAAATTAAAAACAGTATTCAATTTCACATTGCCCATGGTAAGAAATTGTCCTTTATTTCAGCCCTAAGCATGGGCATCTGTGAGGATTCCACTTAGTAAATGTTATCATTGAATTACTCAGTCACTCCACTTGCTAATTCAATAGTGAGTAGCATTGGATATTAGCAGAGGTGGATGAAATTTTTTCTTAACTATTGCCATGCAACAGTGTCCAATGTCTCAAATCCTTCTTGAGTCTTCTCTATTCTCATGAATTTCTAGACAACTGAAAATAAAATGTTCATAAATCCAGTATGTTTTTAGAGAAAGTAAATGACCACTTCCAGCATTATTTGCAGAATTGTACATTTCTGGAGTAATGTACTTCTCTCCATTTTGCTTAAAGAACATTGGTTATAAAGTAGGTAAATATATGTGTCCTGTTATAAAGGATAATATTCCGATTTAAAACTGAGCTATGTATGTGATGCTTTTCTTTACCAAACTTGGAAGAACATTTTACCCTCCTCATATGTGTGTGTGTGTATATATATATATATATATATATATATATATATATATATATATATATATATATATATATATGAGATAGATTTTTAACAGCTCTAAGATATATACAATATAGTTCCAGGTTTGGAAATACTCATGTATTAAATAAAAATCTCTGTAGAGCCCACTATAGTACTTTATCACAGGCACTTGCCAAACATGCGATGATTTACATCTTTTCCAAATTCACAGGTAAAATTAAGACTCTAGTTGATAATTTGATGAAGCAAAAGGATGTAGAACCTTGGGGAAGTCAATAACAGTTTCTTAACCATTCACAGTCACTTCCACAATTTGGTTTCTGCCCCAACAGTCCCTTCCATGTTGTGTTTCCATTAAGCACTAAGAGCTAAAAATAAAGTAATTATGTCACAACTTTGTAATGCAATCCAAGGAATCATACATTCTTATTTCAGTAATGCTTCTATGTATAAATATTTCAAGAATAAAGACTATTTATGTGCTCTCTGGCTCACTAAAACTCAAAAACTCAAAGTATAATATTTACGAAAAAGAAAAGTAACATTTTGGGCCAGTATTCACAGAGCTGTCTCCTAGATAAGGCATTAAGGATGGGAAACCTCCAGCTTCACCTCCATCATCCTGGAAACTAAACGGAGAAAAGACCTACTGCCAATTCTGTCTCATCTTGCTTGCTGTCCAATTCCCAACCCCCCAGCAAGCTAAGTTTCACACCCCATTTAGAGCATGCTTGGAGGGGCACCCAAAGATTTGGAAGTAGGCTCAAAGCTTATCTTGACTCTCCAGACATCAACAATGTGAAAACTGGGATTTTAAAAATAATGTTTCCTGTCCTTCCTGCTTCTGGTCAAGCCAAAATTTCCATAGGGATTGTTTTCCTCATGGAATTTTGGCACCTCCTCTGTAAGGCACATCCAGAATCTGGACATGCAGAGGGACATAGAAATTGAAACTGACTGAAAAGTCCCAAATCGGGACCACAAACTATGTTGGGGGAGTACATTTAACAAGGCTAGAATCCACGAGAACATTGACCATATGAGCACAGTTTCCCTGATGATATAACTGATGCCCAGCCAACACTCCATGATTCATTGTCAACACAGGTCTTTAAGTCAGAATATATGGGATGTCCATATAGACTTACAATTATCAACTTTTGATTCAGTCCAATCTATGTGGGAAAAAACTTTAAAAATGATCCTTACAATTAAAGACTGCTGACTTAGCACAAACAAGACAGATTGGCAAACTGAAAGAATAGTAAACACCGGTGGGAATGTAAATTGATACAGCCACTATGGAGAACAGTATGGAGGTTCCTTAAAAAACTAAAAATAGAACTATCATACACCCCAGCAATCCCACTACTGGGCATATACCCTGGGAAAACAGTAATTCAAAAAAAGTCATGTACCACAACGATGTTCATTGCGGCTCTATTTACAATAACCAGGACATGGAAGCAACCTAAGTGTCCATTGACAGATGAATGGATAAAGAAGATTTTGCACATATATACAATGGAATATTACTCAGCCATAAAAAGAAACAAAACTGAGTTATTTATAGTGAGGTGGATAGACCTAGAGTCTGTCATACAGAGTGAAGTAAGTCAGAAAGACAAAAACAAATATTGTATGCTAACACATATATATGGAGTCTAAAAAAAAAACAAAACCAAACAACAGGTTCTGAAGAACCTAGGGGCAGGACAGGAATAAAGACGCAGATGTAGAGAATGGACTTGAGGACACAGGGAGGGGGAAGGGTAAGCTGGGACAAAGTGAAGAGTGGCATGGACATATATACACAACAAAATGTAAAATAGATAGCAAGTGGGAAGCAGCTGCATAGCACAGGGAAATCAGCTCAGTGCTTTGACCACCTAGAGGGGTGAGATAGGGAGGGTGGGAGGGAGACAGAAGAGGGAGGAGATATGGGGATATATGTGTTATGTATAGTGGATTCACTTTATGATAAAGAAGAAACTAACACACCATTGTAAAGCAATTATACTCCAATAAAGATCTTAAAAAAATAAAATAATTTATTAAAAACTATGATATTTTTTAAAGAGATGCTATTGGTATTAAAAAATAGAATTTTTTCTATAAAGGCAGCATTTTTCAAAGAGCTGCTCACTAATAAGTGAGTTTAAGCATATAAGTATCATTTTAGACATTGATAAAATATAGTAAGTGAAATATAGAGCTAACATACTAATAGTTACTTGAAAGATGCAAGTGCGGATAAATCAAACTTTTCCTTTTTATTTCTAAATTATCCAACAAATTACCCCCAATCACAGACATTATTTTTGTTAAAAATTCTATTGTATTAAAATGGCCATTGCATTATGAACGAATTATTTTATGAAAGCATTGGTTAAGATTGCCATGAAAACATACTCTTTTTCTTAACATCTTTATTGGAGTATAATTGCTTTACAATGGTGTGTTAGTTTCCGCTTTATAACAAAGTGAATCAGCTATACATATACATATATCCCCATATCTCATCCTTCTTGCATCTCCCTCCCACACTCCCAGTCCCACCCCTGTAGGTGGTCACAAAGCACTGAGTTGATCTCCCTGTGCTATGTGGCTGCTTCCCACTTGCTATCTATTTTACATTTGGTAGTGTATATATGTCCAACACACTCTCACTTCGTCCAAGCTTACCCTACCCTCTCTCTGTATCCTCAAGTCCATTCTCTACGTATGCATCTTTATTCCTGTTCTGCTCCTAGGTTCTTCAGAACCACTTTTTTTTCTTTTTTTTAGATTCCATCTATATGTGTTAGCATACGGTATTTGTTTTTGTCTTTCTGACTTACTTCACTATGTATGACAGACTCTAGGTCTATCCACCTCACTACAAATAACTCAGTTTTGTTTCTTTTTATGGCTGAGTAATATTCCATTGTATATATGTGCAAAATCTTCTTTAGCCATTCATCTGTAAATGGACACTTAGGTTGCTTCTATGCCCTGGATATTGTAAACAGAGCTGCAATGTACACTATGGTACATGACTCCTTTTTTTTTTTTTTTTTTTGCAGTACATGGGCCTCTCACTGCTGCGGCCCCTCCTGCTGCGGAGCACAGGCTCCGGACGCACAGGCCCAGCGGCCACGGCTCATGGGCCCAGCCGCTCCGCAACACGCGGGATCCTCCCGGACTGGGGCACAAACCCACGCCCACTGCATCAGCAGGCGGAACCCCAACCACTGTGTCACCAGGGAAGCCCCATGACTCTTTTTGAATTATGGTTTTCCCATATTCAAAGGGTATATGTCCAGTAGTGGGATTGCTGGGTTGTATGGTAGTTTTATTTTGAGTTTTTTAAGGAACTTCCATACTGTTCTCCATAGTGGCTGTATCAATTTACATTCCCACCAACAGTGCAAGAAGGTTCCTCTTTTTTTTTTTTTTTTTTTAGTTTTATATATATATATTTTTTTATTGGAGTATAATTGCTTTACAATGGTGTGTTAGTTTCTGCTTTATAACAAAGTGAATCAGTTATACATATACATATGTTCCCATATCTCTTCCCTTTTGTGTCTCCCTCCATCCCACCCTCCCTATCCCACTCCTCTAGGTGGTCACAAAGCACCGAGCTGATCTCCCTGTGCTATGCAGCTGCTTCCCACTAGCTATCTATTTTATGTTTGGTAGTGTATATATGTCCATGCCACTCTCTCACTTTGTCACAGCTTACCCTTCCCCCTCCCCATATCCTCAAGTCCATTCTCTAGTAGGTCTGTGTCTTTATTCCAGTCTTACCCCTAGGTTCTTCATGACCTTTTTTTTTTTTTTTCTTAAATTCCAGCCTCTCCAGTATTTATTGTTTGTCGATTTTTTGATGATGGCCATTCTGACTGGTGTGAGGTGATACCTCATTGCAGTTTTAACTTGCATTTCTCTAATGATTAGTGATGTTGAGCATCTTTTCATGTGTTTGTTGGCAATATGTATAACTTCTTTGGAGAAATATCTATTTAGGTCTTCTGTCCATTTTTGGATAAGCTTGTTTGTATTTTTTGGTCTTGAGCTGCATGAGCTGCTTGTAAATTTTGGAGATTAAGCCTTTGTCAGTTGCTTCATTTGCAAATATTTTCTCCCAATTTGAGAGTTGTCTTTTCGTCTTGTCTATGGTTTCCTTTGCGGTGCAAAAGTTTTTAAGTTTCATTAGGTCCTATTTGTACATTTTTGTTTTTATTTCCATTTCTCTATGAGGTGGGTCAAAAAGCATCTTGCTGTACTTTATGTCATAGTGTGTTCTGCCTATGTTTTCCTCTAAGAGTTTTATAGTGTCTAGCTTTACATTTAGGTGTTTAATCCATTTTGAGTTTATTTGTGTGTATGGTGTTAGGGAGTGTTCTATTTTCATTCTTTTACATATACCTCTCCAGTTTTCCCAGCACAACTTACTGAATGGGCTGTCTTTTCTCCATTGTATATTCTTTATCAAAAATAAGGTGACCATATGTGCGTGGGTTCATCTGCAAGCTTTCTATCCTGTTCCATTGATCTATATTTCTGATTTTGTGCCAGTACCATACTGTCTTGATTACTATAGCTTTGTAGTATAGTCTGAAGTCTGTGAGCCTGATTCCTCCAGCTCCGTTTTTCTTTCTCAAGATTGCTTTAGCTATTCGGAGTCTTTTGTGTTACCATACAATTGTGAAATTTTTGGTTCTAGTTCTGTGAAAAATGCCAGTGGTAGTTTGATAGGGTTTACATTGAATTTGTAGATTGCTTTGGTAGTATAGTCATTTTCACAGTGTTGATTCTTCCAATCGAAGAACATGGTATATCTCTCAATCTGTATCATTTTTAATTTTTTTTATCAGTGTCTTAGAGTTTTGTGCATACAGGTCTTTTGCCTCCTTAGGTAGGTTTATTCCTAGGTATTTTATTCTTCTTGTTCCAATGGTAAATGGGAGTGTTTCCTAATTTCTCTTTCAGATTTCTCATCATTATTGTATTGGAATGAAAGAGATTTCTGTGCATTAATTTTGTATCCTGCTACTTTACCAAATTCACTGATTAGCTCTAGAAGTTTTCTGGTGGCATCCTGAGGATTCTCTATGTATAGTATCATGTCATCTGCAAAGAGTGACAGATATATTTCTTCTTTTCCCATTTGGATTCCTTTTATTTCTTTTTTTTCTCTCATTACTGTGGCCTAAACTTCTGAAACTATGTTGAATAATAATGGTGAGAGTGGGCAACCTTGTGTTGTTCCTGATCTTAGTAGAAATGGTTTAAGTTTTTCACCATTGAGAATGATGTTGGCTGTGGGTTTATCATACAT
This sequence comes from Grampus griseus, assembly GCF_964374135.1. Taxonomy (NCBI): domain Eukaryota; kingdom Metazoa; phylum Chordata; class Mammalia; order Artiodactyla; family Delphinidae; genus Grampus; species Grampus griseus. The sequence goes on along the minus strand of NC_139011.1, from coordinate 43,428,907 downwards.
GGCCTTTATCGTGTTGAGGTAAGTCCCCTCTGTGCCTACTTTCTGGAGAGATTATATCATAAATGGGTGTTGAATTCTCAACAGCTTCTTCTGCATCTCTTGAGATGATCATATGTTTCTTATCCTTCAATCTGTTAATATGGTGTATCACATTGATTGATTTGCATATATTCAAGAACCCTAGCATGCCTGGGATAAACCTCACTTGATCATGGTGTATGATCCTTTTAATATGCTGTTGGATTCTGTTTGCTAGTATTTTGTGGAGGATTTTTGCATCTATGCTCATCAGTGATATTGGCCTGTTTTTTTTTTTCTTTGTGACATCTTCGTTTGGTTTTGGTTTCAGGGTGATGGTGGTTTCGTAGAATGAGGTTGGGAGTGTTCCTCGCTCTGCTATATTTTAGAAGAGTTTGAGAAAGATAGGTGTTATCTCTTCTCTAAATGTTTGATAGAATTTGGCTTTGAAGCCACCTGGTCCTGGGCTTTTGTTTTTTGAAAGATTTAAATCACAGTCTCAATTTCAGTTCTTGTGATTGGTCTATTTATATTTTCTATTTCTTCCTGGTATAGTCTCAGAAAGTTGTGCTTTTCTAAGCATTTGTCCATTTCTAACAGATGGTCCATTTTATTGGCATATAATTGTTTGTAGTAATGTCTCATGATCCTTTGTGTTTCTGCAGTGTCAGTTGTTACTTCTCCTATTTCATTTCTCATTCTATTGATTTGAGTCTTCTCCCTTTTTTTCTTGATGAGTCTGGCTAATGGTTTATCAATTTTGTTTGTCTTCTCAAAGAACCACCTTTTAGTTTTATTGTTCTTTGCTATTGTTTCCTTTGTTACTTTTTCATTTATTTCTGATCTGTTTATGATTTCTTTCCTTCTGCTAACTTTGGGGGGTTGTTCTTTCTCTAATTGCTTTAGGTGTATGGTTAGGTTGTTTATTTGAGATGTTTCTTGTTTCTTGAGGTAGGGTTGTATTGCTATAAATTTCCCTCTTAGAACTGATTTTGCTGCAGCTCGTAGGTTTTGGGTTGTTGTGTTTTCATTGTCATTCATTTCCAGGTGTTTTTTTATTTCCTCTTTGATTTCTTCAGGGATCTCTTGGTTATTTAGTAGTGTATTGTTTAGCCTCCATGTGTTTGCATTTTTACAGATATTTTCCTGTAATTGATATCTAGTCTCATAGTGTTGTGGTCGGAAAAGATACTTGATAAGATTTCAATTTTTTAAAATTTAACAATGCTTAATTTGTGACCCAAGATATGATCTATCCTGAAGAATGTTCCATGAGCACTTACGAAGAAAGTGTATTCTGTTCTTTTTGGATGGAATGTCCTATATATATCAATTAAGTCCATTTTGTTTAGTGTGTCATTTACAGCTTGTGTCTCCTTATTTATTTTCATTTTGGATCTTGTGTCCCTTGGTGAAAATGGAGTGTTAAAGTCCCTTTCTATGATCGTGTGACTGTCGATTTCCCATTTTATGGCTGTTAGCATTTGTTATATGTATTGTGGTGCTCCTATATTGGGTGCATATATACTTACAATTGTTACATCTTTTTCTTGGATTGATCCCTTGATCATTATGTAGTGTCCTTCTTTTCTGTTATAATAGCCTTTATTTTAAAGTCTATTTTGTCTGGTATGAGAACTGCTACTCCAGCTTTCTTTTGATTTCCATTTGCATGGAATATCTTTTTCCATTCCCTCACTTTCAGTCTGTATGTGTCCCTAGGTATGAAGTGGGTCTCTTGTAGACAGCATATACACGGGTCTTGTTTTTGTATCCATTCAGCCAGTCTATGTCTTTTGGTTGGAGCATTTAATCCATTTACACTTAAAGTACACTTTAATCCATTTATACATACTACTTTAAGTAGTAGTACACACTACTTTAAGTGTAAATGGATTTTATCAATATGTATGTTCCTATTACCATTTTCTTAATTTGGGGGGTTGTTTTTATAGGTCTTTTCCTTCTCTTGTGTTTACTGCCTAGAGAAGTTCCTTTAGCTTTTGTTGTAAAGCTGGTTTGGTCATGCTGAATTCTCTTAGCTTTTGCTTGTCTGTAAAGGTTTTATTTTCTTCACTGAACGTGAATTAGATCCTTGCTGGGTAGAATAATTTTGGTTGTAGGTTTTTCCCTTTCATCATTCTAAGTATGTCCTGCCACTCCCTTCTTGCTTGCAGAGTTTCTGCTGAAAGATCAGCTGTTAACCTTATGGGGATTCCCTTGTGTGTTATTTGTTATTTTTCCCTTGTTGCTTTTAATATTTTTTCTTTTTATTTAATTTTTGATAGTTTGCTTAATATGTGTCTTGGCATGTTTCTCCTTGGATTTATCCTCTATGGGACTCTTCGTGCTTCCTGCACTTGATTTACTATTTCTGTTCCCATATTAGGGAAATTTTCAACTATAATCTCTTCAAGTATTTTCTCAGTCCCTTTCGTTTTCTCTTCTTCTTCTGGGGTCCCTGTAATTCGAATGTCAGTGCGTTTAATTTTGTCCCAGAGGTCTCTGACACTGTCCTCAATTCAATTCAATTCTAATTCTTTTTTCTTTATTCTGCTTTGCAGTAGTTATTTCCACTATTTTATCTTCCAGGTCACTTATACATTCTTCTGCCTCAGTTATTCTGCTATTGATTCCTTCTAGAGAATTTTTAATTTCATTTATTGTGTTGTTCATTATTGTTGGTTTGCTCTTTAGCTCTTCTAGGTCCTTGTTAATAGTTTCTTGTATTTTATCCATTCTATTTCCAAGATTTTGGATCATCTTTACTATCATTACTCTGAATTCTTTTTCAGGTAGACTGCCTATTTCCTCTTCATCTGTTTGGTCTGCTGGGTTTTTACCTTGCTCCTTCATCTGCTGTGTGTTTTTCTGTCTTCTCATTTTGCTTAGTTTACTGTGTTTGGGGTCTCCTTTTCTCAGGCTGCATGTTCGTAGTTCCCATTGTTTTGGGGGTCTGCCCATAGTTGGTCAGTTTTGTTCTGTTGGTTGTGTAGGCTTTCTGGTGTAGGGGACTAGTGCCTGTGTTCTGGTGGGTAAGGCTGGATCTTGCCTATCTGGTGGGCAGGACCACATCTGGTGGTGTGTTTCGGGGTGTCTGTGACATTATTATGATTTTAGCAGCCTCTCTGCTAATGGGTGAGGTTGTGTTCCTCTCTTGCTAGTTGTTTGAGATAGGGTGTCCAGCACTGTAGCTTGCTGGTCATTGAGTGAAGCTGGGTCTTAGCATTGAGATGGAGATTTCTGGGATACCTTTTGCTGTTTGATAGTTCATGGATCCAGGAGGTCTCTGGTGGACCAGTGACCTGAACTCATGTCTCCCACCTCAGAGGCCTGACAACCAGCCACAGCCCCAAGACCCTGTCGGCCACACAGCCTAGAAGAAAAGGGACAAAGAAAGAAAGAAATTTATTAAAAAATAAAAAAAAAATTAAATAAAATATTTTAAAGTAATAAAAGAAAAAAGAAAGAAAGAAAGAAGAGAGCATCAAGCCAAAAAACAAATCTACCAATGATCACAAGTGCTAAGAACTATACTAAAACAAACAAACAAACAAACAAAAAATGGACAGACAGAACCCTAGGACCCTAGGTAAAAGTAAAGCTATACAGACATAATCACACAAAGTCTACCTTCTCAATTTTGGGATGATTTGTTGTCTATTCAGGTATTCCACAGATGCAGGGTACATCAAGTTGATTGTGGAGATTTAATCCACTGCTCCTGAGGCTGCTGGGAGAAATTTCCCTTTCTCTTCTTTGTTCGCACAGCTCCTGGGGTTCAGCTTTAAATTTACCCTGCCTCTGCGTGTAGGTCGCCTGAGGGCAACTGTTCTTTGCTCAGACAGGATGGGGTTAAAGGAGCCGCTGATTAGGGGGCTCTGGCTCACTCAGACCAGGGGGAGGGAGGGGTACGGAATGCGGGGCGAGCCTGTGGTGGCAGAGGCTGACATGACATTGCAACAGCCTCAGGTGCACTGTGTGTTCTCCCGTGGAAGTGGTCTCTGGATCATGGGACCCTGGCAGTGGCGGGTTGCACAGGATCCCGGGAGGGTAGGTGTGGATAGTGACCTGTTGTTCCTTACAGGCTTCTTGGTGGCTGCAGCAGAAGCCTTAATGTCTCACACCCTTCTCTGGTGTCCTCACTAATAGCCATGGAGCTTGTTTAGGTGGTGCTCTGAATCCCCTCTCCTTGCACACCACGAAACAATGGTCTATTGCTTCTTTGGCAGTTCCAGACTTTTTCCTGGACTCCCTCCTGGCTAGCTGTGGAGCACTAGCCCCCTTCAGACTGTGTTCACACAGCCAACCCTAGTTCTCTCCCTGGGATCTGACCTCCGAAGCCTGAGCCTCAGCTTCCACCCCTCGCCTGCCCCGGCAGGTGAGCAGACAAGCCTCTTAGGCTGGTGAGTGCAGGTCAGCACTGATTCTCTGTGCGGGAATCTCTCCGCTTTGTACTCTGCACACCTGTTGCTGCACTCTCCTCTGTGGCTCTGAAGCTTTCCCCCTGCCACCCCCCACCCCATGTCTCCACCAGTGAAGGGACTTCTTAGTGTGTGCAAACTTTTCCTCCTTCACAACTCCATCCCAGAGGTGCAGGTCCCATCCTTATTCTTTTGTCTCTCTTTTTTCTTTTTCCCTACCCAGGTATGTGGGTTGTTTCTTTCCTTTTGGGAAGTCTGAGGTCTTCTGCCAGTGCTCAGTAGGTGTTCTGTAGGAGTTGTTCCACATGTAGATGTCTTTCTGATGTGTTTGTGGGGAGGAAGGTGATCTCCACATCTTACTCCTCTACCATCTTGAAGGTCTCCTCTGCCATGACATTTTTTTTTTTATGACAACATATTTTTAATAGCCCTTTATGAAGACTGTTTGAGTTTCAGTCAGGGTAAGTTTCCACAGTGGGGATGAATGTGCCACCAGGGTAAATGACTCAGGGACATGATGTTTTTGGAAACCAAAGTGTGAGCAAATACTCTCACCACCAACGTGAAGACAGTATGACTCTTTCAACCCACAGGTTGCAGAAGGCTGAAACCACCTTCAAGACATTCAACCCAAATAAAAAACATATCATCTTGATTAAAAATAAGTTTGAATTCTTTGATTTGAGGGGAGAAGAAATTTTTCAAGAACTGGGGACAATGTTTAAGTTATTGTGCAAAGAATTTCAAAATATTTAATTCACATTAAATATATGTGCTTTGTATCAGATGCGTTATGTCCATGTATAATAAACTTTTTAAATTTAAAAATTGAGGTGAGTGTGTTTGGAATGAAACTATTCTCTGAGTAATATCTGAATACTAGGTCTTCTGTAATTGTATATAGAATATTTAAAAAACTTCTTTATAAATAGATATTTTTTCCCTAAATATTCAAAGTCCAGAATGTCCAAACTGTACTTGATTCATGTCAAGATGGGAGTTCCACATGACAACACAGAGAGCAGGTCACAGCAGAGAACAACTGAGGCACCTCCTTTCAGGACATGTCCACACAAGTATGTCCAAGACTTACATAGCAGACATGTTTATCATACTCAGGAATCAGACCCACAAAGAAGTTCTCAAATGATCTAGAGCTCAAGCACTCATTTTGAATCACAACTTCACCACTTACTGGTAACACAAGGCAGCAAGAAGAAGGGTGAAAGACACGGTTTTGAAGTAAACCACCCTGGGTGTAAATCATGCATCTATCCCTTACTAGCTATGTAACCTCAGGGAAGTCACTTAGCCTCCATCTGAGCTTCAGTTTCCCATCAATAATGTGGATGTAATAACATCTATCTCATAGTTTTGAAAGGAACTTAACTCAGAGAATATACACATATACCTACATACATACACATAGGTGTATGTGTAACATGTATGCATATTTAATTATCTTTTGGACATGCTAAGTGATCATTAAATGCTGGTTTAGATCCTTTCCCTTCCTTTCTGTTGGAATATGAGGTAGAGTATCCTATTAGGACCAGAATTAAAGTAAGAGAGAAAGGGTCATTCTTTCTGTAGATCTCTCACTGACTGGCCTTTATTGTAAAAATGAAGTGTATTCACTATGACTCAGAATTGTGGGAAAAGTAAGTTCCTCACTTTTGAGTCTGCCTCTCCTGTTCTTCAGTCCCTGTTCTTGTTGGTTGTGGTGGAAATGGGTGGCTAGTGTGAGGAATGGTTGATGTTGCTTGATGTGGGATGATGACAAAGTGGGCAGTTAAAATGACAGCCACTTTTGATAAATTTTTAGTCAAATAATTTTAAATTTATTCCTTACTAAGGTGGTTTTCTCTCAATGACATCTCTTTCCCCATTTAAAAAATGGCATCTGGTTACAATTAGAATTTTTGTAACTTGTCGTGACTGCAGATGTAGCCCTATTACACCCCTCTCTTCTGTGACCTTGTTGATATTTGTCCTTTCCTGATGCAGTGTGAATGCCCTTGACTCAATGATGGAAATACCACCAACAATGTGATTCACAGAAAACGGGTAAAACTTCAGTTTACTATTAAATATAAAAATATATAAAAATATATTCATGTTGTGATATTCACCAGTGGTTACAACAAATCTAGGAGAATGGGGCCGGTATTACTCTGTATACAAGAATATTATAACCATTGATGTCAGAATATATAAAGAGTTTTCCCCCAAATTCTCTGTGGACAGAGGTATACTCTCCTGAGAAATACTAGGAAATATGGACTTTCAGAAAACTGCTGTCATGGGCAGTCAATTTGGAGATACATAGCATCTAAGAAGCTAGAAGACCCGATAGAAGACACAGTAGACTACTTCTCTGACTACCATGGAATCTGTGCTAGATCCTGGGATTGTCAAAAGGTATGAGAGGGTCAGGCACTTCCCTTCACTGAAGGACCTCTTTGACCCGCATAGGAAACAGGGAATCTCATCATCCAGGACCACGTCCAAGTTGCTTTCTATGAAGGCAGAGTCACATGCAGTCTGACTCAGAGTTCAATATCCAGGACTCTCTGCCTCATTTCTTTCCCATTACCATGTCCACCAGCACATTAGCCCCCATATCTCATACCTTCGACTTTGCTATTGGCTTCCCTTGCTTTTATTTTATTTTTGGAATTGTAGTTAAGACTCATCTCTGTGGCTCTTTTCACTTCAAGTTAGAGTCTTTTGGCCAGTACGCCATGCTTTGGCTGGACCCTTGGCTCTCATTTCTTAGCTCTGTCTGCTGTCTGGTACCCCAGGGAGGGTCCCAATGAAAAAAATCCAGGCAACAAACAGTATCAATTAAATATTTTTTAAAAATTTTTTATTGGAGTATAATTGCTTTACAATGGTGTGTTAGTTTCTGCTTCACAACAAAATGAATCAGTTATACATATACATATGTTCCCATATCTCTTCCCGTTTGTGACTCCCTCCCTCCCACCCTCCCTATCCCACCCCTCCAGGCGGTCACAAAGCACTGAGCTGATCTCCCTGTGCTATGTGGCTGCTTCCCACTAGCTATCTACCTTACGTTTGGTAGTGTATATATGTCCATGCCTCTCTCTCGCTTTGTCACAGCTTACCCTTCCCCCTCCCCATATCCTCAAGTCCATTCTCTAGTAGGTCTGTGTCTTTATTCCTGTTTTACCCCTAGGCTCTTCATGACATTTTTTTTTCTTAAATTTCATATATATGTGTTAGCATATGGTATTTGTCTCTCTCTTTCTGACTTACTTCACTCTGTATGACAGACTCTAGGTCTATCCACCTCATTACAAATAGCTCAATTTCGTTTCTTTTTATGGCTGAGTAATATTCCATTGTATATATGTGCCACATCTTCTTTATCCATTCATCCAATGATGGACACTTAGGTTGTTTCCATCTCCAGGCTATTGTAAATAGAGCTGAAATGAACATTTTGGTACATGACTCTTTTTGAATTATGGTTTTCTCAGGGTATATGCCCAGTAGTGGGATTACTGGGTCATATGGTAGTTCTATTTGTAGTTTTTTAAGGAACCTCCATACCGTTCTCCACAGTGGCTGTACCAATTCACATTCCCACCAGCAGTGCAAGAGGGTTCCCTTTTCTCCACACCCTCTCCAGCATTTATTGTTTCTAGATTTTTTGATGATGACCATTCTGACTGGTGTGAGATGATATCTCATTGTAGTTTTGATTTACATTTCTCTAATTATTAATGATGTTGAGCATTCTTTCATGTGTTTGTTGGCAGTCTGTATATCTTCTTTGGAGAAATGTCTATTTAGGTCTTCTGCCCATTTTTGGATTGGGTTGTTTGTTTTTTTGTTATTAAACTGCATGAGCTGCTTATAAATTTTGGAGATTAATCCTTTGTCAGTTGCTTCATTTGCAAATATTTCCTCCCATTCTGAAGGTTGTCTTTTGGTCTTGTTTATGGTTTCCTTTGCTGTGCAAAAGCTTTGAAGTTTCGTTAAGTTCCATTTGTTTATTTTTGTTTTTATTTCCATTTCTCTAGGAGGTGGGTCAAAAAGGACCTTGCTGTGATTTATGTCATAGAGTGCCCTTGTTTTCCTCTAAGAGTTTGATAGTTTCTGGCCTTACATTTAGGTCTTTAATCCATTTTGAGCTTATTTTTGTGTATGGTGTTAGGGAGTGATCTAATCTCATACTTTTATATGTAGCTGTACAAAATACTAGCAAGCAGAATCCAACACCACATTAAATGGATCATACACCATGATCAAGTGGGGTTTATTCCAGGAATGCAGAGATTCTTCAATATATGCAAATCAATTAACGTGATACACCATATTAACAAATTGAAGGAGATAAACCATATGATCATCTCAATAGATGTAGAGAAAGCATTTGACAAAATTCAACACCCATTTATGATTAAAAAAACCCTGCAGAAAGTAGGCATAGAGGGAACTTTCCTCAACATATTAAAGGCCATACATGACAAACCCACAGCCAACATTGTCCTCAATGGTGAAAAACTGAAAGCATTTCCACTAAGATCAGGAACAAGACAAGGTTGCCCACTCTCACCACTCTTATTCAACATAGTTTTGGAAGTTTTAGCCACAGCAATCAGAGAAGAAAAGGAAATAAAAGGAATCCAAATTGGAAAAGAAGAAGTAAAGCTATCACTATTTGCAGATGATATGATACTATACATAGAGAACCCTAAAGATGCTACCAGAAAACTACTAGAGCTAATCAATGAATTTGGTAAAGTAGCAGGATACAAAATTAATGCACAGAAATCTCTGGCATTCCTATACACTAATGATGAAAAATCTGAAAGTGAAATCAAGAAAACACTCCCATTTACCATTGCAACAAAAAGAATAAAATATCTAGGAATAAACCTACCTAAGGAGACAAAAGACCTGTATGCAGAAAATTATAAGAGACTGATGAAAGAAATTAAAGATGATACAAATAGATGGAGAGATATACCATGTTCTTGGATTGGAAGAATCAACATTGTGAAAATGACTCTACTACCCAAAGCAATCTACAGATTCAATGCAATCTTTATCAAACTACCACTGGCATTTTTCACAGAACTAGAACAAAAAATTTTACAATTTGTATGGAAACACAAAAGACCCCAAATAGCCAAAGAAATGTTGAGAACGAAAAACGGAGCTGGAGGAATCAGGCTCCCTGATTTCAGACTATACTACAAAGCTACAGTAATCAAGACAGTATGGTACTGGCACAAAATCAATTAAATTTTAATATTTTCTAGCACAACCGGCCGTCGAGTGAGCGGGACGCATCGGGATCGGTGGGTGGTGGGCACTCTGCCGGACCCGATCTTCCTGGTGCATGTTTCTCTGCTCAGTCAGGGCCGCGTCTCATGGAACAGGGACGCGGCAACATTTTTCTTGAATGTCCCTGGGCGAGGTACGACTACCGGCGAGGGGATGGATTCCTCACTCCCCATGCTGGGCCGGTTCCAGGCATTGGAATTCGCTTCTGTCCAAGGTTCACCGCAGGCAGGCCTGAGCCGGTGTGAGCACATCGAAAAATTTCGCCATCTTCGGTCAATATCACCACCTTTGTGGTTTATGAAGAGAATTTCCCCTTTTTCTTTCTCTTTCCCCTAGCAGCTGCCGCAACAAAGGAACATCCATAAATGAGACAAATAAAAATACGGTAATATTTGCAGTAAACTAAAAAAAATTTAAATATTTTCTAAAATATATGTAGTAGAGGAGAAACAGTAATGTTCTCCCAAACCTGATGATATTTGCCTATCGCATTTTGTATTAGATTTGTTGTTCTGAATTACATTTAGATTATATCTTCAGGGAGCAATTGGTATAATCAAAGCATGGAAGTGAAAGTTGGATTAAAATAAAGACCAAAGGCAAAAAGGAAATAGAGGAGACCACAGATGGAGGAACACCACGGACGCTCAGGCTTAGAAGAGCAAGAGATTGGACTTCATTCTCTCCTAAGCATAGTTTGGGTGGAACTACCATTTACGAAACACCTTTATGTGGCAGAACCTGAGTGAAGTGTGATGTCTGTTTCATCCTCTCAGCAGCCCTGGGCAATCTGAGTGCTTTACCTCAAAGGAAACTGAGGTTCAGAGAGATGAAGTAATTTGCCCAAGGTCACATAGGCAACAACTGCCAGAGCAGGAATTCGAATCTACCTCTGTTGAACGAAACTGTGCCTATCCCGGCTGCCCCTTCCACAGTTTGTACCTTGGGAAGAAGTAAACCACAGAGGCAGCCTTGTCATCCTCATTAACATCCGCTGTTGTTCAAACACTTCCCCTACCTTTTCAGGTGGATGAATAAGCTCACTTGCCTTGCACTTGGGCCGTGTTTCCTTTCGTTTAGAACAGGAAAGCTCTGCGCTGTAGTATTTATTGTGTCCACATCTGCATAACACCTTGCTACCAGAAGGAACAATAAAATGCAAGTGAAAATGACAAAGGCCCTGCCCTCTGGAAATTTACAATCAATAACAGATGGGCCAGAGGTATGGAAGGGGGACCCAGCCCTCAAATAAGTGCTTGGCAGGCTGAGAAATGGTTGGAGACACAGAATTAAGCTAGTCCCAGCACAGGATGGTCCCGAATGAATACACAGGGTCTCCCTCAGGGACTGACTAGCTGAGCTTCTGTCACGGTGAGGGAACGATGGTGGAGGGTGGGATGTGGCCATTCTAACTTGGACAGTGACAATCTCCTCAGATTTTAGGTATGCCCAGTCTCCTTACTCATCCACCATCATGACTTATCTTCAATCAGTTTGAAGCAAGGCTTTTCATCAGCTGTCGTATTAGTGAGTCCTTCAGTTCCTCTGAGTATTATGTTTAGCTATTATGTCATTCTTTGCGGTGCCACTCATTGTATGTGTGTGTGTTGAGGACACTGGGAGTGGGAGCCAGGCTTGCAGTCACGCAGACCCCCTCGATGCATATAGCAATGGAAAAGTGACTCATACATCCATTTCAAAATGACTGTCATTCATTTTTATAACATTTCAAGGTAAAATGAAATTAGGAGTGGAAGAGCAGTAAGATGCTTTTCACAGTCCTTAAGAAAAAGGCATTTCTTCATATTTTAAAGCCTGGACTGGCAGTAAACTGGTATAAATTGCTGACTTGGCTTCTTTCCGTTCAGCTTATTAAATAATAACATTCTGTATAAGGAGAGCTGTGTAATATATAAGGCTATGCATGAAATAGATAAAATATATTTAGACTGTGTCTAAAGGCCAAGAAAGTAAAGATGGAGAGGGGAAATTTGCTGGAGACACTTCTATTGTAAAGGCATTAAAATCTGAATTAATGGTGAAATTATCCTAGCAATGACATCACACAATGACTGTAAAGTCTAAACATGAGAATGGTTACTTTCAGGAAAGTGCAATATTTTACAGGCTGCAGATTAATACTGCACATACATATATACGGTATTCTTATACAGTTGCTTACGTTGATGGAAATTTCAGTTCCATGTAGACCTAGGAATTTAAAGTATTATTTCCTGCCTTCTAAGTAGACTTTTCAGAGATGCATTATTCATTTATAGTTTATTACTCAGAGAGAAAGGTATTAATAAAGAAACTGTACCTGTCCTGTTTCGATGTCAGACTCTGCCGAGAAAATCAACTCAGAGCCCAGCTGGTCTAAAAAAGTCTATCACACTTTTGCTTTTTTTGGTGGAAGTCATCCTGGGCATTGTAAATCGTGCATGTGTACTATATAATTATATTGTCCATGGATTCATGCAACTCTGTTGCATATTTCATTACTTTTGCTTGCTCTACTTATTAAAACTACATTTTACATGTCTAATAATGCAATTCAGATTGTACCAAATATGAAACACTGACACCCAGGTCCAGGGAAATGATGCCTGGGCAATTTCACCTGATTCACTGAAGGACAGGAGAATTACCTTCATTGTAATGAGCTGTGGAGGGTGGTTCAGGCTGCTTTTTCACATTTGTGGTTCTGCTCTCCACCTTTCTCTCGAAATCTAAAGCCCCTGTCAGCTTGTACAGAAAACTTGGATGTGTTTAATAGTATCATGTTCTCATCCAAGGGAAGGTGGTGGTGAAGGGAAGGAGGGGGGCCGCTTGTTGGTTTACAGGAAATCTGAACACCCATGGGATGCTTTTCAGAATCCAAACAGAGTTCAAAACATAAACATTCCACGTAATTTGTTGCTTCCATACATCATTTGCCTCTTAAAAAAAAGACTGAAAAAAATTTTTTTAATGTGTGACTACAGTGACAGAGAATGGATGCCAACAGCTCTCTGGATGGCTTTTTATCTCATTCCCTTAGTGAAAACAGTTAACTAGGCACTGGTGAGAGATTCTGTAGCTGCACAACACAAAGCTGGCGCCGACGCCAAGTGTGGCATGCCAGATGTGTGAATACATTCTGGAGAGTAGCATCAGCAGCTCACCATAGCCATTAATCTAGAGACCTCTGGGAGTTCCGGGTAGTGCTGTAAAACCCGGCCCTGCCAAGGCTACATCAGATAAAGCCATCAATGCATTGTAAAAAAGACACAAAACCTATTTCATGGGCTGCACTGATCAAGCAATTACAATCATTGACTACATTAAGCAAAGAAACAGCGGGGTGCCCTATAAAATTGACTGCCAACTTGAATAATCAATAGACTCCATGTAGAGTAAATTAAATAACTGAAAAACTATTTGGAAAAGCTGAAGTTAAAAAGCCAATCAGTAATCCCTCATCCATGGCGAAACAATCCTGTTTCCAAAAGATTCTTTGGTTAGCTTTAATTCTTATTCTTGGGAAATCCTGGGACGGTGAGCTTGGGAAGGGGAGAGATTCTTCCATTTGTTTTATCTTTCTCTTTCATAACTGTACATTTAATTTGAATGTTATTTATAATCAATCGATGTGCTCTTCCTGTCATCTATAGCTGAGTACACAACCAAGGCAGGAGGGCTTTTGATCGAAAGTCAACATTGTGATGAAAGGCATTAAGGTTTGACATGGTTCATGGTTTAACCTGGGGCTTACAATAACAAGAAGTGTTTTTTTAAAAAATATATTTAGAAAACTTTGGAATTTTGGAATACTTAATTATTAAATTTTGTATAAAATAAAGTCATAAATGCAAGAGAGAGAGCTATGTAAAAGCCTTCTTGAGGTTTTTGCTGATTTACCTGATTACCACACATACAAGTTTTTAGAAGACAGAGCAGTCACGACCAAATTTCACATTTCCCTCTCCATAAACTATTTTTACCTTTTTTGCTCCATTGGAAAGTGACAAAACATGTTCAGAAAAATAAACGTTAATTTATAATTTAAGTTATTGTTGTCACAAAAAGTTTACGTTATTTCACAAGAAATTATTTATTCATTTGCACACACATTTGTTTGTTTTGTTTCAGCCTAGAAAAACCACCATCTATAAACAATTTCCCTATTGTCTTATTAGAAAATGCAGGAGAAAAAAACGATGGAAAGGTGAAATGATTTTTTCTCCTAAGCAAACAAAAAAAGTTTTTTTGTGTGTATGTTTCCTACATGGTGAAAATGTAATGATAATAATTGCAGATCTCAGAAGCCAGGTTAGTTGGTAGCAATATACCTGGATGTGAAAATGATAGCACTGGAAAAATTACCAGTACTTCTGCATGCTTAACAAAGATATTTTTCCACCAAAAGAGAAAAAAAAAAATGTTTGAAACCATTATTGCAGAGACAATACAACTTTCTTTGTAGTCAAGTCTGTTTCTGAAAACAATATATAATAGTAATAGTATGAAGACACCTACAGCACTGATAAATACATCATTAAGCAGGCATTATTGCTGTTCCCACTGAATGTAAGATCACCCTGATATTATGAATGATTTGCATGTTAACGAAAATAATATTGAGGTGTATTTAATGTGGCATTTGAATTAACTCTTAATGGCATACAAGTTCTTTGGAGCCAGGGTAGTGAATAAATTGCAGGATGAATTTGCAAATAATTGTTTCTAGCTAGGCTTTGTGAACCTAGGTATCTAGAAGATATCTTAGTGGCATTATTTTTAATACATTGATGTGTTATATAGAGCCTCCTACTGTGGAACACAATAAATTAGTTGTCAATAAACAGCTTGTTTTAACAACACTCTGCTTCCTTTCCTATTAAATCTAATAGGTATAAAATAGGTATAAACAAGCTTTATTTTTTTAAAAAGCTGCACAAGGAAAAGCAGAAATATGATGAACTAAAAATGATTATGTGTCACAATAAAATTCTCCAGCTTGTCTCCTGATGAGATGATAATGTTGCCCATAAAAGCAGAAGGAGTGAGAGTGCTGCAGAGCTCTTGATAAAATGTCTTATTGAAACCTATTGTATTTACTTCTTATTAGATTCTGAACTCAAATAGATCTTGATTCTTGAGAGCTTGGGTATTTAAAAGCTTTAAGATCATCAATTACATTACTCATAATTTCCACATCTGCCTTTCCTGCTGCAATTCAGAGAGAGAGAAAGACTATTATAACAGCCTTCCTGCAACTTGATTACTGGGAGTCTCTGTTACAATGTGCACTTGAAATGCTGTTAAGATGTGAACTTAACTGCAATTTTCAGTTTTATGGAACTATTCCTGCATGGATAGATTTTGGTAATAATTGAAATAAAATGGTAAGAGACCTGCCAATTGACCAGGGAGAAACAGAGGACCACCTTAAAACCCAGACCCTTGTGGCATTGCAGGAAAGCTCGCCTTTTGGAGCTCCCCTGTTTTACCTTCCTGATACAAATTAGCTTTATGGGAGCTCATATGCATTTTGACTTAAACAAAATAATACTTCAAATGGCCAGTATATAATTGAACAGCAGTTTGGTTATGTTTATGCTGGGTAGAAGTAGTGTGGGGATTAAGAACCTGGAGGATTCTCGCTGTCAAAACAGCACAATTTTCTTCTAGAAATACCTTGTTTTTTCTTAACTCCCAATGGGCAGGATATCTTGCGGGTAGTGTTCAAGATCTTCTGAGTGTTTGCTGTGTATTCGAAGTTCAGGTGTCCTGATAGGAATAGTTTAAAATATCGGTTGTTTTTCAATAAAGCAGTTCAAACCACAGCACTGTACACATATAAATATTTACTTTGTCTCATTGAATCTCACCATGTACCTAAGCAACCACACAAGGGAGGGTCATCTCATTCATGAAGTGGGAACTCTGGTCTAATTTATGATTAAAATTCTGTATTTCATTTGATAGTGTAGATAGTTTTTTAAGACACAGGTTTATATACACATACGCACGCACGCACGCACGCACGCACAGGCTCACACAGAAACATGGAGGTGATTTCTCAGAAGAAAAAGATAGCATATTTGAAAGTACGCTGCAAATCTTGGGAAAGGGGGAGGGGAGAAGACAGGAGATATTTCTGTAGAAATGACTCCTCCTGGGGAAAAATATAATCTCTGTAATTTTACCTTTTCAGTAATGCTTTTGAATACATAATTTTTTTCCCTCTCTGTCTGTGAAGAATCAGCCCTGAGATCACAATCTAAGCAAACATAAGGTCCCATCATCTAGTTCTTAAACACAAAGGAGGATGTGTTGGTTCTTAACAATTCTTATAGAATCCAGAGCATTTTATTGTTCTTTGGCTAATGGTTTTATTCAGCCTTTAATCTGTATGCATCCTAAAGCAATTAAACAAATACAAAAATTGGGCCAAAATATTTTGAGATTTTTCATTAAATTCATTTACTGTCAAGAAAAAATAAATTGCATTCTGGATGAGCTGTATTTCTCTCTCCAAGAAAAACACAATAGGAGAAAATAATTGATGTCTCTTCACCTAGAAGAACAGCAGTTTACAGGTCCCGTGACAGTATTTACATGTTCAGAAATATATGGAGCACGTGTGAGAGTTGATCAGGGTGAAGGGCAAAGTGTTCTCCATAAAAATAGACTTTGATATGTATTTATGTGCACACAGTTACTGGATTATCCAGAATTATCACAAACAAATGCAAGAGTCATCCTGGCAGAAACAGCTTTAGAAAAGTTTTTAGTCACAGCAAAGAAATATCCTGCCTAAGAAGAATTTAAGTACAGGTGTTGATGTCCAGCAATAAATTTATTTTAAAAACATATTGTAGCAGTATCATTGTGGTGCTAAACCAGAAGTATGTATTTTAGGTAGATCCAACAAGTCTATCAGTTCCCAGCATTGGGGAAAAAAAGTTACCTGCAGAAGTTCCTCATTCTTTCATAAAACAGGGCCTATCCAGCTCATGACCGTAATTAACCTGACCCATTAAAAAGTAGACCAGTTTTAGTTTGCCTTGTTTCAGCTATTCTTAGGTCTTCTGTTCTCTCTTATGCTTAGCCCTTCTCCTTCAAGGATACAGAAAGGAACCTAACACTCTTACGTGTTTTGAACTCTGTGATGTGCTCCAACTTTGCCTCTTTTTTTTAAAAGAGCTGGCAGTCACACATGAAGGAAATCAGGCAATGCCTGTAGCAGACAAGCATTTTAGCATGCACTGCTCTCTCTAGCTCAAGGCTGTGTGTAGCAAAGCAGAAATGCACAGAAAACATGTAAAAAAGAATCACTGAACGGAAGGCAGAAGGGTGTGTCCTGACCAGTGACGGGCCAGGTGTAGGGCTCACATCCTGCCTTATTTTTAACACCCTGTCTAGAATTTTCTATTCAATCTGTCACTTTCTTCATCACTGACACAAATATAGAATTAACTAATCAACGCAGAGGCTGTGTTGACTGAGCATTAATTAACCATTTTGCCCTGAAAACCTGTGGCAGGACACACGAATGTGAAAATGAATGAAAAAGAAAAAGGAAAGAAATACAGAGCACTTTGATAAGGTCATCCAATTTTATCAGGAAGAAACTATTGTGTGCACTGTTATGTGCCAGTTTAAGTGTCTCAAAGTGTTTGTGGCACATATTTGGCAAGAAGCATCAGGATTGCCAATTTTCATCCAAGACTGAAAGAAAACTTTAAAGGAAATCTATTTCAATCACCATTCTGATTCTTGAATTCCTTGTATTTAATTCCTTTTAGCTGACAGGCTGGCTTTTTCCTATCCACCTTTAAAAGTTGAGAATTTGCTACTTTTCTAGGCTGCCTGTTCCATCTAAAAACTGATTCTTAAAAAGTTCCTCCTTATTGCTGACCTAGACCTTCCCAAGTTCTCCATTCTTACCCCTTTGGACATATATGCACAGGTCAACGTTCTTTTCCTTATGTCTGCCTTTCAAGTATTGATAGAAATGACAAAACGCCATCTGAATTTACTCTTTTCCAAACTAAACACTCCTGATTTATTCACTAACTGCTCTTGTTACATGGTTTTAGGGCCACTCACTGTTTTGATTTCCCTTCTCTAAGTTTGCTTCAGTTTGTCTATATTTTTGTATGTGTCTTTTACTTCTACTCATTTTTTTTTTTTTTTTTTTTTTACCCAGTTAATTTTCTTTAAGAGGTCAGCTAGATTTGTACAAATATCGTTACTTACACTGTGGAGGGAGGTATCTGGATATACTTGGTCCCCTGGTCCCTAGGATCAAAATCATGGCATTTTACAGAAATCATTATAGAAAGTGAGAAAATGTGAGTTTCCAGGTTGCATTTAAAATGAGAATATGTGTTAATTTACTAGAAATTGTGCAAGATTCTGAGTGCGGTGAACGTGTTTGAAATATGCTTCTATCACTTATTAGTTATATTGTTTAGTCCTTTTGAACCTTAGTCTCCTCTTGGGTAAAATGGGAATAATGCCCATTTTGCAAGATTGTCTTAAGGATTAAAAATAACAGGAGTCAAGTGTCAAAAACAGAACTTGGCACATTATAGGCAATCAATAATAACGGCTTCTTTTATTGCTCAGGAAGTGAAAGAATTGTTCTTAGAAAATGTTGAATAATGATGCAAAAATGGGGAAAACCAATAGAGGTACTGTCATGAAGAACTACTTACACCAATCACACGTGAAATGTGGCTCTTGCCCACAAACAACGGGCCTAAGACCACCATAAATCATTTCACAGAGATCGCTCAACTGGTCTCACACAGCATCAGCAGTTTCTAACTTACAAACCTGCTCTGCATTTAACGTCAACAACACAAAGGTGAAAAGACCATAATCACTTTCTGTACCCAGAGCATCCCTAGTCCTTTAGCACTGGGAATTTTGCATTAGATTTTCTCATCAATTTAATAACACTTGGTGAAATAATGCCTTCAGTCAGGGCATTTATCTTATTTTATTTTGCTGCTTTTGTTTTTTTTTCCCTCCTCTTATTTTCAATATGAAACATATTAAATACTTGGTTTTCTTTATATAATGCAGCAGAGAAATAATTATATGGCTATTCCAGTGCAGAAATACTTCCTACCCTATCAATATTCTTATTAAGAATAATAATAAAGCAACATGTCATGAGACTATGCTGTCACAGATTCTTACCCTTGTGTATTTTTATCTTCACCACCCTGGTTTCTTTACACATGGAGTGCTGAGTGTAACATTATTTCTGCTCTGCTAAAAGACAGTGTCAGATAAAATTGCCCTCTCAACTCTATGCCATAACAATGTCTATAAAAGTGTATTATAGTCTTTATTTAATATATTAACTATATTTGTGCATGTGTCTTTACAAACCATAATGAAAGCCCTAATGCATTTTCAAATCCAGCAGCATATTCACTGAAGATAAAAAAGGCTATTCTGAATGAAGTCTCCCTGAATGGAAGGAAAATGAGGACATATAGCTGTACTCAGAAGAGATTTTACTTGAGGAAAATGGGAGGTTTACCACTAGGGAAAGGAACTTGTTTCCTATGCATAATTTAGGGCCTTGGGGGATGAAGCTTTTGATTTACATCCACGTTCTGTTGTATATGTGAGTTTGTGTGTGTTCACATGTGTTAGGGATAAGGTAACGAGGTGATATTGTAAGACACAGAAAAACAGAAATACACAAGAAAGGAATGTATCACCTGTATAAAGATAAAGTTTATAAGGGTTCCTCAGAGGGGCAATGAGTTATCAAATTAAAAGAGATTCTACATGAATGGCTAAAATGGATGCTGGCACTAACTCTGTATTCCTAAGGCAGCTGACAATACTTGGAGGGGACCAAGAGAAAAAAGCTCTACCCTTCAGTAAGTGTGTGTGGCAAATCACCGAACCAGTGGGATAAACATAGTTGAAAAAGTGAACAAACATAAAACCCAGCACATTACACCCCTCATGGCCTCAGGCAAAAAGCAGCTAATGAAGAAGATTATAAGTGAGTCTCCCTCACATTTCTGTTCTCAGCTCTGTCTTATCAGCCCCCCAGGCTCTGGACTAGATGTTCTCACCGCCCCCTTCATTTCCGGGTTTAGACTATGGCTCCCTGATTTGAGGATTAGCAACTAAAGCTTTGCTTTCTTGGAATTTCATCTAAGGAAGGCTCTTGTTCTTCAGCCAGATCCCTAAGGGTGGTAACATCTTGCTTTCCTGGTTTCCTAAGAATGCCTTATGATTATACAGCAACTCAGTGGATATGAAAGAGTTAAACAACAAAACCAAACTATACACCTCAGGGCAAAGAACCAGGAGAGGTTTGCCCTCACCCACCAATCAGTCAAGCAAAAGTAATTTCTAGGGCTTCCTTGGTGGCGCAGTGGTTTAGGGTCCGCCTGCCGATGCAGGGGACACGTGTTCCTGCCCTGGTCCGGGAAGATCCCACATGCCGCGGAGCGGCTGGGCCCGTGAGCCATGGCCGCTGAACTTGCGTGTCCGGAGCCTGTGCTCCGCAACGGGAGAGGCCACAAGAGTGAGAAGCCCGCGAAACGCAAAAAAAAAAAAAAAATAATAATAATAATAATAATAATAATTTCTAAAGAGAGACAGGGAATATTTTTAAGACAAAATCTTTGAGACAGCTCTTAGCATAAAAATAGCTTTTAATCTTTGTGAAATATCAGATGCTTATAATTTTGTTCAACAATGGTGGTATAAGTTGACATTCTGAGACATTCCCTTGCATTTTAGAGAAATTACTTGGAGGACAATTGCTGATGCACTGATAAGGACATAGGCTTCGAATTGAATTCTTCGATCTTCCACTGGCTAGCTTTGTGATCTTCGCCAAATTACTTAATTTTTGAGCTTTGATTCCCATCTGTAAAATGGCCATTATAGAACGACATGGAGACTGGAAGGATCTGATAAGACTTTATGTGGGAAGTACCTAGCATTGTGCTTGTCATAGAGACATAACTTGATGAATGTCATTTCTTTTCCACTGCCCACCCTACAGCTCCTTTGTTTTATGAATTTGTTCAATAACAATTAGCAACAAAATGTGAGCAGCACAAACAGAAGCAACAGAAGTTGGGACTTTCGGCTAACTGTGGTGGCATGACCACATGTATTTGTATGTCTGAAACCCTTTTAAAATTACTGTAAAGGAATTTAAAAAGTAAAATCTCACAAATACAAAGGGAACAGGAGAGGAGGTGAAAGTGGATGAGAGATGCTGGCATATATATGGAGTTGGGAAGTGAATGGATGAGAAGTATCTAACTTAGGAGACCAAAGAATGCTGAACTCCAAGCACCATCGCAGAAACAGATACCAATGGAAAGCAGCTTTATTCAAGTAAAAGAAAGTCAGAAAGACCCAGGATTGAAGCACTGGCTTTCTTCCCTAGAAGATGAGAGTGAGAGGTGAAGTGAAAATAGGAAGGTTACCTGAAAGTCTGATTATCTATATAAGAAGCAGTCAGACCCTCAGATCCTATCACTCTCCCACCCCTTGCCTCATTCCCAGTAAAGTGAAACTCTTACTTCATCCTGCTATGAAGGCAGAGCCATATTCTCTGGAGAAACTAAACCACAGAATTACCAGTCTCTGGATCCCTGGCACAATGGAGAGTGGAGTTGAAGTGCTAGAGGGAAAAAGAAATAGCAAGAGAAAGTAGACATTGAACAGTGAAACTGCAAGCCTTCTGTCCTCTCTTTGCTCCTAGCAATTGGACAGTCAAGCCTCAAGATATAAGCCGGGGGATTAGAGAATATATCCCTGGAGAAACTGTTAGACAAATAAGATTTTGAGATTCCAACATTTAAAGTCCCCACCAAAATGTCCAGAATTCCTTCTAACCATCCTACAATGAAGCTCGCTGAGTGACAAATGCTGCTCCCACACACACCCTTTCAATCAACTTTTTATTGACTTGGTACTGTGAATTAGTGAATTGCCAAAGATCACCACACATTCATGGAGTGCTTTGAACAAGAAAGATCCAAGCCTAAATAAAGAGGTAAGGGACATCTGTATGAAACAGAGACAGTGCAGGGAGTAGAAGGAAACTTCCAAAATCCATAAGTATAACCTTAGAGAATTTATTTTTGTATAGCAATTCAGGAGGCACTAAAGAGTTAACAACAAAAGACACTATTAGCCTCAGGGCAAGGCAGGATGAACAAGTGTAGGATACTAAAAAACAAGTCAGTAAATAGCAACAAAAATGCACAATGGACAAATCTGAGACTGAGAAAACACTTTTTTGTTTCAGTTGAAACAAAAATTTAAATAATGGAAAAGGAAAGCATCCTGGAAATAGATCAAGAAAACAAAGCAGGGACTTCCCTCACGGTGCAGTGGATGAGAATCCACCTGCCAATGCAGGGGACACAGGTTCAATCCGTGGTCTGGGAAGATCCCACATGCTATGGAGCAACTAAGCCTGTGTGCCACAACTACTGAGCCTATGCTCTAGAGCCCACAAGCCACAACTACTGAAGCCCATGTGCCCTAGAGTTCGTGCACTGCAACTTCTGAGCCCATGCACCACAGCTACTGAAGCCCATGTGCTCTAGGGCCTGCATGCCACAACTACTGAGCCTGCATGCTGCAACTACTGAAGCCCGTGTGCCTAGAGCCCATGCTCCACAACAAGAGAAGCCACCACAATGAGAAGCCCACGCACTGCAACAAAGAGTAGCCCCCGCTCGCAGCAATTAGAGAAAGCCCACACAACAAGGAGGATGCAACACAGCCATAAATAAATAAAATTAATTAATAAAAAGAAAACAAAACAATGTTGAATTAAGAAACAAAATAATAAAAGTATGGTATTAAACAATAACAAAAGAAAACTTCTGAGAATTGAAGGACATGGATTTTCAGATTGAAATTACCCATGAAATGCTCAGCACATTGTATGAAAATCTGCATGTAAATTATTGTGGGTAAGAAAAGAAAGCAAGTAAAAAATCAGCAGAATATATTCAAAGGATTAGAAATCCGGATGACTCTAGAGTATCACAGGAAAACTGAAATCTAGAATGTGATGGCTTTCAAATGCTGAGCAAAGAGAATTTTCAACTTAAAATTTTATACCTAGCCAAACCATGTATCAGTGAGGTAAAACAAATATATTTTTACACAAGACTCAAAAAATAAAAACTCTTGTATGCTCTTTCTCAGAGAGAGCACAAGTAAGATGAAGACATGGGTTCAAGGAAACAAGAGATGAAGCAAAAAAAACCCCAGAACCCAGATAAGAAGAAAAGAGAAACTCAGGGTGACTGTGCAGAAAAGTTCAGGATGAACTAGGACAGCTTTTCCAGCCTGGAAGAAGGAATGGAGGACTCCAGGAGTAGTGCTTCCAATTAAGAAAAATAAATCTGAAAGAACATGCGGTGGAGATTTCTAGTTCTATAGAAATTATAAGGCTAAATCTTTGATGGCAAAAGGCAACTGGAAAAAAAAAATAATCCCTGTAACTCTAGGAAAACAGAAGTTGGACAGGAAAGGATATGTAATCATAGCACTATGGTACTCAGCTGTGAATAATATATATATATATGTTGATATTTAATGATACTTAAAATATTTATAATAATACCTCAAATTGTAATCTAAATCTATTGGGAGGATGAGCAATGGATTTTCTACATGTGGAGAGCATATGTTGGGAAGAGGGTAAATATTACTTGTAATAGGAAGTCACAAGAAAATATCAAAAAGTGATGACAAATCAATAAATAGTAGAATAAGCATTTTATTGGAAATAAAATTATAAATAGTCAAATGAGTTGAAAATGATTTTCTGGGTTACAGGAAATGAGGGATCAGGAAGTATGAGGCAGGGTACTCATTGCTTTTCAGAATAAACCATGCAATACTATTTGAATTTTAGAACGAGGATGGAGGTCTCTGGTGGCCAGTATCACATCATCACATGAGCTCAACTCTAATTTTGGCCATTTCTTGGGAGGGCAAACACACCTGATGCCAATAGGGTCCAATCTCAAGCATAGACTTTCTGCCCCAGTGACTTCTCAGAAGCTGTTGGGGCCCACCGGAACCACTGCCCAGGACTATCTGTGACGAGCAAGTAATGGGAAATAAACACCCCCAGGGTTACCCTCAATTGATGGGCGATGGGAGTCAGTGGATGGGGGCTGGGAGTCAGCCTTCAGGGGATAATTCTGGAGATACTCTGGATACTTCTCAGGAGGTCCTGCTGGAACTGACCTTCTAGTCCCACTCCTGTTGCCCACCATAGCGACACCAAATCTTTTCTCCTTCCTGTCTCAATATCCCTGCTCTCCCACTCCTGCTTCCTGGAATCACCTTCACGGTAAACTTTCTACACCCTAGTCCTTGTCTCAGCCCTGGCTGCAGGAGGATCCAAACAAAATAAAAAACATATATAAAAAATTATAAGATATGTTAAAAAAATTAGAATTAGGATAAATAAAGTAGTTGTATTGATGTTATAGAAAAGAGATTTTATGGCTTGGAATTCCTAGTCACAGCCTTATACCTAGTTTCAAAATACATTCTGTTTTAACTTAAAAACAGAAATGAGCATGCTGTGCTATGAAGAATATTTTAGATGACTAAAATGTCCCTAATGATGATGAAGACGGATGCTGAATATGCTGGTGAAAAGCTGAAATAAAATTGTTTCATGAAATGTTAGAGGGGGAGATTAACATATTATTTTATAATTGTTTAATTAAAATATTTAACATAAAATATGTGATATATATATGATTTACTTATATGACTACATAATAAGTTATATATACCATTCTATAACATATATTCTTTATATAATATAATAAATGATTTAATATATCAAAATGTATGGTTATTTGAGGCAAGTAGCAGAAAGTGACTGCATTGAACTGAAAGTAATTATTTACTCAGATACAGTATTTTCTACCAGCCTATAAGCAACCTTGTCAGAGTGGACCATTATGGGATATAGAAATGAACTAACCAGAGCTACCACAGAGCAATGCAGAAACAGGATGACAAAGGACTCATGCTCTGAACTATCCTGGTGAAGTTTAGTTGGCAAGTCAAGGAAGATTGGCAGTTTACATCAATATCACCCTGAGATCACTACAACAAATTATTTGAAATTGTTGAATGACAGCTGTGGGCATGTGTTAGATTTCATATATGTATTATTGCTAAAATTCTCTCTTCCATAACCCCCAGAATAATCACTTCTGGAGAGCTTCTTACTTCTGTCTTCTATTGCTGACTGGAACCTTGTTTTGAAACCTTGTTTGCCTCTTAAATATATTATAATTGTTCTGTAGTGTCTTTACTTTCCATTCTAGGTGTAGCCTCATGGCAATCTCATCCAGTCCTTGGCTTCAGGCTTCAATTGCCTTAGATCAATGATTCTCAGTGCTGGCTGCATATTAGCAACACCTGTGGAACTTTTAAAACCTACTAATACCTGGGCTCTACTCTCTCTAGACTTGAGATTCTGATTGAAGTGTTCTGGGGCCAGCCACGTGACCTGAAATCTCCCCAGGTGATAATCAACCGCTGAATTGCAATCTATTCATGTAGATGCTGATGACTCACAAAACTTAATATTTATTTTCTACCTCCTACTGAGTTGTAGATCATATTTCCTAATGCTATCTGTGAGGTGGCATAGGGCAGTGATTGAGAATGTGTGTTTTTGTACTGTAATGCCCCAACCCCCAGGCCACAGACCACTAGTGGTCTGTGGTCTGTTAGGAACCGGGCTGCACAGCAGGGGGGAACAGAGGGCGAGGAACGAAGCTTCATCTGTATTTACAGCCGCTCCCCATCACTCGCATTACCTCCTGAGCTCCACCTCCTGTCAGATCAGCAGCGACATTAGATTCTCAAAGGAGCTCAAAACCTACTGTGAACTGTGCATGACAGGCATCTAGGTTGCACACTCCTTATGAGAATCTAATGCCTGATGATCTGAGGTGGAGCTGAGACAGTGATGCTAGCACTGGGGAGCGGCTGCAAATACAGATTATTGTTAGCAGAGAGGTTTGACGGCATAGAGACCATAATAAATCAATTGCTTGAAGACTCATATCAAAACCCTATCAGTGAGTGACAAGTGGCAATTAAGCTGTATCTGTTGGCAGGCTTCAAGTCAGAATCCAACACTTATTCTAGTCCGTGCGTGGCCTGCCCAATATTTTATTTACCACTTGCATCCGTGCCTCTTTCCCACACTGCGTACTTGTCTCAGTCATGGTTTTGGTAAGCCCACGAGCTAACCCTAGCCAAAATGAGTAAAAAACAAACATCGCTGGAGAGCTTCTTTGAAAAGAGGGAAAGTCTCAATGATGAGACAGCAGAAGACTCTAAGACTGCCAACAAAAAGAAAGGTGCATTTAAAAGACAATACCAAGAGTCCTACTTAAATTGCGGTTTCATTGCAACAGGTGATTCACATTCTCCAAGCCTGCTTTGTATAATATGTAATGACCAGCTATCCAGTGAAGCCATGAAACCTTTGAAACTGCTTCGC
Organism: Grampus griseus; assembly: GCF_964374135.1. Classification (NCBI taxonomy): domain Eukaryota; kingdom Metazoa; phylum Chordata; class Mammalia; order Artiodactyla; family Delphinidae; genus Grampus; species Grampus griseus. The sequence goes on along the minus strand of NC_139011.1, from coordinate 43,402,582 downwards.
CACATGGAGACCAAGCACCCTGCATTAAAAGATAAGCCTTTGGAGTTTTTCATAAGAGAAAAATGTGAACATGAAGAAAAGAAGCAATTATTGAAGGCCACCACTTCATCAAATGTATCTGCACTGAGAGCATCATTCTTAGTGGCTAACCACATTGTAAAGCTAAGAAGCCCTTTACTATTGGTGAAGAGTGGATCCTGCCTGCTGCTAAGGACATTTGTTGTGAATTTTAGGAGAGGCTGCAGTTCAAAAGGTGGCACATGTTCCTCTTTTGGCCAGCACCATAACTAGACGAACTGATGAGATAGCAGGATATTGAGGCACAATTATTAGAGAGATTACTGAGTCACCGTGGTACACAATCCAGGTTGATGAATCTACCAATGCTGACAACAAGGCAGCAATGCTTGCTTTTGTGCGATATATTTTTCAAGAGGATGTGCATGAGGATATGTTATGTGCACTTTTGTTGCCAACCAACATTACAGCTGCAGAACTATTCAAGTATTTGAATGATTACATATCAGGAAAACTGAATGGTCATTCTGTGTCAGGATATGCACGGACGGAGTGGCTGCCACGACTGGACATCTTTCTGGTTTCACTACTCATTTCAAAGAGGTTGCTTCTGTGTCATCCATAGAGAAATGCTGGCTAGCCAAAAAATGTCACCTGAACTTAACATTTTGCAGGATGTGATTAAAATTATCAACCACATTAAGCACATGCCCATAACTCATATCTGTTCACGCAGCTCTGTGAGGAGATGGACGCAGAGCACACACGTCTTCTCTTATACACAGAAGTGAGATGGCTTTCTAAAGGCAGATCACTGGCCAGAGTCTTTGAGTTATGAGAGCCGCTCCAGAGATTTCTTTCAGAAAAACAGTCACCACTGGCAGCACATTTCAGTGACACAGAATGGGTCACAAAACTTGCTTACTTGTGTGATATATTCAACCTGCTCAACGAACTAAATCTGTTGCTTCAGGGGAGAATGACAACTGTGTTCAAGTCAGCAGACAAAGTGGTGGCATTCAAAGCCAAACTGGAATTATGGGGGCAATGAGTGAACATTGGGATTTTTGTCATGTTTCAAACATTAGCAGAGATTTTGAAAGAGATGGAGCCAGGGCCTTCTTTCTCCCAGCTGGGGCATGATCACCTATCTCAGCTTTCAAAAGAGTTTGAGCATTACTTCCCAACCACAAAAGACCCCCCAACTGGGAAGGAATGGATCCGCAACCCATTTGTGACTAAGCCAGGTGAATTGACTTTGCCCGTGCTGGAAGAGGATCAACTGCTTGAGATCACATATGACGGTGCCTTTAAAGGTATGTTTGAGACAACTTCAAATCTCCATACATTCTGGATTAAAGTCAAGGCGGAATATCCTGAGATTGCCACAAAAGCACTGAGAAGCCTGCTTCCATTTCCAACATCCTATCTTTGTGAGGCAGGGTTTTCTGAAGTGACAGCAACCAAAATGAGATTACAGAGTAGACTGGACATAGCAACACACTTCGGGTGTCACTGTCTCCCATCACCCTCAGATGGGACCATCTAGTTGCAGGAAAACAAGCTCAGGGCTCCCACTGATTCTGCATTATGGTGAGTTGTATAATTATTTCATTATATATTACAGTGTAATAATAACAGAAATAAAGTGCACAGTAAATGTAATGCGCTTGAATCATCCTCAAACCATTCCCTGCCACCCCCCCACCCACCCCCAGTCCGTGGAAAAATTGTCTTCCACGAAACTGGTCCCTGGTGCAAAAAAAGGTTGGGGACCACTGCTGTAATGGAATCCTTGTTTTGGGACTTAACTGTGTGAACCTGCACAAATTTCTTATCCCCTTTATGCCTTTGTTTTCTCACCTGTGAAATGGGGTTGACAATAGTAGTGGGGATTGAATAAAATAATGTTTGTAAAGCTCTTAGTGCAATATTTAGAACATAGTGCTTTAAAAACAGAAGTTATTTATTTATTATAGTTGCCTTTTAGGTTCTTTTAGTATTTTCAAAGTGAATTTTTAAAAAATGTTTGCTGTAACATTATTTTCAACAATAAAAATTGAAAAATACTAAGTGTTCAGCAATGGAGAATTGGTCAAGTAAAATTTGGTGTAGCCATATGACAATATATTATGTTAAGAGGCCATTAAAAAATTATGGGGTAGAAAAACGTTTTATTTACTTTGTAAACATTCTTTTTATTTTGTAAAATGGTGTAATATATTGTGATATGAAAAAACAAGCTATGCTTCCATTTACATAAAACAAACAAAAATTTCTATGTGTCTGCATGCACATACTGCCACATAGCAAACTTTTATTAATGATAGCAATTAGGAGATGGGAATCCAGTTGTTTTTTTTCCCTTTGCATTTCTCCTGTGTATTCCAAGTTTTCTGCCTATCTGGAAAAAAAAAGTTCTTATAAAATAGAAAAAAGAATTGATGTCACGTTCTTTTTGCTGAAACTTGCTTTTTCTCTTTGTTTTTGAGATTACATCTAAACTCACCATCCACTAGATTTTATAAATTAGAAACCAGGATTCGTCTCTGATTTTCCTTCTCGGCTCACTCGCTACAGGCCATCACATCCATCACTTGTCTCCTTTCTGATCCCTTTTCTTTCTTTCTTTTTTTTTTTAACTTTTTAAAGCATTTTATTTGACGATAATTTAGAATTTATAGAAAGTAGCAAGAATAGTATAAATAACTTCATATTCTCTATGCTCAGAGTCACCTATGTTAACATTTTACCCCATTTGGTTGGTCTTCTGTTTCTCTCTCCCACCTCCTCCCTCCCTATTTCTCTCTTTCTCTCTCTGTCTGACCCCCTTCTTGATTCCTGCCACCACTGCCTTCTTTAAGTGCTCATCACTTCTTCCATGCTCCACTGAAAACTTCTCAAGTATCTTCCTCTTTCCAGTCTCTGCTCATTCCATTGCATCCTCTATCACATCTATTTTCCTAAAAGTCATGCAATTATATGTTCGCCTTCTAATTTTGCTGATTCCTGTTGTCCATTAAATAAAGCACAAACATCTTAACATGTTGCATTAAACTCTTCATGTTCAATTTTGGCCTCATAGACCACACTCCATCAATCCACTCTATGCTCTATTTATATTGAACCTAAAATGTATGATTCCTTGGAATAAGGCCTTGTCATTACTCACATTTTGTTACTCACATTTTGTCATTACTCATTTTTGTTATAATGTGGAATAGTCCCTTATATCTATATATTTTTTTGATCTGGAAACAGTTATTTTATTATTTTGCACCCAGCTGTTAATTTTCCTGCTTCAAGAAGCTTTCTTTCCTTGCCTCCTTATGTCCTTACTATTTCCAAGTCATTGTTACTTGCACCTTTTTTTTTTTTTTTTTTTTTGCAGTACGCGGGCCTCTCACTGCCGTGGCCTCTCCTGTTGCGGAGCACAGGCTCCGGACGCGCAGGCTCAGCGGGTCCATGGGCCCAGCCGCTCCGCGGCATGTGGGATCCTACCAGACCAGGGCACAAACCCGTATCCCCTGCATCGGCAGGCGGACTCCCAACCACTGCGCCACCAGGGAAGCCCACACCTTCTTTTATATTCTTACACCCTTGTTTATAACGAACTATGAACAAATTTTGTTTTACGTTATTCTTTCAGTCTTTGAGTGCTTACGGCACTGTGCAAGACATTGCACAGAATGAAACAATGTGGAAGATAGACAAAGGCTGTGTCATCATGGAGCTAAAATACGGGGGAGATGGAGATGAAAGATAAGCAAATGACAGATTATAGCATATACCATTCTTTTGGTGTTCTGAGACCAAATATCCAACATGTGGAGGGGAGGTTTCCCATACCAAAAGTCAGCAGTTCTCAGGATGCCAGCTGGGTGTCCTAAATTCAATTCAATTTTGACACTATCTACCTGGAGATAACAGTAGAGCCCACGGGTTAAGGGCTCAGTCCTACAAGACTGCTCTGCCCTCCCTCACTTCAGATGCCAGTTGCAAGCTCACGTAGTTACCAGTGTTTTCTGATCAACTAGCTGTAAGTCAGAGGTTCCCACCACTGCCTCCTCGGGTTTGATTAATTTGTTAGAGCAGCTCACAGAACTCAGACTAACATTTTACTTACTAGATCACTAGTTTTTCATAAAAGGATATAAGTCAGGAACAGCCGGCTGAAAGAGGTGCATAGGGGCAAGTTGTGGGGAAAGGGCTCAGAGTGTCCGTGCTCTCTCCAGGCGCCACTCTCCCAAAAGCTCCATGTGTTCACCAACCTGGAAGCTCTCTGAATCCCATCCTTTTGGGTTTTAATCGAGGCCTCATTATATGGGCATGATTCATTAAATCATTGGTCATTGGCAAATGAACTCAATCTCTAGCCCCTCTCTGCTTCCCAGAGGTAGTAGTGAGAGGACTGTAAATTCCAGCCCTCTAATCACAAGGTTGGTTCTCTTGACAATTAGTTCCCCAGTTTTAGGTTACCTAAGGGCTTTCCAAAAGTCACCTCATTAACATAACAAAAGACACATTTATTGCTGTTATTAGAGGGAATTCCTAGGGTTTTAGGAGCTCTGAGCCAGGAACCATGGATGAAGACAATATATGTATATGAGAAATACGGGGGAGATGGAGATGAATTATACATATATTTATATATATCTTATATGTGAATTATACATATAATTATGTATGTATAATTTATTTATTATAGTTGCCTTTGAGTTATACATATCTGAATTATACATATATTTATATATATCTTATATGTCATAATATTGCATCCAGCAAGCAAGTCAGCAGAGTGAAGCCCAGCAGAGAGTAGCAAAAGAGGCTACTTTATATAGAGTATTCGGGGCAGGCCTCTCTGAGGAGGCAACATGAGCTGAAACCTGAAAGATGAGAAGAAGCCCACTATTTGAAGAATAAGGGGAAGAATAGTTCTGGCTGACTAAGTAGGCTGAAGGCTTATAGACTAGAAAGAGCATGCTGGATTGTCAGAAAATAAAGGTCAATGTGGTAGCAGCTCACTAAAGGGTAGGATGTGGAAGGAGATAAAACTAAAAAGAAAGCTGGGCTTTGGAGGCCATGGTGGGATTTGTATTTTATTTTTCAAGGAATAGAAAACTATGAAAGGGATTTAAAGCAGAGGGGTAATATGTTTTGATTTTTTTTTTTTTTTTTTGATTATATACCTTAGTCTAGCTCTTGTAAAAAAAAAAAAGAATCAGTTGGGCCATGAATACAGTAAATGAAATGGGAAGACCTTCAGTAACCCTGTGGATACATAATGGCACCATACACCAGAGAGTTGGTACTGGGGAGTTGGGGAGACTTAAATGGATTTGAAATATTTCTTGAATTAGAAGTGACAAAGTCAGCTGGCAAATAATAAGGCATAATCCTTGTAGCCTTGGGCTTCAGATGCTGGCCAATGGGTTTGCTAGTTACAAAAGGGATGATGGGATAACTTCTCAGTGTTTCAGATTTGGCTAATCAAGAAATCAGTCTCTGCCTTTTCATTTGGACCACATGATTTTAATCTGAGGCCCTTCAGACCATTGGTTAGCAACCAAGCCTGGGGAGTTTCCTGATGCTGCTCACCTCCTTCTCATACTCGCCCCCAGCTTCTGTTGAGCAGCTGTTCTGACTTCAGCTATGGTTACCCTATTTTCCTCATCACTGTATCCTTAGAATCTAACACAAAGTATGACAAATCACAGGTGCTCTGGATTATTTGCTGAACGAATGCATGTATAAGTTAATTGCCAATAAACTCAATATAGTAGTTAATTTCACAGTAAGGATTTGGTTATTCCCAACAATTGCATTTGCTGAGTTTATATATTTCCAAATAATTTATTTAGATCTTGCAAGAGGAGGTAGCTCAATTTGGTGTACCCAAATGAAACAGACATCATTATCTAGGGGTCCTAATGAAGTAGATTAGAAAATGAGAGTTACAGATTTAGTCACCTAAGGGAGACCATAACTGTTTGGGTCACCTAGCCAAACACACTTTCATTTACACTTTCAAATGTATTTTTCTCATTTCCATACTTAATTAACCTAAGGAAATAGGGCAGGTTTTATTCTTCCCATTTTGCATGAGGCCACTGAGAAATGGAAAGTTAAGTCACTTGTCCAAAGTAACAAGCCTGATCTCTGGAAAAACCAGGAATGGAAGCTGCACTTTCTAACTTTTGGTCTGTGCCATTTCTGCTATGCTGTGTGCACATTTCCTCCCAGTTGTGTATATGCAATGAGCTGGCATGACTGTTTGAACTACCTCTGGAATTTTGCATTGTGTCTTAAATGAAATAGCTCAAAAGCAATGTTATACAGACACACTTACTTACACTCTCATTCATTCCTCTACTTAGAGTACTAAAATATTTAAAAAGTCAAATCTTAAGTATCTAAATTATTTCATCTTTTGATAGGAAGGAAGACTGTGCATATTGACAGAAGACTAATTTAGAAACTGAGAAATCTATTTTATTCCTCTGGACCCTGAATTTTCATAGCTTTCTAGTCCTTTTGTTCCTTTTTCAGCAAATTATTCAGCCAGGGTTTCCATGAGAGTAAAGAAGTTGAACTCCTCTGGCAAGTGATACTATATTACTATGAAACAAACATCACCTATACATCCATAATCATTACAAGCCAGGTTTTTTAAGAGTTACCTGTAAGGAGAGACAATCATATGACAATGCCAAAGAGGGAGAAAAATTACTTTAGTGCCCAAGTCTGCAGAATAAACCCTTAGACAAGAGAGTTCATGGAGGTGGATTTATATCTAAACCTTCTGTTTTATAGGTCACAGATTTAGCACTCAATCTCATTCTTCTTCATTTTCTTCATCTTAACTCCTGTGATACTATTTATTAAGAGAGATGGCAGGTATCTGCCTGTCTCCTTCATAGAGAAGAACATGTCAGAAAGGACTACATGCACAGAAATATCCAAAGTGAATTTCTCCTATCTGGAATAATCAAGCTATTCATAATTGTACTTCCTACCAGTCAGAGTATAAAATGCCAATGTCAGATGAGGTTTATAACAGAGACTACAGGAAAGCATATTAATCTTAGATGAGTGAGTTTGAGGTCGCATCGCTTTCCAATGAGAAATGAGGTAGAGATAATATCAAGTTCTGATGAGTTTTTAGCAGGCAGATCATGACCTGATGCAATGTGAAGTCGATCTTCAAAATTCACTGTGGTCTGATTTTACTTGTCCTCAAGGATAGTCATTAGCCTGAGCTCACACTATTGGAATTTGGTTTTAAGGATGGGGCAAAGTTTTCCTGCCATAATTGCTTCCATCTGCTCCACTAACACATGTGTTCCTGCAATAAAATTTTCTAAAACTCTCCGAACTCCACATGTCCCCCTTTGACTGGGATCCTGCTGTACTGATGTTTCACCTGCATTCTGTCTGGGTGGGAATCTGTGCTGCAGCTGGATGCTGCTTTAAGGGTGGAGATGCTAGGGGAAGTACAATGCTTGCTATAAGACTCCAGTGGCAAATTGAACACAGGCTTTTGCCTTGAAAACCTCAAATTGCGGTCATGTGTGTTAGATCATCCACTCTGCTCATGTCTCATCTCCTTCCAATGATTTCTTTTTCAATTGATTTTATTTTTTTATTTTAAAGGACACAAGTAATATACAAATATATTCTTATTATAAAAGTCTTCTATTGGAATAGAAAAAAAGAAAGTTCTCCTTGAGCACACCTTCCTCCTCTACCACAAATAATAAATGAGATGTTTTCTAGGAAGCTGGAATTTCCTCTCCTTAAGAAACAAACCTGTCTTATATTCTGTCTATGAACAGATAGTCAAAGACCTCCGAAACATCTCCAAATGAAAGAAACCAAAGAAAAATAACTTTATTAAGTCACCCTAAATCACAAAATGCAAATACTCTATGAGAAGCAAAAGTGTATGTCAATGGGCATTGCTCCAGGCAGGGGGAGGGGGATGGAGATTATTGAATTTGTTTGATGAGCCTAACAATTTCAGTATGAAGATCTTTGTGTACCTGAACCTCAAATTCCTTTGAGGTTCATCAAGTGTGGTAGTGTAGCATATATTACTGTAGTTGTGATCTAAGTGAGAATTACTTGCCTGATTTAGGGTTCTGAAGTTCCCTCATGTGGCTGGAGTGAAACGAACTTGGGCTGCATCCAGAAACTTCCCCAGGAACTGGGGATGCTGAGTTGTTGGCTTCCTCGACCAAGAAGTGCTGAGGGTGCCACCAAGAGATAAGCAATATTCATATTATTACTTTGTTTAGTCTCTAAAACCATAGTTTTTAGTTGCAGGATCTTATTTAGAAATCTCATTTTCATGTATATCTGTGTGTATGTATAATATGTATATATATTTAATTATATATATTTGTTGAGATACATAATTTTTCTAATTTTTTTGTTGGTAAAAACACAGACTTTTAGATGTAATAAATGCATAGTATGGATATGTTTGTGTGTATTCCTTTTAGTCCCTATGGACACTAACATTCCTTGAGGAAGGTAAAAAGTTCAAAGTCCAGAGTTGATAGTTTAGGTTGTTAGATTTATCTACCACCTCTGATGAATGTTTTGTCCAAGAGATAGCATTCATTTAAAAATAGAAAGTCTGCGTTCCCTGGTAGACTGTTTAATGTAGACAGGGAAAGCATGGGCAGAGAGTGAGGCTGTGCTGTTGTCAAGGCCCAGAGAAGGACAAGACAGGAAGACCAAGGATCGTATGCTGAAGAGGGTCAAAGAGGTCATCTAATCCATCCCCTGAACATCAATCCTGGCCTTAGACAAGACCACTCCTAAGCCACAGAAGACATATGACTGTCAAGACACACTAAAGTGTCTCAGGAGGCACACCCTCCCTCTGTAACTCATTCAGAATCCAATAAAGCTGCCAGAAAGTTCTTGCATGCCTCTCCCTGGCCATCTATTACTTATTTCATGGAAATTAAAAAGTGTGTGTTAGCATCTACCTCAATAGCATCTCAGGTTTCAAAACTATTAAAGGGTTCTTTTTCAGCTTTTTTTGTTTGTTTTAGATTCCTTTATATAATATTTAATGTATATATAACATATTTGCAGAAATTGTGAGGGAGTGAAATAATAAAATAAATGGACGTAAATCCACTACCTACAAGACCTATTTCCATTGCAGGCATCCGCATACTCTTTTCTGAGTCCATTGCTTCGTACCCAGGAGTAACAATTATTCTGAATTTTGGATTTAGCATTCCTTTGCTTTTTCTTTTCTTTTTAGATTTGTAAGTATACAATCTAAAATTTAGATGATTTATTTTTACTGTTTTAGCTTTATAAAAATGACACTGTATTAACCCATGTCTTGCTTTTATCTTTCAAAATAATATTTCTAAGATTCATTGATGTTTTGTAAGAGTTCACTCATTTTCATTGTTATATAATATTCCTTCCTCTGAATGTATCACAATTTAATTGTTTTTCTGCTGATGGACATTTCAATAGTTTCCAGTTTTTTTGCTGTTATAAACAATGCCATTATGAAAATTTTGAATTATCTTGTTTCCATGATAACCTATGAGTTTCTCTAGAACAATATTTTTTAAACTATGAATTAGAAGTCATTATCAGATCATAAAATAAGTTTAATAAGCCTTAGCCAGAAATTTTTATAAATGAAATAATTGAATAAAAAAGCATCAGATTAAGAGTATTCATAAAACTTTTGCTTTTATATTTGTATGTTTTGAATGTACTGGGTAGAAAAGCTGAAGATAAAGCCAAATTGCTTTCCAAGTGATTGTACCAATTTACATCTCCAATAATGATAGATATTGTTTTCTTTGTTCCAGATTCTTGTTAATGCTTAAAATTGGCAGATTTCTTAGTTTTTGCCATTTTGGTATGAAATTTAATTGAGTTTTTCATTTCCTTGATTACTGGTAAGGTTGAGTATTTTTTCATATGTTTATTTGTCATCTATATATTTTATGTAAAACACTTCTTATATGTTTTGCCCAATTGCTATTAGGTTATCTTTTTCTTTATTGCCTTGATTCAAGTACTTTATATGGTATAGATACAATATTTTTTTTAGTTATTTTTTCGAAATTATCTTCTCCCATTTTGTAATTTGTTTTCATTTTCTCTATTGCCTCTTGTTAAGCAGAAGTATTTAGTTTTAATGTAGCCATATATTTTTCTATTTTATGGCTAGTGCTTTGGGGTCTTCTTTAATAAACCCTTCTGTACTCCAAAGGCATCAAGTATATTCATAAATTTTCTTCTAACTGTTTAAAAGATTTTACTTAAAATGTGATATGAAGTAGGAGTCAAAGGACATTTTATTCCATAAGGATACTGAATTGTCCTAATACCATTGGTTGCAGAGACTGTCCTTTACTCAATGATATGCAATGTTATTTATTTAATATTTCCATTTCCACATATGTAAGGGTCTTACATTGTCTTAATTACTAGACAGTGCATTACTAGATAAGAGCTCAATATATCTTAATCAGGAGGCTCTTGGCATTTGGGGCAGTATTATGTGAGGCTTTGTCACATGAGACTGCCTCACACATTGCAAGATGCTAGTTTTGGTAGAAAGCATTTTGCTAGTCATTGTGAGTAAGAAAATCATTTCCCACCCCCACCATTTTAAACACTCCATTTATAACATGGCCAGTTGAAAACCACTGTATATGGCTTTACAACAGATGTAGATACCTGGTAGAGTAGGTCCTCATCCTTATTTTTCTTTTTAGTTCGTTTTGATGAACTTTAGACCTTTTCTCTTTCTTCAGATTTTAGAAAAACTTGAGTAGCTCCTCAAAACATCCTTTTAGAATTTTGATTGAAATTATGTTTAATCAATGGTCCAGTTTGGGCAGAATTAATATATGAGTCTATCTTTCTACTCATGAGTAATATCTATTTATTCAGGTCTTCTCTAATGTCTACAATAAAGTAAAAAATTCCCTGAAGCTCTTGTTTATATTTTGTTATTTTTAGGTATAATATTTTTTCACCATTATTATAAATGGGAAAACTTTATTTGTATTCTTCAGTATATGGATAGGCAATTGACTTTCCTATGTTAATTTAATATGTGGTCACCTTGCTAAACTCTCACTCTAATTCTAATGATTTACATACACTCTTTTAGATTTTTGCCAATATTGGCAATCATATCTGTGATAGTTCTATATTTCCTTTACAATCCTTATAGGTCTTAGTCTCTTTTCTTTTCTTACTAGTCAAGACTTTAATACAAAGTATCCTAGGGCTTTCATCACAAATTATAGCAAATTTGGTGACTTAAAAGAGCAGAAATTTATTCTCTCACAGCTCTGGACATCAGAAATCTGAAATCCAGATGTTGGCAGCATTGGTACCTTCTTGAGGCTCTGAGGGAGAAACTGTTTCATGCCTCTCTGCTAGCTTCTGATGACTGTTGCCAACCCTTGGCATTCCTTGGTTTATAGCTGCATTACTCCAACCGCTCCTTCTGTTTCATGTGACTTTCCCTCTCTGTGTTTGTGTCTCTCATTTCCCTCTCCTTTCTCTTATAAGGACAGGGTCCTTGGATATAGAATCCATCTTAAATTTAGGATGTTCTCATCTTCAGATCCTTAACTGCATCTGCAAAGACCCTATTTTCAAGTAAGGTCAATTTTCAGGGGTATTTCTGGAAATACCTAGGGTATTTCTTTCAGGGAGAAATCATTCAACCCACAACAGACCTCCAAGAAAATATTGAATAGACACAGGCTAATATGTTCCAGCATTTTAACTCTTGGTTTTTATTTTAATTTTTATAAAGATGGTATGTTTAGATTTATTATCAATTAGCCAAACTATGTTACATTTATTTGATCATCTCTACTTCTTGCTTCGTAGACCTTATTTTTGGAGTTTTTTTCTTTTCTCTGAAGTATATTTCACAGAAGTTTCTTTAGTAAATTTCTTTTGGAAGTAAATGCTGTATTTTTCTTTTTCTGAAAATGTTTTTATTTATTCTCATCATTAAAAAATAGTTATGTTGCATACAGTGTTCTGAGTTGACAGTTATTTTCTCACCATACCTTAAAAATATTCTATTTTCTTGGCCTTGATTTTGAAAAGTTGCCTATTGGTGTTTCGTTTACAAGTAATTTATTTTTGAATGCTTTAAAGAACTTCCCTTTGTGTTTGATGTTCTGAAGCTTCACTACAATGTGAGTAATTTTTAAAATTTATCCTGCTTGTCATACATTTTGGTTTCTCTGAATTCATGTCTCCTATTGTTCTAGAAAATTATCATTGTTATCTCTTTGACTATTGCTTCTCCATTTAAAAAATGTTCTCATTTTGACACAGATTTGTATTGGTTTCTCTTTCTTTTCTCCACGTCCTTTAAATTTTCTTTCATTTTTTCCCATCTCCTCATGTCTCTATGCAGCATTCAGTTAAAATCTTTCTTAATTATATTTGTTTTATACAACCATTGTACTTTTATTTCATTGATTTTATTTTTCATTTCTAAAAGTTCTATTTGGTTCCTTTTCAAGTAAGCTATGGTATTTTTGAGAATATTAATTGCTTATTTTTAAAATTATATTCCTATTTCTTTAAACTCTTTACACACATTTATTCTATATCTGATATTTCCAATATCTGACGTTCTTGGGAATGTAATATGTTATTTATTGTTTCTGTTGACTTTCACTTATAGTAACTTGTTTTCTTATGACATTTTTCTTGTTGTTGTATGTGTGCTGATTTTTGTGTTATGAACATATATTGCATATAACTTTGGGTTTGTTTCATCTCCTAGGTAAGTTGACTCCTACAGCACATAACTTATTCTGTAAAAATTGAGGACCTAACTAGAAAATGTTTTCATCTACAGAGAACTTGTGTTTTCTTCACTTGTGGTCTAAGGGCTGCTCCCAACGTATGAAACCATCTTAGCACCATTGTCCACCTCAGGTTCAGCTCCCCTTCTTTGTGGAGCACAGAATCATTTATGATTCCAGCTGGGATCTGAATTTTTCCCTAGGTACACATTGCTTTTACATTACTATTCATTGCTTCCTTCCACCAGCCTTGTTTTCTGTTCACTTTGTTTTTAAAATGTTTGTTGTAAATTACCATGGGAGGTATTTTAAGGGTTGGATATGGCATGTAAAAGAAACATAAATTTAAATTTTCTTTCTGGCTTCTCACCATTGCTATCTTTCTTCTTGGTGCATTCAATAGAAGTGGAAAGATGGGCCATGTTTCTCTTTACCTTCCATTTTATACAGCATAATGATGACAGAGTTGAATCTTATTTATTTCACTAAGCATGAGTTAGTAAAGCTGTTAAAATGTGGATCTCAGATTTAGATTTGTATTCCAAATTTATAAATCAGTTCCACTTATTCATCATAAACTATGACTTCCTTTTTAAAATTAAAGATGTGGCTTCTTAGGACAGCTCTAAAGTCTTCTTGGAAATCATATTATTCTTAAAACAGATTTTGTCAAGTTAAGTTTAAGTGAATCAGAACATACGGATTACACATTCATTAAAACACACACATGGGTTGTGAAATGACAGAAAAATGTGTTTGGCAAAACCCAATTGGCAACTTTCCAAAACCAAAACATTTAAAAACTAGTATTTAATCATTTTCTAAACCTCAAACATGGCCAGATTTTTCAATACCTAGGAGTTATATTCTTTGATATATTTATTCTTTTATGACAGAGAATAACTTCTACTAATTTTAAATGCTCAGTTTATAAATATTACTAATAAAATCCTGTATATCAGGTCTTTCAGCATTTGCTCTTCCAATAAAGTAAAGAACTCAAAATGAGCAGGATGACAAAAGACATAAGACCTGATATGACCTCTTATTTTGTACATAGAAGAAGGCCTGGGTACAAAGACAAGCCATCACATATGCAAAAAACTTAGCAATGTTCAAATGTCAAATTTAACTGTTATTTTAAAAAAAATTCTGCAATTAATTGACCAAGAAAGCCAGGAAGCATTTTGAAAAGACCTTTGATTATCACTTTAACTTTAGAAAAGTAATCATTGTCTTCTGGTTTCTTAGATTCAAGTCATTATTTTCACATTCATGTGAATCAACACTATCAGTTGCAAATGGGACTATTAGGCCCTGTGAGATTAGTTTCATAGAAAAAAATATGTTTACTTTCCAAGTTCTTAATGTGGCTGTGCTAAAACTTGTTGACGTTTCCAGAGTATTCACTTCACTTTCACTCTAATGTGGTCAAGATGGTTCAAATTTAGCATACTGATGGAGAAGTACTGTTTCTTAAAAAGGATAGAAGTTTTAGTCCTCCATGCAACGATTCTTCTTTTTTTTTTTTTAATTTTTAAACTCTATTGGAGTATAATTGCTTTACAAAGTTGTGTTAGTTTCTGTTGTATAACAAAGCAAATCAGCTATACGTATACATACATCCCCTTATCTCCTCCCTCTTGTGGCTCCCTCCCACCCTCCCTATCCCAGCCCTCTAGGTGGTCACAGTGCACTGAGCTGATCTCCCTGTGCTATGTGGCTGCTTCCCACTAGCTATCTATTTACATGTGGTGGTGCATATTTCTCAATGACACTCTCTTACTTCGTCCCAGCTTCCATTTCCCTCTCCCTGTGTCCTTAAGTCCATTTTCTACATCTGAGTCTTTATTCCTATCCTGCCCCCAAGTTTGTCAGAACTATTTTTTTTTTTTTTAGATTCCATATATATGTGTAAACATACGGTATTTGTTTTTCTCTTTCTGACTGCCTTCACTCTGTATTACAGATTCTAAGTCCATCCACCTCACTACAAATAACTCAATTTTGTTTCTTTTTAAGACTGAGTAATATTCCATTGTATATATGTGCCATATCTTCTTTATCCATTCATCAGTTGATGGACACTTAGGTTGCTTCCATGTCCTGGCTATTGTAAATAGAGCTGCAGTGAACATTGTGGTACATGACTCTTTTTAAATTAGAGTTTTCTCAGAATATATGTCCAGTAGTGGGATTACTGGGGCACATGGTAGTTCTATTTTTAGTTTTTTAAGGAGCCTCCATACTGTTCTCCATAGTGGCTGTATCAATTTATATTTCCACCAACAGTGCAAGAGGGTTCCCTTTTCTCCACACCTTCGCTAGTATTTATTGTTTATAGACTTTTTTGATGATGGCCATTCTGACCCCTGTGAGGTGATACCTCATTATAGTTCTGATTTGCATTTCTCTAATGATTAATGATATTGAGCATCCTTTCATGTGTTTGTTGGCAATGTGTATGGCTTCTTTGGAGAAATGTCTATTTATGTCCTCTGCCCATTTTGGATTGGGTTGTTTACTTTTTGATATTGAGCTGCATGAGCTGCTTGTATATTTGTAGAGTAATCCTTTGTCAGTTGCTTTGTTCACAAATACTTTCTCTTATTCTGAGGGCTGTCTCTTCATCCTGTTAATGGTTTCCTTTGCTGTGCAAAAGGTTTTAAGTTTCATTAGGTCCCATTTGTTTATTTTTGTTTTTATTTCCATTTCTGTAAGAGGTGGATCAAAAGGGATCTTTCTGTGATTTATGTCCTAGAGTGTTCTACCTATGTTTTCCTCTAAGGGTTTGATAGTGTCTGGACTTACATTTAGGTGTTTAATCCATTTTGAGTTTATTTTTGTGTACGGTGTTAGGGAGTGTTCTAATTTCATTCTTTAACATGTAGCTGTCCAGTTTTCCCAGCACCACTTATTGAAGAGACTGTCTTTTCTCAATTGTATATTCTTGCCTCCTTTATCAAAGATAAGGTGACCATATGTGCGTGGATTAATCTCTTGGCTTTCTATCCTGTTCCATTGATCTATAGTTCTGTTTTTGTGACAGTACCATACTGTCTTGATTACTGTAGCTTTGTAGCATAGTCTGAAGTGAGGGAGCCTGATTCCTCCAGCTCTGTTTTTCTTTCTCAAGATTGCTTTGGTTATTCGGGGTCTTTTGTATTCCATACAAATTGTGAAATTTTTTGTTTTAGTTCTGTGAAAAATGCCATTGGTAGTTTGATAGGGATTGCAGTGAATCCGTAGGTTGCTTTGGGTAGTACAGTCATTTCCACAATGTTGAATCTTCCAATCCAAGATCATGGTATATTTCTGCATCTGTTTGTATCATCTTTAATTTCTTTCATCAGTGTCTTATAGTTTTCTGCATACAGGTCTTTTGTCTCCTTAGGTAGGTTTATTCCTAGGTATTTTATTCTTTTTGTTGCAATGGTAAATGAGAGTGTTTCCTTAATTTCTCTTTCAGATTTTTCATCATTATTGTATAGGAATGCAAGAGATTTCTGTGCATTAATTTTGTATCCTTATTTACCAAATTCATTGATCAGCTCTAGTAGTTGTCTGGTAGCATCTTTAGGGTTCTCTATGTATAGTATCATGTCATCTGCAAACAGTGACACCTTTACTTTTCTTTTCCGATTTGGATTCCTTTTATTTCTTTTTCTTCTCTGATTGCTGTGGCTAAAACTTGCAAAACTGTTGAATAATAGTGGTGAGAGTAGGCAACCTTGTCTTGTTACTGATCTTAGTGGAAATGGTTTCAGTTTTTCACCATTGAGGGCTATGTTGGCTGTGGGTTTGTCATATATGACCTTTATTATGTTGAGGTAAGTTCCCTCTGTGCCTACTTTCTGGAGGGTTTTTATCATAAATGTGTGTTGAATTTTGTCAAAAGCTTTTTCTGCATCTATTGAGTTGATCATATGATTTTTATCCTTCAGTTTCTTAATATGGTGCATCATGTTGATTGATTTGTATATACTGGAGAATCCTTGCATTCCTGGGGTAAACCCCACTTGATCATGGTTTATGATCCTTTTAATGTGCGGTGATAATCAGTGATATTGGCCGATAGTTTTCTTTCTTTTGTGACATCTTTGTCTGGTTTTGGTATCAGGGTGATGGTGGCCTTGTAGAATGAGTTTGTGAGTGTTTCTCCTTCTGCTACATTTTGGAAGAGTTTGAGAATGTTAGATGTTAGCTCTTCTCTAAATGTTTGATAGAATTAGCCTCTGAAGCCCTCTAGTCCTGGGTTTCTGTTTGTTGGAAAATTTATTTCAGTGCTTGTGATTTGTCTGTTTATATTTTCTATTTCTTCCTGGTTCAGTCTCAGAAGTGTGTGCTTTTCTAAATATTTGTCCATTTCTTCCAAGTTATTCATTTTACTGGCATATAGTTGCTTGAAGTAATCTCTCATGATCCTTTGTATTTCTGCAGTGTCAGTTTTTACTTCTCCATTTTCATTTCAAATTCTGTTGATTTGACTCTTTTCCCTTTTTTTCTTTATGAGTCTGCCTAATGGTTTATCAATTTTGTTTACCTTCTCAAAGAACCAGATTTTAGTTTTATTGACCTTTGCTATCATTTCCTTTCTTTTTCATTTATTTCTGATCTGATTTTTATGATTTCTTTCCTTCTGCTAACTTCGGGTTTTTTTTTTGTTCTTCTTTCTCTAATTTCTTTAGGTGTAGGTTTAGGTTGTTTATCTGAGATATTTCTTCTTTCTTAAGGTAGGATTTTATTGCTATAAAATTCCCTCTTAGAACTGCTTTTGCTTAATCCCATAGGTTTTGGGTCATTGTGTTTTCATTGTCTTTTGTTTCTAGGTATTTTTTGATTTCCTCTTTAATTTCTTCAGGATCTCTTGGGTATTTAGTAGTGTATTGTTTAGCCTCCATGTGTCTGTATCTTTTACAGGTTTTTTCCTATAATTGATATGTAGTCTCATAGTGTTTTGCTCAGAAAATATGCTTGATATGGTTTCAATTTTCTTAAATTTACCAAAGCTTCTTTTGTGAACTAAGATATGATCTATCCTGAAGAATGTTCCATGAGTACTTGCGAAGAAAGTTTATTCTGTTCTTTTTGGATGGAATGTCTTATAAATATCATTAAATCCATCTTGTTTAAAGTATCATTTAAAGCTTGTGTTTCTTTATTTATTTTCATTTTGGATGATCTGTCCATTGGTGAAAGTGAAGTGTTAAAGTCCCCTACTATTATTGTGTTACTGTCAATTTTCCCTTTTATGGCTGTTAACATTTGCCTTATGTATTGAGGTGCTCCTAAGTTGGATGCATAGATATTTACAATTGTTATATCTTCTTGGATTGATCCCTTGATTATTATGTAGTGTCCTTCTTTGTCTCTTGTAATAGTCTTTGTTTTAAAGTCTATTTTGTCTGATATGAGAATTGCTACTCCAGCTTCCTTTTGATTTCATTTACATGGAATATCTTTTCCCACTCTCTCACTTTCAGTCTGTATGTGTCCTTAGGTCTTAAGTGGGTCTCTTGTAGACTGCATATATACGGGTCTTGTTTTTGTATCCATTCAGCCAGTCTATGTCTATTGGTTGGAGCATATAATCCATTTCCATTTAAGGTAATTATCGATATGTATGTTCCTATTACATTTTATTAATTGTTTTGGGTTTGTTTTTGTAGGTGTTTTCCTTCTCTTGTGTTTCCTGCCTAGAGAAGTTCCTTTAGCATTTCTTGTAAAGCTGGCTTTGTTGTGCTGAATTCTGTCATCTTTTGCCTGTTTGTAAAGGTTTTAATTTCTCCATCGAATCTGAATTAGATCCTTGCTGGGTAGCATAATCATAGTTGTAGATTTTTCCTTTTTGTCACTTTAAAATATGTCCTGCCACTCCCTTCTGACTTGCAGAGTTTCTGCTGAAAGATCAGCTCTTAACCTTATGGGGATTCACTTTTATGTTATTTATTGCTTTTTCCTTGCTACTTTTAATATTTTTTTCTTTGTATTTAACTTTTGATTTTTTTTTTTTTTTCTGTATTCGGGCCTCTCACTGTTGTGGCTTCTCCCACTGCAGAGCACAGGCTCCAGACGCGCAGGCCCAATGGCCATGGCCCATGGGCCCAGCCGCTCCGCGGCACAAGGGACCCTCCCGGACCGGGGCACGAACCCATGTTCCCTGCACGGGCAGGCAGACTCTCAACCACTGAGCCACCAGGGAAGCCCCTAACTTTTGATATTTTGATTAATATGTGTCTTGGCATGTTTCTCTTGGATTTATCCTGTATGGGATTCTCTGTGCTTCCTTCACTTGATTGACTATTTCATTTCCCATATTATGAAGTTTTCAACTATAATCTCTTCAAATATTTTTTCAGACCCTTTCTTTTCTCTTCTTTTTCTGGCACCCTTATAGTTCGAATGTTGGTTCTGGCACCCTTATAGTTCGAATGTTGGTGCAGCAGTCTTTGAGACTGTTCTCAATTCTTTTCATTCCTTTTTCTTTATTCTGCTCTGCAGTAGTTATTTCCACTATTTTATCTTCCAGGTCACCTATCCCTTCTTCTGCCTCAGTTATTCTGCTATTGATTCCTTCTATAGAATTTTAAATTTCATTTATTGTGTTGTTCATCATTGTTTGCTCTTTAGTTCTTCTCGGTCCTTGTTAAACATTTCTTATATTTTCTCCATTCAAGATTTTGGATCATCTTTACTATTATTACTCTGAATTCTTTTTCAGGTCGACTGCCTGTTTCCTATTCAGTTGTTTGGTCTGGTGGGTTTTTACTTTGCTCCTTTATCTGCTGCATATTTCTCTGTCTTCTCATTTTGCTTAACTTACTGTGTTTGGGGTCTCCTTTTCACAGGTTGCAGGTTCATAGTTTCTATTGTTTTTGTTGTCTGCCCCCAGTGGGTACAGTGGGTACGGTTAGTACAGTGGGTTCCTGGTGGAGGGGACTGGTGCCTGTTTCTGATGGATGAGGCTGGATATTGTCTTTCTTGTGGGCAGGACCATGTTGGTGATGTGTTTTAGGCTGTCTGTAACCTTATTAAGATTTTAGGCAGCCTCTCTGCTAATGGGTGGGGTTGTGTTTCTCTCTTCCTAGTTGTTTGGTGTGGGCTGTCCATCACTAGATTTTTTAAAAAATTTTATTTTATTTATTCTTTTCTACAGCAGGCTCTTATTAGTTATCCATTTTATACATATTAGTGTATATATGTCAATCCCAATCTCCCTAGTACTTGTTTGGCCTGGAGCATTCAGCACTGGAGTTTGCTGTTCCTTGAGTGGAGCTGGGGCTTAGCTTTGAGACAGAGACCTCTGGGAGAGCTCTTGCCAATTGATATTACATGGGGCTGGGAGATCTCTGGTGATTCAATATCCTCAACTCGGCTCTCCCACCTCAGAAGCTCAGGCCTGACAGCCAGCCAGAGGACCAAGGCCTTTTGGGAAGTCTGAGGTCTTCTGCCAGCATTCAGTAGGTGATTTTTAGGAGTTGTTCCACATGTAGATGTATTTTTGATGTATTTGTGGGGAGGAAGGTGATCTCCACATCTTATTCCTCTGCCATCTTGAAGGTCTTTTCCATCCATCCATTCTTTGCCACAAGCACCCAGTCATCTGCAAATTATCTTCTCTTCCTAAATTCAATGGGACTCCTCTTGAGTTTTGGGCTCTGAAGGCATCTTTAACTGCTCTATTCTAGAAAAGTTAGGCTTGTGGAAGTAATCAATTTTTAAACTATTTAAACACCACTAGAACAACAACCTATGGAATGGGAGAAAATATTTGTAAATGATGTGATTGACAAGGAGTTAATTTCTAAAATATACAAACAGCTCATTCAGCTCAATATAAAACAAATGTTTTTAAATGGTCATAAGACCTAAATAAATATTTCTCCAAAGAAGACATACAGATTACCAACAGGCACATGAAAATATGCTCAATATTGCTAATTATTAGAGGAATGCAAATCAAAACTACACTGAGGTGTTACCTCACACTGGTTAGAACAGCCATCATGAAAAAGCCTACAAATAATAAGTTCTGAAGAGGGTGTAGAGAAAAAGTGACCCTCTTACACTGTTTGTGGGAATGCAAATGGGTTCAGACACTCTGGAGAACAGTATGGACATTCCTTAAAAAAACTAAAAATAGAGTTACCATATGATCCAGCAATCCCACTCCTGGGCATATACCTAGAAAAGATGGAAACTCTAATTCAAAAAGATACATGCACCTCAATTTTCATAGTAGCGCTATTTACAATAGACAAAACATGGAAGCAACATAAATGTCCATCGGAGGAATGGATAAAGAAAATGTGGCATATGTGTGTGTGTTTATATATATATATATATATATATATATATATATATATATATATATATAAAATGGAATATTACTCAACCATAAAAATAATGAAATATTGCTATTTGCAGCAACATGGATGGACCTAGAAATAATCATACTAAATGAAGTATGTCAGAGAAAGACAAATAATATATATCACTTATATGTGGAATCTAAACTATGGTACAAATGAACTTATTTACAAAACAGAAATAGACTCACAGACATAGCAAACAAACTTATGTTTACCAAAAGGGAAAAAGGAGGAGGAGAAAGGGAGGGGGAAGATTAAAGAATTTGGGATTTACAGATACAGACCACTGTATATAAATTAGATTAAAAACAAGGACCTACTGTATAGCACAGGGAACTATATTCAATATCTTGTAATAACCTATATGGAAAAGAATCTGAAAAAGTATATATATATATACATATATATATATATATATCTATCTGAATCACTTTGCTGTAAACCTGAAACTAACACAACATTGTAAATCAACTATACTTCAATAAAAAAAAAAAAAAAACAAAAAAACACCACCAGAGGACATCTTCTCTAAGACTGATAGCTGTTCTTGACTGAACATCTCTTATACACAAAGGACTTTATATACACAGCCTAACCTCATAGCAGTCAATAATGTAGATAATACTCTCCTCATTGTATCAAACAAGTAATATGAGGCACACATAGATTAGTTCTAATGGAGATTCAATGCTACCTTTCTCCTTCAATGAGGAGTTTTCCTGTGTGTCCTCCCTCTGGCCAGACCATTTGTGTCCCCCACCTCTCCACCCCTGGGTCTTCAAAACCAAGGTGGCCCAGTAGCCTGGCTGAGATCTAGAATACTCATCAGCAGCCTGAAAGCCTGAAAGTAACTTTCCAGGGATACATCCTTGATTCTGATATTCCTTAGCTCATAATGAAACAAAATCTAGTGAGAAAAAATTAACTTACCTCCCTCCCCACTCCATACCCAAAGCACCCCTCCTCTGACCCTGAGCATTTAAGTGATATGTACCTTTGTGGCCACACCATTCTTTGCTTCCCAGGGTTGAGCCCAGCTCTCCTTTCTCCTGCCCAGGTTACTGGTGCATACCCAGAAACAGACCCATGTTCAGATGGTGTCCTATGTTAAGCCTCAATCTCAGCCTTTCCAAAGCATTGCAATTTCCAACTTCAGTTTTTATTCTCATGCTACTTCATTTCCCATGTGCACTAAAGAGCTGAAGCCAGTGCTTATAGCATCATGTTCTAATTCTCTCCTGGATCAAAGGAACAATTCTGAAAAAAATAAATAATTTTAGGCTTTGTTTTCTAGAGAATATAGTAAATGTGAAATTATTCTTTCCAAGAAGCAGTGATTACTTTTCAATTCAATTTCTGCTGTTATCACTGGGCAATAATTATTCATATATATTAACAAAACCCGCAAAGCTTATTTGTAATTTGGAGCCAGATAGATGTGCTGTAACTGTCCTTGGTCCTTAAAATTTTAGCAGAAGAAAGACACTGCTAGGCCCATTTGCATATCAGAAAATTGTCATTTCCTTGTAGGCAAGAGCTTCCTATAGCCCTTATTTTGGGGCTTGCTACATATTAGACATTTTTTAAAAGGGGAGTTTAATTGAAAATCTGTCTTTTTGTTTTATTTCAAGATACATATATATATATATACACACACATATGAAAGCACGAAGTCACTGGATTAAATACTTTGAAAAAACGCATAAGTGGTTTCAGTCACACCATGGGGATGCCAGACATACCTTTAGAATCTTGTAGGTGTTGTCTATATTCATTCATAGTAGCATCAGATCCTGTATACAGGTGCTAATTTTTCAAAGTTATTGTAATTATGTTGTGGAAGTTTGGGCATGGAGCCTCATGTAGAATAAACTGGAAAAAGTTGCTTTTATTGCTGTCTTAAAATCAAATTCATAAGAACTGTAACCTGATAGCATTAGAGAATAGAAGGTGAGACGTTTAAAGCCAAGTCTTTACCTACTACATTCAAGACTCAGATAGAATCACTTCTTCAGAAAGTTCCATATTAAAAGCATCACATCTTTTACACTTACAAGAGAGTTTTGTTCTATTTACTAATTCTCAAATATCAGCTGATATCAAGGAAGATCACAGGTGGTTTTTGCAGTTTCTGGCATAATATATATAGCCAAATTTCTCATAGGGTACAAAAAAATAGAGCAAATAGTTCACATAATTGTGTTTTATAACAATGTTTTCTTAAAAATGTAAAATTATTATTTAAATGAACCAGGTTGACAATCACTCATAACATTACTTTACATATTTACATAATATTAGGTTTCAGAGCAATGGTAAAATGTGGCACTTCTGCACCAAATATCAATGATTTATTATTGAATGATCTAACCTTGCTTTCTCAATTATGCTTTTGAGCAAAGTGTTATAAACCCTCAAGTCTTATCTCTCCCTTAATCGTACTCACTCTCAACTCTAATTCTGGATCATGTGATGATATGCAGTTTCTCCCTCTGCTGGGGTTCTCTGACTGTTTGCATAAAAAAAAAAAATCACGTTTTGGCTCCATATGTCTTTCTGCTCCACATAGATTGGCTTAAGTAATAAGACGGAAAGATTGTCAGCTCCTCACACGTTTATGTAGGCAGGAGTTGGAGCCCTGCCCCAGGGGTGTGTAAAACCACACGATGCTCTAATAATGACCTATTTCTAGTCAGGAGATCGTTATTTTCTTTCCCTTCACTCTTCTTTTTCCTCAGTCCCCATTTCCTTCAAAGCCTAGAGCTGGTATAGAAATTAATTTGCATTGAAAAGGTTAAGATCACTTTCAACCATTCTAGCAGAATTTCAGTTCTTTTGAAAAATCCTGTTTCTTTCTTAAAAGATCTGTGTAACTTTTCCAGAGGGCTTAGAAATTGAATTTAAGCCTAATAATACTCACTGTTTAAATAGAAATGACTAGTTCTTTCTTTATAGCCCAATCAAGAAGAAAACCCTTTCCAGACTCCAGTTTCTAAACCTGATATTTGAAAGTAAGAAGTTTTTCACTTTACAGATTCATTAATTGGGTTATTTTCTAAATCTTCGTTGTTTTAATTGTAAATGTAAGATACTGCCTGTCAGTGAATCTAGAGAATGAGACTTAGCACCTCCTCGCCTCTGCCTGGTCGTCGTGTGGGTGTCTGGCAGTATAAGCATGCCTGGCAGGCTTTCGTTGACAATGTCCATATCTCTGTGGGTATCCATATGAAAATATAGCTTTTCAGAGAAATTCTCTACTCTCACCATAGACATCAACATTACTCTCTCTTCTCAGCTGAAATGTCCTGCTTTATTGAGAAAAGAGAATCAACGGGAAGGGGGATGGGGATTCTCCTAATTTTCCATCATAAGCCAAATCCCCAACCTGTTTTTGGATCCCACCTTCTCAAATAATTTGCTCATGCTGCCCTTATTCATATCATATTGGCGCACTGATCCTCCATCTTTACTCAATCATTTCCCTCACATAATACTAGCCCACCAGACACTGTTCAAGCACATGTTTTAATACCATGAACAACTCATATGCTGCCTGACCCAAGAAGCACTCCACTGTCATCAGCTCCATCTGCTTCTTAGCACCATTCTCCATAGCTCAACCTCACCCTGTTTTTTAAACACTCTCTTAGCCTGTATTCCATGATAATACACCCTTCTGGGACATATCCCAAGTCACTAGTTCCTCACTCTCAATTTTCTTTGCAAATGCTTCTTTCTAACAAATCTCTAAAAACTGGTGTTCTTTGGGTGAGGTTCTGAGCCCACTTCTCTTATCTCTCTCTCAATTCCTTCCCTAGGTGACCTTATTCAGTTCTACTGATTTAAATGACCTCTCTCTGGTGATGACTCACAAATTTGTGTTTCAAACCTGCAGCATTCCCCATCTATCTGACTACCTCTACCTCTATGTAGATGTCTCAGTTTTCCCAGTGAGTCCCCTTTTGCCCAGTTTTTCCTATCTTAATAAATGACACCATCATCCACTCACTTTCTCAAGCCAGAAACCTAAGAGTTACTCTTAATTCCTTTCTTTCCTTCATTATGTTCTCCATGTCACCCCATCCATCAGCACACAATCCATCAGCAAGTCCTATCAATTCTGCCTTTCAAATGAACACCACAGCTGTCCATTCTATGCCTTCCTGTGTCCAGGTTTCAGTCATTGCTGGCCAAAATTTATTTATTTATTAATATATTATTTTAATTATTAATTAATTAATTATTGCAGTTGCCACTTAGAACATCTTCCTTTTTCTCCTCTTGCTCACCCACAATGCTTGTGCTGAAGTCATCTTTTAAAACTGAGAATCAGGTCATTTCAGTTACCCCATCAATGACTTCCCCTGGCTCTATGATCAGGTCTCAGCACATTTCTGCAGCATTATCTCATACTCTTCTCTTCTCCAGCTGGAGCTCAGGCTCACAGGTTTTCCCTGAGTGCCTTAAACACACTGAGATGCAAGGTCCAGAGTAAATGTCACTTCTTCAGGGAATACTTCCCAACTATGCACAAAGGAGCCTGCCCCATTCGTCTTTAACTCAGCCCATTATTTGTATCTTTCATAGCATTCATCACAAATTCTGATGACTATTTTTAAATTTACTTTTAATAATTTGCCTCTTTCACTGGACTGTGGGTCCCTGTAACCAAGTCCATCTCATACACTCTTGCATCCTCTTTGCCCAGTGCCTGGGAGAAGTAGATGCTCAGTAAATAACTATTGAATAAATAAATGCAATGCATGGTGCTCATAATAACAGGAGTTATTCCATGCTGCACGTATGACATTGGGCTGCTAATTGGGCTTCTAAATATAAAGCAAATAAATTGTGTAAAATAAGCCATGTGAGAAAATGAATATTTCTTGGAGAATGTGAACTTTGCATTCATTTAACTTCTAGGTTCCGATTTATGATCCGAGGGCTGCACTAATGTAGGGGTTTTTGTGATTAATTACGTATAGGACATTGAAATAATCTGTGTCAAAAAGCAAGATTCTACTTGGAATAGCTTTCATCTATCTGAAGGCACTTCTAGACTCAATTCACAAAATCTACACCCAGATTTTTACAGGTTTTCTGAAATGATGTTAATTACATTAACTATCACACAGCAAGGGAAAAGGAAACACTATTTGAAGAAATTTGTAAATGATTAAAAGGGCAGCTGTTTCAGGATGCAGGTGCTAAGGTGAAAATGGAAATTTACGTCTAATCCTTTAATTCAAGAATTTTGTTATTTGCAGTCTAACAGGCTTGGTTTCCTTACTGACTACACAATCTTGAGTTGATGATATTTTTTCTATCTTCCACATTATTTTCCTAGACAATCAAACAAAATTTTTGTATCCCCATGGTGGAAAAGAGAAGTTAATAGGAGAATATAGCAACATTTGAATTTATCTCAGATTATAAAGATAAATTATAATAAAATGAAAAAGAAGAGAATGAACTTCAACAGTCAGAAGGAAAAAAATCTATATCAGCTGTTTTCAAACTTTTTTAGTTTGAAACTTTTTTACACTGTAGAATGCTTTTTTCCACATGAATTCTGAATTGTGTATGTGTGCTGTGTGTATATATATAATACACAAATTAGCGTGCACACACATGTCCCAGTTTGGTTGACATACAAATGGAAGACTGGAATCCTTCCCTCTTGTTTCCTCCTTACAACTGCAGTACACTTTGTGGTACTTATTGGACCACCTAAGTCTTTCTCAACCTGGGACAATTATGCGTTAATGCCCTAAGTTATCCATTGTTTGTATAGAATTAACTTCTCTTTTATGAGTCTGGTATAGTCCGAATTATGTACCATCCTTGAAAGTATTGAGAAATTAGTCACTTACTCAATTTCTTTTCCATAGTCTGTGATTCATATGAGAAAACCTATAAGGCTAGGAGCAATTTGAAAACCACTGACATAATAGTAGAAAATGATGACTATATTGTTATGTAGAATAGGTTTGTCAGATACACTACAGTGGCTCTGCCCTCTCTCCTTCACTTACCCATAGCAGACATTGCTACCCAATCATAGCACTCTTTGCTCCTATGTCTGAACAATGCCTTCTAATTCCCCTGAACACGCTGCTCTAGGCAGCCATTATCAATCAGTCAAAATTAAGACTACGAGGTGAAACCAAACTACCCTCCAGATGTGGGAGATATTTAAAGTGATTGAAAAGATAGATGAAGAAGTAAAGAGAAGAAATGCCTGACTTCCTTACTTCAAGACTGTACTATGTATGATCTCTTAAACATACACAGTGATGACTCAGTAAAGACCCTACAGATAGAAGAAACAGCTGTGTTCTCTGCCCCCCAAAATCTCTTTCCTTTGCAGATAGAGCCATATCATTCTGATCCTAGATTCATGACTGTTCAGACTCTGGGGATAGATAGGACAGCTAGGTGAGGAGCTTGTCACTTTATTTATTTAGTTTTTACATTGATGACCATTTTTACTGAATGTGTGACTGTTTGGAATCATATAATTATAAATGACTTGGTCTAATATAATGAAATCTGCCCAATTAGAAGTTTTGAAAAACCATATCCTAAAAAAATTAGAAGAATGAAAAATACTGGCATAGAACCTCCTCAGTAATCTCAAGTGGAATTATCTGATGGATCTGGAACACCGTTAGAGAAATTTCTATTCATTTCTTTGACGATCTTCAGAGAGAAGTTTAGAAGTCTTGGTATAATGGAATAGGAGCCTTCTATGAAGACATTGCAAGAAGGAATATCTATAATGAAATGGCCCAAGAATAGCAACTGTATCCTGAGATTTGCTACTTTTACTATTTTCATTTACAATTTATTTCAAAAGGTGGTCTAATGTTTTTACTGCATGATTAGGCTTTCATCAGAATGGTCTTTTTACAGAAAATAACTTCTCTTCAGTTTGCAAAGACTATGTTCTGTTCTTAAGCAAGTAATTTTGGTTTCATACTTGTAGCACAATTAAATAGAACTGGAGAGGTACATTTTTGTTTTGTACATCTTTTTGTTGTAAATCTTACTACAAACTTTTCTTGTGGCTGCCAAAGGGAAAAAAATAAGAAATGAAATCAATGTTTTTTGTTTGTTTGTTTGTTTGTTTGTTTTGCGGTACGCAGGCCTCTCACTGTTGTGGACTCTCCCATTGCGGAGCACAGGCTCTGGACGCGCAGGCTCAGCGGCCATGGCTCACGGACCCAGCCGCTCCGCAGCATGTGGGATCTTCCCGGACCGGGGCACGAACCCGTGTCCCCTGCATCGGAAGCCCCAATGTTTTTATTTAAACTTGGAAATATAAGATGCGGTGTGTGTATATGTTGTTCTTTTTTTGTCTTGCTTACTTTCTAGAACATAAGCCTATGATTCATATATTACAGATAGGAGCTCATCACTTCAATACCAAGCAGCCCTGTCCTCTCATATTCTATCCAGGTTTCTTATAATAATGTCTAAACTTCTTTCCTTATAGCTTTATCTTCTAAGCTGGTTCCAATTTTCCTTTCCCTGTGTCTGAATTCCTGCTGGGGTTCTCTATCTTGAGCCCTAGCTTTGTTTTGTTTTGCTTGTTTGGGACTTGGCTAATATCTTACCCTTTGAGTCCCACCTGAATTTAAATTACAGACTGTATGGTTGGGTCTTTGTCACATATTGTTACACCTGAAACTGAGAGTTCTTTTGCCTGGGCTGATGATGCTGGAGATGATTAATAATATACCCATGTATTAATAGGAGTTTTGTGTATGAGTTTCACGTATGTTATCTCTAATCATAGAAGACCTTTGTAAGTAAACTATGATTATCTCCATCTTAGGACAAAGAAACCTAGGATCAGAAGGATTAAATAAATTGTCCAAAGTCCATGGCTAGGAGATAGCAGATCTAGGATCAAAACAAGGACTGTTGGGGGCTTCCCTGGTGGTACAGTGGTTGAGAGTCCGCCTGCCGATGCAGGAGACACTGGTTCATGCCCCGGTCCGGGAAGATCCCACATGCCGCGGAGCGTCTGGGCCCGTGAGCCATGGCCGCTGAGCCTGCGTGTCCGAAGCCTGTGCGTCCGGAGCCTGTGGTCCGCAACCGGAGAGGCCACAACAGTGAGAGGCCTGCGTACCGCAAAAAAAAAAAAAAAACGAAAATAAACCAAGCACTGTTGATCTCTGTTTCCTTACTCTAACACAACACACAGGAACTCTCTGACTGCTGTTCCTCTGCCTTGCAGGTAGACTTATCATTCTTTCATTTGCCCATTCAACAAGTATTTAATGAATAACTATTATGAGTCAGGCAGGATGCTAGACACTGGGAGATAGAGCATTCGTATATGAAATATGTATGATTCTTGACCTTACAGACCTCCAAGAACACTTCAAATCTCCAAGAACAAGGATCAGCAGACTTTCTTTTTGTTCCAGATAATGAGAAGCTATAAAAGGATACTTACATAGAAATGTATATGTATAATCACATGTTTTAGACATACTATTCTGATAACAGTGGAGAGGATAAACTCAATTTTATGTATAAAATGATAAACGACAATCAATAAATAATCTAGTAAGCAACAATGTATCTAATCAGGGTAATATGAGGAATAAACAAAGAGGAGCCTGAGCAACAACTAGGTTGAATGATCAGGACTCACTGACTGATTCAATGGGGTTTGAAGGAGAGAGAATCATCAAAACCTGTTTTGAGGTCTCTATATTAGGAGGATTGATGAGAAATAACACAAATTACAGAGTCAAAGTTTATAAAAGAAACAGGTTTGTGGGAGAATATAGAGTTTAGTTTGGAACTTGTTGCATTTGAGGTACTTGAGGAAACCAAGTACATTTCCAGTAACCAGTTGAGAATTCCAGTCTGGAGCTCACAAACATGGTAAGAGTTGGATAGAGAGGTTTGTAAATCATCCATGAAAATGTAATAGCTGAATTATAGGAATAGATATGATGGTTGAAAAAGAGAAGGTAAAAGAATAAGGAAAGAGGCCAAGTGTGAATATGAGAGTTGAACTTATATTTAAAAGGGCAAGTAAGAGAAATGGAACTTGTGAAGGAGATTGCTGTATATTGCAAAAGTGTCCACAATTCTCCCTTCACTCCTCCCTGTCACTGTGGCCTATGCCATGTGATTTTGAAGCTCCTTCCATCAAGAGGTAGAATCTGTTTCCCCTCATTTGAATCTTGATTGACCTTTGGACTTTCTTTTGCTAACAGAATGCAGCAGAAGTGATAGTTTGCCACCAGAAGCCTTGCATGATTTCTGTTCTCTGGTATAACCTTGAGCAGCTGCTGAGAATACAAGCTCAGGCTAGCCTGTTGGAGGATGACAGCCCTCCTGGGGCAGAGATAGACCATTCCAGTTGAAGCCATTCTCAATCAAGCATGCTCCAGCTACCCACAGATACACGAGTGAGCCCAGCTGAGACCAGAAGAACCGCCAAGCTAAGCACTACCCAGCCTGCTGACTTGTAGAATTGTGAACAAAATAAATGGTTGTTGTTTTAAGCTGTTAACTTTGGGGGGAGCTTATCATCAGTAAAAGAACTGATGCAGAGAATGAGACAGAGAAGGAAGCAAGCCATCAAGGGCTAAGAAGAACAAGAAGTACAAGAAAAGAATGGTCAACAATATGAACTACTCCATATACATTAGGCAAAGAACAGAGAACTGAGGGGAATCTCTTGCATTTGGCACCCAACAGGACTCTGCTGATCTCTGAAAGCAGTTTCAAGCAATGAGGTGGGAGGGGAAGACTGATGGCAGGACAAATGGAGATAGAGAGTGAAGTCTTCATACTTTAACTTGTAATTAAAAACAAGTTCCTGCCCTGGGAGGAGATTGGATGCAAGGAAGTGACACTTTTCAGCACAATGATCTCCAGTGTCTTCAACTATAAAATCAGAAGGCTGGACTTGATGCTTGTGGAAAATACTTTCTTTTCTTATCCTCTACTATACTTAGGAGGCAAAAAACTTGGTAATTATACTCACAAGTTTTGAAATCAAACAGGCATGGGGGTGATCCCAAATGCCTTTCCATAATATCTGTATGTTCTTTCTAAAGTTATGAAAACAAAATCTTAATTTTCTGACATGAAATAATCATAATATTGCTGATATTAATAATAATTAACCATTAGCATTATAGATGTCATTAAATTAAATGCTGTATAAAATGGGCTAGCACAGTGCCTGTCACAGAATAAATGGTAAACAATTTTTTTGCTATTAATATCATCATCATCATCACTACCACTAAAGCTTGAATAATTTTTTCTATAGTTTGAGTTTAAATCTGCCCTAATCTATTCCCTACCTGTTAGTCTAGTTCTGTTTAATAGCAAGTGGTTTTAGAGTATTTGACAGTTTCAAAATGTGCTTTTACATCACCACATTAAGATTTACTGAACATAGTCATATGGTTTCCTTTGACCACCTTCACTTCTTCTCTGCCTTTATAATAGCTGAGAATTAGAGGTAGGGATGGTTTAAAGCCATGACAGCAGGTTTAAGTTGCAGCTGTCAGTAAAGGAAGGAACAAGAAATAATAAGAAAAGCACAGACATCTGAAGCCATTCAGTGTAGGGGAAAAGCACAAACCTTCAAATGTTAATTATACTATTATATTTCTGCACAGTATAATAATTGATGTGCATAATGATGACCCTGCTTAATCAGTAAAAGATTAAATTATGTGTATATTCTGTTTTCTAAGGTAGAAAATTTTTAAAGGCTAAGGTTGAGCAACAAAATATTTTCTTTGAATGGAATGGAAGATGGAAGCCAGGGCAGTGCAGAGGCAGACAAGCAGAGCTGCTCTTGTTGTGGTGAGTGAAGATTAAGACTCCAACTGCACTCACATAACCTAAAACCCTTGTTGCATAAGAAGGGGTCCTCCAGAATTTCAGGAGGGCCCTTAGACAATGATGCAAAGTAAACCATGGAATTCATTTCTTCCAGGAAATGCACATCGAAAACATTTAAAATACAATTTTGGTGCATTAAGGGGTAAATTATCCAGGAAGAAAAGTCAATCATATATAAAACTGCAGTCCTTCACAGTTCTAGATAAATAAAGTTTTACTTTCTTTTAGAGTAAGAAATCACCTTAAATGTCATTTTAAATTTTTTATAGAACAATATTATT
Organism: Grampus griseus; assembly: GCF_964374135.1. Taxonomy (NCBI): domain Eukaryota; kingdom Metazoa; phylum Chordata; class Mammalia; order Artiodactyla; family Delphinidae; genus Grampus; species Grampus griseus. The sequence continues at coordinate 43,370,176 of NC_139011.1, read as the reverse complement.
TGCATTCACAGAAGTATAACCTTCATGGGAAAATCACAAATACAATTATTTTATTTCCACCACATAAACCAGGCTTCCTGTGCATACTGTATCCCCACTTAAGAATTATGTGTTCCTCGCGGAGGGGTTGGAGCTGAGGCAGACACAGGCCTGGGCAGCCCTTTCTCTGCTGCCTCTTTCTCTTGCTGAGTGCTACCCGGTCCTGTTGCCCTCCGATGCTACCCAGCCGTGTGGAGGACAGGCTCTTGGTGCTCCAGCCAGGTGTCAAGGCTGTGCCTCTGAGGTGGGAGAGCCAAGTTCAGAACACTGGTCCACAAGAGACCTCCCAGCTCCATATAATATCAAATGGCAAAAATCTCCCAGAGATCTCCATCTCAATGACAAGACCCAGCTCACTCAATGACCAGCAAGCTACAGTGCAGGACACACTATGCCAAACAAGCAGCAAGACAGGAACACAACCCCATCCATTAGCACAGAGGCTGCCTAAAACCATAATAAGGCAACAGACACCCCAAAGCACACCACCAGACGTGGACCAGCTTACCAGAAAAACAAGATCCAGCCTCATCCACGAGAACACAGACACTAGTCCCCTCCACCAGGAAGTCTACACAACTCACTGAACCAACATTAGCCACTGGGGACAGACACCAAAAACAATGGAAACTATGAACCTGCAACCTGTGAAAAGGAGACCCCAAACACAGTAAGTTAAGCAAAATGAGAAGACAGAAAAACACACAGCAGATGAAGGAGGAAGGCAAAAACCCACCACACCTAAAAAATGAAGAGGAAATAGGCAGTCTACCAGAAAAAAAAATCAGAATAATGATAGTAAAGATGATCCAAAATCTTGGAAATAGAATGGAGAAAATACAAGACACTTTAACAAGGAACTAGAAGAACTAAAGAGCAAACAAACAGAGATGAACAACACAATAAATGAAATTAAAAATTCTCTAGAAGAGATCAATAGCAGAATAACAGAGGCAGAAAAACAAATAAGTGACCTGGAAGGTAAAATAGTGGAAATAACTACTGCAGAGAAGAATAAAGAAAAAAGAATGAAAAGAATTGAGGACAGCCTCAGAGACATCTGGGACAATATTAGGCACACCAACATTTGAATTATAGGGGTTCCAGAAGAAGAAGAGAAAAAGAAAGGGATTGAGAAAATATTTGAAGACATTATAGATGAAAACTTCCCTAATATGGGAAAGAAAATAGTTAATCAATCCAGGAAGCAGAGTCTCATACAGGATAAATCGAAGGAGAAACACACCAAGACACATATTAATCAAACTATCAAAAATTAAAAACAAAGAACAGATATTAAAATCAGCAAGGGAAAAACAACAAGTAACACATAAGGGAATCCCCATAAGGTAAACAGCTGATCTTTCAGCAGAAACTCTGCAAGCCAGAAGGGAGTGGCAGGACATATTTAAAGTGATGAAAGAGAAAAACCTGCAACCAAGATTACTCTACACAGCAAGGATCTCATTCAGATTTGAGGGAGAAATTGAAAGCTTTACAGACAAGCAAAAGCTAAGAGAATTCAGCACCACCAAACCAGCTTTACAGCAAATGCTAAATGAACTTCTCTAGGCAGGAAACACAAGAGAAGGAAAACACCTACAAAAACAAACCCAAAACAATTAATAAATTATAATAGGAACATACATATAGATAATTACCTTAAATGTAAATGGATTACATGCTCCAAACAAAAGACATAGACTGGCTGAATGGATACAAAAACAAGACCCGTGTATATGCTGTCTACAAGGAACCCACTTAAGACCTAGGGACACATACAGACTGAAAGTGAGAGAATGGAAAAAGATAATCCATGCAAATGGAAATCAAATGAAGCTGGAGTAGCAATTCTCATATCAAACAAAATAGACTTTAAAACAAAAACTATTACAAGAGACAAAGAAGGACACTACATAATGATCAAGGGATCAATCCAAGAAGAAGATATAACCATTGTAAATATTTATGCACCCAACATAGTAGCACCTCAATACATAAGGCAAATACTAACAGCCATAAAAGGGGAAATCGACAGTAACACATTCATAGTAGGGGACTTTAACACACCACTTTCACCAATGGACAGATCATCCAAAATGAAAATAAATAAGGAAACACAAGCATTAAATGATACATTAAACAAGATGGACTTAATTGATATTTATAGGACATTCCATCCAAAAACAACAGAATATACATTCTTCTCAAGTGCTAATGGGACATTCTCGAGGATAGATCATATCATGGGTCACAAATCAAGCCTTGGTAAATTTAAGAAAATTGAAATCGTATCAAGTATCTTTTCTGACCACAATGCTATGAGACTAGATATCAACTACAGGAAAAATTCTGTAAAAAATACAAACACATGGAGGCTAAACAACACACTACTTAATAACTAACAGATCACTGAAGAAATCAAAGAGGAAATCAAAAAGTACCTAGAAACAAATGACAGTGAAAACACAATGACTCAAAACCTATGTGATGCAGCAAAAGCAGTTCAAAGAAGGAAGTTTATAGCTATACAAGCCAACCTTAAGAAACAAGAAACATCTCAAATAGACAACCAAACCTTACACCTAAAACAATTAGAGAAAGAAGAACAAAAAAATACCAAAGTTAGCAGAAGGAAAGAAATCATAAATATCAGATCAGAAATAAATGAAAAACAAATGAAGGAAACAATAGCAAAGATCAATAAAACTAAAAGCTCTTTCTTTGATAAGATAAACAAAATTGATAAACCATTAGCCAGACTTATCAAGAAAAAAAGGGAGAAGACTCAAATCAATAGAACTAGAAATGAAAAAGGAGAAGAAACAACTGGCACTGCAGAAACACAAAGGATCATGAGAGATTACTACAAGAAACTATATGCCAATAAAATGGACAATCTGGAAGAAATGGACAAATTTGTAGAAATGCACAACCTGCCAAGACTGAACCAGGAAAAAATAGATAATATGAACAGATCAATCACAAACACTGAAATTGAAACTGTGATTAAAAATCTTCCAGCAAACAAAAGCCCAGGACCAGATGGCTTCACAGGCGAATTCTATTAAACATTTAAAGAAGAGCTAACTCCTATCCTTCTCAAACTCTTCCAAAATATAGCAGAGGGAGGAACACTCCTAAACTCATTCTACGAGGCTACCATCACTCTGATACCAAAACCAGAGAAGATGTCACAAAGAAAGAAAACTACAGGCCAATATCACTGATGAACATAGATGCAGAAATCCTCAACAAAATACTAGCAAACAGAATCCAATGGCACACTAAAGGGGTCATACATTATGATCAAGTGGGGTTTACCCCAGGAATGCAAGGATTCTTCAATATATGCATATCAATTTACGTGATGCACCATATTAACAAATTGAAGGAAAAAAACCATATGATCATCTTAATAGATGCAGAGAAAGCTTTCGACAAAATTCAACACCCATTTATGATAAAAACCCTCCAGAATGTAGGCATAGAGGGAACTTTCCTCAACATAATAAAGACCACATATGACAAGCCCCCAACCACCATCATCCTCAGTGGTAAAACCCTGAAATCTTTTCTGCTAAGATGAGGAATAAGACAAGGTTGTCCACTCTCACCACTATTATTCAACATACTTGTGGAAGTTTTAGCCACAGCTATCAGAGAAGAAAAATAAATAAAAGGAATCCAAATTGGAAAAGAAGAAGTAAAGCTGTAACTGTTTGCAGATGACATGATACTATACATAGAGAATCCTAAAGATGCTACCAGAAAACTACTAGAGCTAATCAATGAATTTGGTAAGTAGCAGGATACAAAATTAATGCACAGAAATCTCTGTCATTCCTATTCACTAATGATGAAATATCTGAAAGTGAAATTAGGAATACACTCCCATTTACCATTGCAACAAAAAGAATAAAATATCCAGGAATAAACCTACCTAAGGAGACAAAAGAGCCTTATGCAGAAAACTATACGACACTGATGAAAGATATTAAAGATGATTCAAATCAATGGAGAGATATATCATGTTCTTGGATTGGAAGAATCAATGTGAAAATGACCCTACTACCCAAAGCAATCTACAGATTCAATGCAATCCCTATCAAACTACCACTGGCATTTTTCACAGAACTAGAACAAAAAATTTCACAATTTGTATGGAAACACAAAAGACCCTGAATAGCCAAAGCAATCCTGAGAAAGAAAAACAGAGCTGGAGGAATCAGGCTCCCTGACTTCAGACTATACTACAAAGCTACAGTAATCAAGACAGTATGGTACTGTCACAAAAACAGAAATATAGATCAATGGAACAGGATAGAAAGCCCAGAGATAAACCCACACACATATGGTCACCTTATTTTTGATAAAGGAGGCAAGAATATACAATGGAGAAAACACAGCCTCTTCAATAAGTGATGCTGGGAAAACTGGACAGCTACATGTAAAAGCATGAGATTAGATCACTCCCTAACACCATACACAAAAATAAACTCAAAATGGATTAAAGACCTAAATGTAAGGCCAGACACCATCGAACTCTTAGAGGAAAACATAAGCGGAACACACTATGACAAAAATCTCAGCAAGATCCTTTTTGACCTACCTCCTAGAGAAATGGAAATAAAACCAAAAATAAACAAATGGGAACTAATGAAACTTCAAAGCTTTTGCATAGCTAAGGAAACCATAAACAAGACCAAAAGACAACCCTCAGAATGGGAGAAAATATTTGCAAATGAAGCAACTGACAAAGGATTAGTCTCCAAAACATACAAGCATCTCATGCACCTCAATATCTAAAAAACAAACAACCCAATCCAAATATGGGCAGAAGACCTAAATAGGCATTTCTCAAAGAAGATATACAGATTGCCAACAAACACATGAAAGAATGCTCAACATCATTAATCATTAGAGAAATGCAAATGAATACTACGAGATATCATCTCACAGAGGTCACAATGGCCGTCATCAGAAAATTTACAAACAATAAATGCTGGAAAGGGTGTGGAGAAAAGGGAACCCTCCTGCTCTGTTGGTGAGAATGTAGTTTGATACAGCCACTATTTGAGAGCAGTATGGAGGTTCCTTAAAAAACTAAAAATAGAACTACCATATGACCCAGCAATCCCACTATTGGGCATACACCTTGAGAAAACCGTAATTCAAAAAGAGACATGTACCACAATGTTCATTGCAGCTCTATTTACAATAGCCAAAACATGGAAGCAACCTAAGTGTCCATTGATAGATGAATGGATAAAGAAGATGTGGCACATATATACAATGGAATATTACTCAGCCATAAGAAGGAACGAAACTGAGTTATTCATAGTGAGGTGGATGGACCTTGAGACTCTGTTACAGAGTGAAGTATGTCAGAAAGAGAAAAACAAATACTGTATGCTAACACATATATATGAAATCTAAAAAAGAACAAAAGGTCAGAAGAACCTAGGGACAAGACAGGAATAACACTGCAGACCTACTAGAGAGTGCACTTAAGGATATGGGGAGGGGGAAGGTAAGCTGAGACAAAGTGAGAGAGTGGCATGGACATATATACACTACCAAACGTAAAATAGATAGCTATGGGAAGCAGTCCCATAGCACAGGGAGATCAGCTCTGTGCTTTGTGACCACCTAGAAGTGTGGGATAGGGAGGGTGGGAGGGAGGGAGATGCAAGAGGGAAGAGATATGGGGACATATGCATATGTATAACTGATTCACTTTGTTATAAAGCAGAAACTGATGCACCATTGTTAAGCAATTATACTCTAATAAAAATGTTAGACAAAAAAAGAAGAGTATACATTTTATATCATTCCAGTTATATAAAATTTAAAAACAGGAGAAAGTGATTTATTTTGTTAGAAGACAGGAGGGTTGTTACTTTAGGAAGAAGGGTTTTCATAGGGGAATAACATGAGGCAATCTTCTCTGTAGCTGGTTAAGGAAGTTCTGTTGTACTGACAGTTTGGTATAAACATTTAATAAATTCATGACTGAGTAAATTTCTTAAATGCTTGTATTTGACAAATTCTATTGAGATGATATGGTTTTTCTCTCTTTTTTCTGTTAATTTGAATTTTGAGTATTAAACCAACCTTGTGTTCTTATAGTATATTTCTTGATCTGGATATGGTTACATGGGTGCATTCACTTTATGAAAATTAATCAATGTGTATTACATTGTGTGTATTACCTTGTGATTAAAAGCTTATTTTAAAAGTTTAATATTTAAAAAATTAAAAGTTTATTTGGAGTGATGTTCAAGAAAAAAGAAAGAATTATGCATTGCCAGTCTCTTAAAATATATTGTCATGTAGTATCATATCTCCCCCTAGTTACTAGCTTTTAAATGTTTCCTTTTATCCATGAACTCAAAACCAAATCTAATAAATATTCATTTTCAAGCAAAGAACAAATAATTAAGTAGTGAACTAAAAGTTACAAATTAAAATTAAGAGTGATACCAGTGTAGACAAAATGAAAAATTTAATTGATACGTATATAACCACAAGCCTTTTAAAGAACTCCAGTCAGTCAGCATGACATGTATATAAGTTTTACAAACATAATTTCTTTTTATTTTATTACCTAGGAGCATTAGGATATACTTTCTTGACTGTAATTATTGCTTACAGTTAATTACAAATGAAACAGAAGTGCTGGTAATATTGGAGACTCGTACTCTGCATAAAACTGGAAATTACTGCTATTACTCTTGGTTGCTAGAGAATATTAGGTCATAGATGCTAATTAGCAGTTCATAGCCCTCCTGCAGCGGGAAATTTCATTGCTAGAAGAAACTGTCTTACTAGCCAAACCTACCACTCATGGCACTCAGACCATTTTTGTTTGAGCTATTAGAAGGTATAAAAACTAAAAATTTACGTTTTGGTTTATTTTTGTAAGAAGGAAACCATGAAGGGTAACATACACAGTCTCACTGCTTCGAGAAAAAGTTGGATCACTTTTTGAGTCTCATAGTTTATGTGTAGGAATCAATTAAAAACAAAAACATAAAAGTATTAATCAACACAAGGCAGAAATGACAAGGTCTCCCATGAAATACTTGATCCCAAAACAAAAAATTAGAGAATAAAATATATGTGGATGGGAGAGAAAGGAGAATGGTTCTAGGACCTTTCTGATGTGTAATATGTCATACAGTTATACACTCACACATATTCACACACACACACACATGCACACACAACTATCCCTGATTATGTTTATATGCGTATATTACATACACACATATATATGTATATATATAATCTTTTAAGTCTTTCTATATACATACATATTTATATAGTCTTTTTATTTTCTTTTTTAATACAGTCAGATCCCTCAAAGAACAGACATTTCTTGGGCTTCTTCTGGATTTTTTTAAACTTTTGATTCTGTCATTTATTAAAATATATCCATGTCCCCCAGTACACATATATTTTTACTAAGCACATAATCGTTTGGAGAAATATTCATAGAAAGAGGAACATGTTAAAACTCCAACCTGAATTTAATTATTCCTACTAAAGCAAAAGAATTTAGATAATGCATGAATCCTGACTACTTAGTCACATTAGGTTTTATATTAAAATATAAACTATATTAGTACTGAAAAAAAGGATATTAAATGCTTCATATTTTTATTCTGGGACACACATGTGCATGCACACACATATACGTGCACAAACAGTGGTGACCTAGAAAATTCCTTAATGTGTGAGACAAGAAGTCAAAGAATAAATCAGAGTCACAGGAATATAGGGGTTCTTTATATTAAAAAGGCATATTCATTTCTTCTCAGGGTAATGACATACCCCAATTTTAACTGGGCTCTTTTCTTTTCCCAGAAATGGTCCATCCATTTTCACCTGTGGAAGTAAAATTAATTAAATGAGCAAAAACTGTAAAAATTGGAAGAGTTAGTCTTTCTTCTCTGTAAATAGATCACAGGTTCCATGTGATACAAAATACATCTGCCCTTCTCTTAAACTCTTGTCAAGACTTAACATAGGCTAGAATCAGATTTAAATGAACTCTGAGTTAATTAAGCAAAGGAGAGAAAGAATTGGAGGTTTAGTGAGAAATATTGAAAGAAATAGGTTCACTCTGTCCTGAATCAGAAGAAGATGAGAGTTGGGAGGCAGGGAGGAGCTGGTAGTGTCCTGTTTTAATCTGCATACTTCAGTCTTACAAGAAGATTACCATCCCTGCTTACTTGAACTGAATCAAACCTATTTTATGGGCAGTCTCAGTTCCAAGAATTCTGACCCATTGTACCTATGAAAGCACTTTCATTTGTTGGACCGTATGCTACAATTTTTATGTTTGAATATACGCCACCATTGCCATGATATGTGTGGACCAGTAGTCATGACTGCCAATAAAATACTGTAACATTGGTATTTCATTTTGGTTTATTTCATAGTAATACATGATAATTGAAAAAATCATTAGAAAATGCAGTAAGTAATCATTAGACTGTACCTCATTTCTATAATAGAAATAATTATACAATATTGTGTTAACATTTTGATGTCTGTCTGCCTCTATTATCTATCTATCTATCCATCTATCATCTGTCTAAAAACAACTATTGCAACTCCTCATATTTATGGAGTAATTTATAGTTCACAGGCTGTTTCAAATATTGATCCTCACAGTAACTCATGGAGGAAGAGACCTGTAAGGTTGTGCTCCAAAGCGTGTGTGTGTGTGTGTGTGTGTGTGTGTGTGTGTGTGTCTTATTTATCCTCTTTCTTTACCAATTGTCCCACTGTTCCGTCGAAAGCAAAGGTTAATTACATTTCTGTGGAACTATCTAGCGGAAGGCTACCTTTCTTCCACTAAATTACAACAAGAGTAAATTAGAGGTTTTCAGAACTTCACGGTTTTGATTGATGAATTCATTAATTCACCTTTTCAAAGTGAGGACTCATGTTTTAAATATTTTATGTACAATTTGCATGTTGGCATTTTGAAAGGCTTTAAAAAAAAATAAACAGTGCTTAAGAGAAAGGTCAAACTGGTCACCTTGGAGGCTGGATACTTTTGTGATGCAGAGGAAGAGGCAGGGATTGTCTTTCCTTTCTTTCTCTCCCCTGAAAAACAGTTTGTCTTGGGTTTCTCCATGAGGTCCTTATTTTATGACTTCAGAGCAAGGACAAATATGTTTAATGAGATATTGGGGTTTCTTTTCCCAAAGTGAGATTCTCTTCATGTCAGGGTTTCAACAGAGGTTTGGCTCTGATTTCATCTCAAATTTCAACCGTAGCTACTGCAGGGTCATGGCATTGTCATTCTCCACATTGACCCTTTCCATCCAAGTTTTATGCACTTTAACGTGCTCTGCATCCAGTCATCGATGCACAGGCATCTCCCACACTCCCAAGACAACTGAGCATGTGCCTGGAAACTCTGCTTAGAGCAGACTGAGACTTTCAGTCCACTGAACAGATTATTTCCAATTTAAGGAAACATGTATCACCCATATAGACAATGTGACATCAGGAAAACTGGATTCTATAAGCAGTGTCATCGTTTTCTTGCCCATCAAAGTTTCAAGTGTACAGGAAGATCAGCTCAGTGCTTTGTGACCACCTAAAGGGGTGCGATAGGGAGGGTGGGAGGGAGGGAGATGCAAGAGGGAAGAGATATGGGGATATATGTATGTGTATAGCTGATTCACTTTATTATAAAGCAGAAACTAACACACCACTGTAAAGCAATTATACTCCAATAAAGACATTAAAAAATTTAAAAAAGTTTCAAGTGTAATACTACACCCTCACCCTATCCATGACACTTTTGAGAATCCATGAAGAAATAAAGCAATTAAAAAAGATGTGTTCAGTTTTTTCCCCAAATTGGCCATAACTAAGCCTGATTTTTAAAAAATAAAGAGAAATGAAGAGAGACAGACAATCATTATGATTAGGTAATAGTATGCAAAATGACCGTTTAGTCGTCCATCTAAGATCACACGGGGTAGACAGAAGTGGTATGCAGATACATATCTCGGCACAAATTGCAGGATAAGTCACACAAAGCAGGCTTTCTTTAAAAATATCTTAACAATAAAAGAAGATTCATTTTTAATGCCCCACCTGCTTAATGCAACTTCAACCCAAATTGGTTCACACATGCAGAATATTAAGCAGGGATCTAGTGTAATGACTGAGGGCTTTCAAGACATTGAAGGAAGAATAGTTAATGATATATGGAGTTTCATCCTTATTAAAATCTGAAGCAATATTTATGCCTCTCCCTCTCAGTGAGTCCATCCTATTGCCTCACATAAAAGCGCGTTCCTGGCCTCATTCTCAGTCCTTAATTTGTACTTGAAAAATATGTACGTGTTGAGCCAGATGCTCCCAGTGCCTAAGGTAACTCTGTGATAAATTAGGCACTTGAGAAAACAGGATTAACTCTTTTACTAAGAGTTCTGCAGAGGCCCACTCCGCTTCATGTAAATGCAGTATCTGAAAATCTGGCTCTATCAAAAAGGCAATTAGAATTTACTGTAGTTTTACATTCAGCACAGTCTCTTTTAATGCTTACAAAAATGTTTTTATTAATAAAAAAACTTTTTTTTCCAAATAACTCTTCAGGAATGTGTCTACTGGGTAAAGCTACATACTTCTAAAATGAAGAATATCCTCTAGTGCCCTGGAGGAGTTGGGGGAAAAAGCTATGTTTCCCAAATGAGCCCTATACTCTTTTGAATCCATGAGGTAAATATACATTCACAGATGAGGTATCTCATCTGGAGATCAGGAGACTGAGCATTAATTGTCAATAGAGTGTTTGGAGCAAAGTCTTACCTGCCTCACTGATGAAGCCTGTTTCATCTTAATCCAGAAAAACTAAATCATTGTGTTACTGAAAATGTTTCACTTCTACTTTTCTTTCAAAGGCTGGAGACAGTCCTTTCTTTTATGTTCTCTTTTTGGTTCAAATGACTCAATGTTCCTTAACAATATCAGTTTCATGTACAATAGATCTGATCTAAGCTGTTTATAATCTTAAGTGTGTTTGAGTCACCCTTTTAATACTTTAATTTTTGGCAGGATACTTCAAGGGATTTAAAGGCTCAAAACAACACAACAAATCAGCAGTAATTACAACACAATGACTATTACAGCACAGCAATATCGCAGAGTGCCTCTAAAAGCATCCTAATTGCATACTTCATTTGGTTACCCTTTTGGCACCACACTGAATTTTTGAGCAGGGCCATCTCTAGCCCTGACTGTACCATTAAAAATACTCCTGAAGAGAAGTTCTTTCGTGTCCCAGCAAACTCACAGCAAGTTAGGCATCCCTCCATCTCTTCAACATTCTGATAGAAAGGTCTGTAATAAGGATGTCAACATCGGTGTAGCAAAAATAAGCTTTACCTGCTGAGCTAAATTTGTGTTGTCCCTTGAAAATGTTAAAATTTTAAAGACTGAACACTGAGCTTTTGAATTTTTACAGTCTCAGGGCTTCTTTTATATGGGGCGGGGTGAGAATGGAATTCTAAAACATATTTTATGAGATGTTGAAATTTTGACAGATAATTTTTTAACTTGACAAAATCTTGCCACTTGGTCTTCCTTCTCTATTTCCCTGCTATATACCATCACCCTGCTTTCCCATTCATGTCAAGTTTTTATTTCTTATAGCACTTCTGTAGGCTAATAACCATTCATTGTATTTATTCCCGTATGCTCCCTTTTTAACTCAGTCTAATTTGTCCTCCTTTTGTTGTCATGAACATCTGCCCCCTCACAGACTGTTGAATCCATTTAAAATAAGATAATCTGCCAAGTGCAAGTAAATATGTGCCACCCCACACCCCTGCAAAAAGAAATGCCTCTCTCCCAATTTTTGCAACATTATGGCTACCAAAAAAACAACAGTTGCAAATGTTTTATCAGTTCAAGGGTGACATGATAGCAATTTTTCAAAAAGATCATTACTTTTGGTAGCTACATTTGCCTTATCTTGAAGCTTCTTTTCTGTTCAACATAATACTGAGTGTTCTTTGGTATGAGATATAAACCAGACTTACATGTTTCCCAAACTTAAACATTCACTGTCCAATCCAGGATTTACTATGTAAGTAAAGAATGTTCTTTTAGCTTGGAGTCATACGACACAGGTTACAAATTCAGCTTGTCTCTCAGTAAATACTTCTTATATCACAGACATAAATCAGAAGAAAGTGTAAAATAAAATATGTTATTTAAAAAGCAGTGCTTCAAATATAGGTAAGTGGAATTATACATGGAAAACATGTAACAACCTTACCTTTAGAACACTTTCAACTGGTCTTTGGATTTGGATTTACTGATAGACAAAGTGTGCTAAAAATTTCTCAAGGCTAAAAATGAGCCTTAGCATGGCAACACAGGGTAAAATATAGGACACTATCTGAAGTCTTCTGAATTTTAATCCCAAAAATGACATGTAAGTGACTTGTTACTATGGGCAAGTCACTTAACTGGTAGACTCACAGTTCCCATCAGCTAATTTGTGGTGGTAATACCTGAATGTCTTTACCTTCCTAAAGAATCAAAATGATCGAATGCACATGAGCAGGGTTAAGACCAGAGCAAGCTGTACAAATACAAAGTAGTAGTATTATTCAACAATAAAAAATCAATGTACCTAAAACATACTCACGTGAGGTTTATATTTCAATAACACCAACTCTGCTTCTGATACAGATTCCTTTCAAAAGACATGGCTTGGGCTTCCCTGGTGGCGCAGTAGTTGAGAGTCCGCCTGCCGATGCAGGGGGCACGAGTTCGTGCCCCGGTCCGGGAAGATCCCACATGCCGCGGAGCGGCTGGGCCGGTGAGCCATGGCCGCTGAGGCTGCGCGTCCAGAGCCTGTGCGCCACTTGAATTACTTTCCAAACTGTTGTATATCTCTTAAGAGGAGCAAAGTATGCCTGAAAATAGATATGCATATATTCACTCAAGGTTACATACATTTGAAATATGCATTTTTTAAAAACCAACAACTACATTTAAAATTTTGGATTTGTAGTCTATAATTTCTGTAATTCTAAGCAGTAGTACAAATTCTTTTTTGTTACCTTTTATCTGATTGATAATTCTGGGTACTAGAAACAAGCACTATAGTGGAATCTCATTATATGCTGTAGTTATATGTTCTAAAAAGTCACTGCAAACAGTGCATTAGCAAATATTGAATCATTGCTACTAGGGGAAATACAGGGGGAGGTTCCTACAAGCCTCTGGTCACAACATTGTCATCAGGTGATTAATACATAACCTTGTTTTATGTGTGTTTCTGTATAAAGACACCTTACTTACTATATATTGTTGATTTAACTCATGCCTGAGCAAAGCTTATCTAAATGCATATTTTCTTCATAAAGCATGACACAACCTTCCTGGGCTTAGGTACAATAGAGAACACTTCAGCATTATGCCTGGGGCACATTTTAAACAGCAAAATTACCAAGAAAAACTACAAAAATGGGAAAAATGTGGCACTAAATAGACCAAGAAAAGGACACTTGTGTACAGTATGGAGCTGAAACAAGAAGGCCGAGTTCCGCCTCAGCTGGGAATGTGCACAATGGCTGATTCAAACTCTTCCCTCCTCTGCACTTATCTGTGAATGATCTCAAAAGCACCATAAGTATTGATTTTGGAGTCACAGATAAATTTTAGCAAGTAGGCAAATTTGCAAGTATGGAATCTGCAAATAATGAAGATCAAGTTGTAGGGGTGCACAGAATCTGAGGCTGGACTACATTAGTAAATCATTGGTCCATCCTCCTTTGTGTGAAGCTTCTCTTTGTAAAAGTATCTGATACTTTGAGGGCAGAGCTGTAAAGCCACTATTCAGTGCTTGAGATTTAATGTCTGTCTTCTTCCCCCCTAACTAACTCTCTCATTTAAGGAGCAATACTGAGTATGTGTTTGTTTACAAATTCTTTGTGTGCAACAGATTAAACGATTATTTCTGAGGCATAATTTAGGACATCCAGGAGTAAATTTGTGTAAACAAATTTCTCTTGTTCCCTCTCCCTCACCCCAATTCTACACAGTGATCGTACTTTATCATTCACAGTTCAAAAAAACTGGAATATTTCAGCCAAATGGCACTAAGCTGAGAAGGATTTGAATTATCAGTTCAGCCACTGGCATGGCCTTTTGGAATAAAGATGACTCTGACCCACTCTGGCTTGCATCTTGATAAACTACTGTCATTACAATGGAAAAATTTAATTTTTCCCCTGTAGGTTGTATTTCTTTTATTTTTCCACTATTTCCACTGAGAAAAATTCTGGGCTCAGTACTGACCAAAGGTCAGACTACAGTTTTCCCTGCAGTGCTCTGTCTACTTCATCAACTTCATGGCCAATATCCAAAGAAGTTAGAGAAGAGGAATGAATGAATGAGGAAAAGAACAGAACCTTCCTGAATCCCACGATAAATCCCTTTCGTTACAAAGCCCATTAGAACCATCTCTGCTTAAGCCTATTCTTAAGACTGCTGTTTAGAATTTAATGGATTGATCTCTGAGGTTCTGGAAATATTCCATAGCATAATTATTCTCTGGCTTCTAACAGATATCCTAATATAATTTAAACAAACAAACAAACAAACAAAAAACACTGGATGTCAGGACTCTTGGATTTAAGTTCTGCCTCTGTATGAACTTATGAGGTTGGGATAGTCAATCTCCTGAGCTTTGTTTTCTCCATCCGTTAAATACAGACAGTAAGAGTCACCTGAAAAGGTAAATAGGAGGGTCTAATGAGATAATAAATAAAAAAGGGTTTTGTAAACAGTCAAAGGCCTTAGGAACAGGATCTTGGCTATAACATTAGCCAATGTAAATATAATGACTATGCGGTAATATCATTATTTCTAAAATAAGCTTTTTAAGCATAGTAAAACAAGCAGCTTCTTCTGAGCCATAACTAATGATTTGATTTTTTTGTTCTGTTTCAGAAAAGAGGTGGTATACACTGATGAGTTCCAGGAAGCAATAGTAGAACCCCTGAGTCTGAGATTTGTAGAAAGTTCCACATTTATTCAAGAGGAATAAATCACATCGTGCATCACCTTCTCTTTCCCCGAAACCAAACCTTATAAATTTGCTTCCAGGTCCTCAAAGCAGAAAGAATTGGGCATCACACTATTTGTGTGAGGTTTGGAGGTTGAGACTTGGTTGAACTGATAGCCACTCCTTCAGAAGCGTGAGTGCCAGTATATGCTTAATTCAATTACCCAGCATGTAAGCAAGCAAAAGAGGAAGAAAACACTGTCTTGGCTCAATTCCAGATTTGCTCACATCATTAATACTGATCAAAGTGACCAGATAATTGCCAATCTTGCCCAATTTTGAAATTTTTTTCTATTTTAATTGAAAAATCTGCTTCAGATTTAGGTTTGAGATAATCTGTTTTGGATTTTTTCCCTAACTTGGACCTGCGAAGCTCACTGACATCCGACATTTGACTCTTCATCAAATTACATCTTACATGCAAAATCTTCTCAGAAAAGCTAAGTCAAATAAGACTCAGTTCTTGAAAATTCCTTTTTAGCAACTGTTTCCCCCATGGTATTCACTGGTCCATTGTTCACAAACTACCTTTAAAATTTGATCAATACATGCTTGTTTAGGATTTGTGGGGTTTTTTTTTTTTATGAGTAATGCTTAAGCTAATTTAGCTTGTAAGCTTAGAATGGGCTTGTCTATACTTATGTTTGATACATTGTGGTTTATTCAATAAACACTTAACAGCAACCAAAGAATTGGACCAATGGACACATCAGTTTTATGGATTTAATTGATGACTGGTACTTTAAAAAATCTTTTAAACATGGAGTAAATAAAGTAAGAAACATTTAATTAACTGTCCTGACTATTTTAGGACTTCAAATGTTACTCTAGCCAACATACAATGAAAGAATCAATCCATCTGTCTACATAAAGACAGACAGACCTCTGAGGCTCGGTGATTCATAGCGTTTTCTGCACTAACCCATATTCAGTTACTGTTGAGGGAGCTCTCTGAGTGAGAAATGGTTCTATTTTAATACTCAGTTTGAATGAAGTTAGTGCTGCTCTTGTGTTATTTTGCCTAGAGAGCTACCTTAAAATCCTATCAGTTTTACCACCTTTGCAGTTCATGTTCAATGGGTAGACACCTCCCAGGCCATAAATGTCTCAATGTAAGGCACCACCATTGTTTGATGAGTAAGCTGTTCATGAGCCACTGGTCATTGACAAGGAGATTAGCTCTTGGGGGAGAAAGTCCAGTCTCCTCTACAGAAGCAAGGTTTCATGCATACAGGAACTGCAGTAGATTTCACAAGAGTCAGTATTCAGGGAAGAGACCTGGTTGATTCCAAAAATTTCCTTTGTCCCTCCTTAACTTGGTGGCACACTTCAATTATAATTCATAAAACACAAGGAGATTGTGGAAAGTCCTTTGACAATAGCAATGTGCATGCAGGAGCATATCTGTTCCAAGATTCACTAAAACAGAGCAGTTTCCAACTCTTTGCAAAGGCCCTGTGGCCTTTATAAATGTTCTAGCTGTCCACGTGATTACTATGACAAGTGTTTGGTTAACAGGACATGAATGAGGTCACTGTGGGATTTGTAGCTTTTGTTTTTTTCTTAGCAAATCATCAAGTTCAGTAGCAGGGGAAAAATACCACTCTGAGTATCAAAACATGAGTTAACTCTTTTTATGAATCAAACTTATTTTCCTTTTATGATTCAGAGAATGTGTCAACAGGGAATTAGGAAAGTTGATTGTGTAAGGGCATGACACAGTTTCCAAGAAAGTAAGCAACATTTTGAAAATCCAGAATTGTATTCATCCACTCCAAGACTTGCAACTTAAGTTTAAACTTTGACTTATTAAAAATAGTTAATGACATCATTTGATTAATTCAAATAACATACCAAATAACCATCAGCAAATCTTCCTGAGCACAGACTATGTGCCTGGTGCTATGAGGAGGGCATCAGAAGATCAAAAGACACTTAAGACATACCCTCAGTGAGTTGATATAATTAGGGAAATAATGTATACACAGCAGGAAAAATTAAGTGACTACTCAAGAAAAAAATAATGATAATGAGTGCATTTGTTTTGGAAAATAAGGTCACAAACTTAAAATTTAAACAAGACTATCTTTTACTAAGGATGGCACACTGGGAGGAGATTGATTCAGCTCTCAAGGCTCATTAAAATATCAAAATTTTTAAAGAAATATTTATTTATTTATTTAATTTATTTTATTTTTTTGGCTGCGTTGGGTCTTAGTTGTGGCACACAGGATCTTCGTTGAGGCATGCGGGATCTTTCGTCGCAGCGTGTGGGCTTTTCTCTAGTTGCAGCACACGGGTTTTCTCTTCTCTAGTTGTGGTGCACAGGCTCTCTCCTTGAGGCACGCGAGCTCAGTAGTTGTGGCATGCGGGCTTAGTTGCCTCCTGGCGTGTGGGATCTTAGTATCCCCACCAGGGATTGAACCCTCTTTTCCTGCATTGGAAGGCAGATTCTTTACCAGTGGACCAAAATTATACGCTCATTTTATCAAAATTATAGGCTCATTTTATTTACAGATACAACCCAAAATCTTTTTTGGAGAATTGTTTTGAGGTCAGTGTTAAGAGTGGGATGCTTAGAGGAGGCGAAAAATTATGACTTTCCGGGAGGAGAAAGGAGCTTTTGATACAGAGCTATGTATAGACGACTAATGATACACTACCCAGAGAGGCCAAGGAATTTGTTTGCTCTAAAGGGTTTATCATGCTTCCACTAGAAAAGTGTAATTATTAACATAAACACATTTAGTTTATAACTCTAAAGACATTCTTATTGTCATTTACCATATAGAAAATAAAGGTTATGGATTTATACCAAAGGTCTATAGAGATTTAAATGTGATCCTTGCCCTCAAGGTCATCGTTATTGTTTATTCCTTAGGCACTTAAAACTCAGCAAGTGGAAACTGAACTTAAGGTCTTCTCCCAGTCCTGTTGCCTGTCCCATAGCTGGAAGGGCACCACTAAACATCCATCGCTTTTCCTCACCACACCCAAGCAGTCAGCAATGTCTTTAGCTCCACATCTGAAGTCTCCTACACACACCACCATCCCTTCTGTCATGTTCATGGTCTCTAAGCTGTCTCGTTTTTGTGAATATTCTCCATACTGCCATTGGAGTTATATTTCTAAAATGCAGTATGAACATGTCACTATTCTATTGATACTTAAAACCGTTTAATAATAATACCTTGCCAAAAATCCAACATGTTTATTATGATGGTAAAAGGTCATTTGCTCTCTGGCCCCCTCTTTACTTTTCAGCCTCTTCTTCCTTCATTGTCTCCATCCACTTAGGTTCTAGTGTCTGTGAACTCTTTCCAGTTCTCCAAACCAGCTGATGTACCTCTTTGTCCATGATCTTGTTTCTACTCATCTTTCAGGACACAGCTCAACTGTCACTTCCTCTTGACCACTGCTTTGCCCAGGGGGATATAGCTATTTCCCCCTCTGTCCTTTATCATAAATCTTAGAACATGTTGTTGGAATTTATCATGCTCTCTAGAGTGCTCTTCAAGAGGAGAGGCCATAAACACCATTTATCTTTGACTATCCATCATCTAGTAGTGCTCAATAAATTTCAAGTGGAGGACTTTATGAATTTCTTGACTATTTTTCTTTCCTTGAATGTGAATTGCTCAGTCTTATTATCTTTGTGTTCAACGTGCAGCCTCTAAGAGAGAGCAATATTTGCTAAATATTGATTGTTGAATGAATAAATTAAAATTTGCCTACCTGAAGACTGACTGACGACAAAGTTTATAGGGTAATGGCTGGTCATAATGTTGATCCCTGGGGCAGAAAGATTTTTAGTTATTTTAATGTATCTTGCTTTTTTAATACAATTAGTTGTGCAATTTATTTGAAAAGATGTTAATAAATTATTTTTAAAACTCTATGCTTACAGGTTAAAGTTTCTAGAATTTTTACTCAAAAATTGATAGTCATTGAAATCACTTTCATCATGTAGTGAGTTATGGAAGTGACATCAGCAAGATGGTGGGATAGAAATTCCTAGTGCTCATGGCCTCCCAGAAACATCAGTTTGAACAACAACCTCCACACAAAAATACCTTCACAAGAGCTAAGCATTCCAGGATAGGGGTTACAGCACCTGGGTGGAGCACAGAAGTAAGAAAAGATGCATTGAAGAGGGTAGTAAAGACAGTTTCACATTACCCCCATCACCCCTCTCTCAAGCCTACGAAGCCCAGCATGGAGAGAGACTCCCTTCTCATGTGAGAAGAAGATTGAAGTGAGGGCCCAACCTTACCATGGACCCCAGAACCAGACCCACACCATCGCCAGGAGGTTCTTATGAACCCAGATTCCTGGCCTGCCCCAATACCAGGTCATCTGCCACAGACACAGATACCAGGCCCATGCCATTGGTCTCTTGTGAATATTCTGTTCCTGAAGACCCAGGATCCATGCCAGCCAAGATGGATGCAACCTCCAAGCCTGCTCACTTTCTGACCAGGTACTTCAAACCAAATGAAGAAATAAAACTTTGCCAGTATCTCAGAAGTTCCTTTATGTACCTTCACAAGTGCTACCCTATACCTCAAAAGTAACCACTCTCCTGAATTCCAATATTGTAGCTTAGTATTGTCTGTTTATAGAATTTATATAAATGTAAACTTTGAGTCTTGTTTCTTTCAATGTTACATTAATCGTTTTTTTTGTTTTTTTTTTTTGCGTTACGCGGGCCTCTCACTGTTGTGGCCTCTCCCATTGCGGAGCACAGGCTCCAGACGCGCAGGCTCAGCGGCCATGGCTCACGGGCCCAGCAGCTCCACGGCATGTGGGATCTTCCCGGACCGGGGCACGAACCCATGTCCCCTGCATCGGCAGGCGGACTCTCAACCACTGAGCCACCAGGGAAGCCCATTAATCCATTTTTTTATGTGTGGTTGTGATTCATTCCTTTTCATTGTTGTATAGAATTCCATTGTATATGAATATACATATACATACATATGTGTGTTCGTGTGCGTGTGTGTGTATATATACATATATATGTGTATATATGTATTCATGAATTTCAATTCTAACTGTTTATAAGTAGTTGCGTTTTTGGAGTTTGGATCCTGCACATTTCTTATTTGATTTATTTCTAGCTAATAGATTTTTTTTAATGACATTTTATCTAGTTTTTTAAAAAAAAATTTGTATGTCAAATTATTTTTGTTAATGTATAAAAATAAAATTCCACTTCTAAGTTGACTCATGTTGGCAGATTTTGTTACATGAACCTGTCCACAGGGCTGCCTCATGACATGGCTTCTGATTCCCTTAGAAGTGGGCAACCAAAGAGAAAATAAGAGACAGGTAGAGACCAAGTGCCTAGGAAAGAATTCCCAAGGTAAAAGCCAGTCTTTTTGTTTGAAAAGTGACATCCAAAAGGAAAAAAATCAAACAAACTGATTTAAAAATTATTTTTGTATTCAGCAATCTTGCCAAATTCATCTATTATTACCATAATTTATCTGGAGATTCTTTGGATTTTTGACATATATATTATTATATTGTATATTGATGGTAATAATAGCTTTATTTCTTCCTTTCCAAACCTTATACTATTCATTTTCTACTCATACTTAACTAGCTACGCTCTCCTGTTCAATATTGTTTATCTTATTTACATTAATCTAATTACTAATACATTTTGGTTTAAATCAATCATCTAAATATTTTCTTTTTATTTGTCCTGTCTGCTCTCTGTATCTTACCTTTCCTCCTCTGCTTTCTTTTGGAATTATTTTCTATATTTAAAAATTATTCCATTTCTACCATTTTATATTTTATTTTATTGTGGTAAGAACACTTAAAACGAAATCTACCCTATTAATAAATTTTTCAGTGTACAATACATTAATGTTGCCTATAGGTACAAGGTTGTTCAATAGATCTCTAGAGGGTATTAATCTCATTTGATTGAAACTTCGTACCTGTTGATTAGGTTTCCTTCTCTGCCCCCCTCTGCCCTGGCAACTGCCATTCCACTCTTTGATTCTATGAATTTCACTATTTTAGTTGGTGGGAATACAAAATGGTATAGGCCCTTGAAAAACAGTATGGAAATTCCTCAAAAAATTAAAAATAGAACTATCATCTGACCCATACTTCTGGGTATGCATCCAAGGAAGTTAAATCACTATCTTAAAGAGATATCTATACTCCCATGATCATTACAGCATTACTCACAATAGTGAAGACATGGAAACAAGCCAGAGGTCTATCAACAGATGAATGAACAAAGAATATATCTTGTATATTATCTATAACTAGTATATTCTTTGTGTGTATACACACACACACACACATACACACACAATGAAATACTATTTAGCTTTAAGAAAGGAGAAAAATTGGCAATATGCAACAACATAAATGAACCTTGAGGCCGTTAAGCTAAGTGAGATAAGCCAGAAAACTAAAGACAAATACTGCATGATTCAACTTATATGAGGTCTTTACCTCTATTAGTTTTTCCTATTCTTTCACTCTTTATCCTAGAGATTGCCATGGTCACCCTAGATTTAATCCAAGCTGCTGTATAAATTATTAATTTTACCTCTGACAATGTGAGGACTTTCGAACACTTGGACACCATTGACCATTGATTTTGTGTATTTAAATGACATTATTAATATTGTTTATTACAGTTAACATCAATTTAGATTTGCCCATATATTTGCTTTATGTTGTTGTGGGTGGTGTTTTTGTTATTTAATTCATCTTAAATCTACAACTTTCTATCTGGGATCATTATCCTTCTACCTGAAAAACATCCTTTAGTATTTTAGTTCAAGTCAGTCAGTGATGAATTTTTGCAATTAAAAAAAATTTTAAGTCTATTTTACCTTTATTTTTGAAGGATATTTTCTCTGGGTATAGAATGCTAGGTTGGCAGTTATTTGCTTTATTTCTTTGAAAGTTGTTACTGTATTTTTACCTGGTTTCCATACTTATTTTTTTTTTTTCAAAAGATAGTTGTCAGGCTAATTATTTCTTCTTTTTATGTTTTCTTCCTATCCTTTTTGTTTTTAGGATGTTCTTTTAAAAATGTTTCCCAGTTGGATTTTTTTCAGTTTTACTATGATGCATCTAGATGTGATTTTTAAAAAAATCCTTCTTGGAGTTTATGATGCTTCTTGAATATGTGGCTTGATGTTTTCTTCATTTTGGGAAAATCCTCAGCTATTGTCATTTTAGCATTGATCACTAATGCCCCATTTTTTCTCATCTTTTTGCCTAGGACCGTTGTCCACTGCACATCCTCACACTATCCTCTATGTTTCTTACTCTCTCTTTTAACTTTAGATTCTTTTTATTCTCCATTATTCACTTTGGACATTTTCTTCTAATCTATCTTTTGATTTACTTATTGATTCTTTAATTGTTTCTAATATGCTGTTACTCCTAGTGATCTCTTAATTTCTATATAATTTTTAAAATAGTTTCCATATACCTGGTTAACTTTTCAATAATATCTGTTATCTCCTAAAATACAGCAAACATAGCTATTCTAAAGTCTTTATCTGTAGTTTAGAATGTTTGTTTCTTTAATCTGTTTTTTCCCTTATGTTTTTTTCTTCACATGCCTGATTATTTTTGATTACTTGCTGAATATTGCATATAAAAATTATAGAGATAAGCCCTATACTGATGTTACCCTCAACTAGAGATGATTTATGGTGATTTTTTGCAGGCAGCTATGTACACTAGCAACACAGGCACACATTGATCTGTTTTCAAGGACTTTAGAAATTTAAATCTGGACTTCAATTCCTTTGAGATGTCTACTTCTGGTTCACCCTTACTTTTAGAATCCTTACTCCTAGAGATCTTTGTATTTTAACACAAAATATTGGTGTTTTACCAGCACTACCAGGAACACACCTATTCCAGCATTTGTCCTCTTAATTCCACAAGACTCTCTGTGAGCACTGCGGCTTCTTGGCTGCCTAGCTGACTATTCTGGACTGGGCAGATGCTGCCAGGGGGAGAGTGGCCCTGCAATGCAACATTCTTCTCTTTGAATGTTTACCTTCTTCAAAATCTTGACCCTATAGTCCTCCCATGCCTTATTGACTTTCCAATGCCTTTGTGCCATTAAAAAAAAATTTCTGTGCTTTCTTAGTTGTCCTCAGCAGGAGGTTGTCCAGATTACCTAGTCCTTCATCACTGAAAGTGGATGTCAAAAAGCTGCCTTTAAACTCTGCCACACTGACCTTTTAAACAATTGTGCCAGGATGTAAACACCCAAATAAATACTTGCCTGTCAAATCACCCTTGGGAGCTAGCCATGTATTGTAGAATTTTGCCATTGTGCAAAGCCATTTCAAAAATTCCTCTTAGGTCACTGTTTTTAGAGTCACTTTGTAAATTAGCCAAAAATTACCTTTGATTACTTTTTACTTACAAAGTTTAATTTTGTTACTTTTAAAGTTAAAAAGGCTCCTTTCACCTGAATGTAACACTCTGATCACAAATCTTAATCATTACAGATAAGCTTTATAACTTTTAACTATTTAGAAAAATATGAAATTCACAGTATATACAGAGTGGCCACTCCTGAGCATTTAATAAAACATGCCACAGTTTCTAAAGGCACTGCTGAGGAAAAGTTCCAAATGCTATTTGAAAAATGGCAATTTTATTGAGGTGTGTGTATAGTCTCCCCAAATGTCAACTTTGTAAAGAATGTTAAATATTTGGATATATCAGTATTCTTCTGTTTAAAAAGAAAATGGAACCCTTAATATTATAGTTGTTAATTTTAGAAAATTTCAAAGATTCTCTCTTCTTTCTCCTTAATCAGATAATGTAGAAAACAATCAACACCAGTGACATATGTTTTTACGAACACTTTTGTTACTAAAATATTTCAATTGTGTTTGAAACACAGAGAATTCCTTTCACCCTTTGGCGCTGTCAAGATTGTTCCTTGTTCAACATAGTGCCTTGGGGTCGAGAGAGTTCTTCATCCATAAGGCCACAGATTGCAGCAGACATATGGCCCTGCACAGCTGAGCATCTCTCTCATTTGGAGAAAGAGGCTTTCTTGCCTATTACCAGCAAGGCCCTTGGTGCCCTGCTGCATTAGCATTCATCCCCATTTGGATTTTCTCTCTGATCTGCCTCAGATGGGTTGATTAACTTTGATTAAAGCTAAGTCTGGTCAAGTTCTAAGTAACATGGAAAACGTTCGTAGGACTCCCTAGTTTCTTAATCTCCTTATTTCAGCTTCCTGGAAGGGAGTCCACTTTGTTTCTGGATCACCAACAGTTCCATTTGGAACCAGCCACAGTTGCAAGAGAGAACGCTCACAAGGATAATCCCCCATCAGGATATACATTACTGAACCCTCAGCCTGCACCCTGGGTGTGTGGTGAGGCCCCAGGCAGATGTTCCTCGGCGAAAGCATTATTAACAGGGCAGCTGTGCACACAGAAGGCAGTTTAAATTTCCACTGTTTCCTCCACAGGCCGTTTTGGATTCTAATCTCCAATTTTCCCCATCGCATAGCCCTTTGAAAATTTTAGAGTCAATTTTTAAAAATTGAATTTAGAGGCCTTGAGAGATTCACCAATGCAGGTGCTAAAAGATAACCAACTCTACTGTGGCTGAGATATTTTTAAGGCTGTAGTATAGCTGGGAAAAAATATATATATAAGGATTTTCCCCTTCCTGAGAGAAAGCTTATCTGCTAGACGTTAAAGCCATCCCTTTTCAGAGGGGAAATGCCTGCTTCCTTTCAGGGATCTGGTCGCCCAAGGCTACCCAGGGAGAGAAAAGGCTTTTTCAAGTACTTGAGTATTTCTTCTACACTTGTACTTCCCAAGAAAATAAAACACTTCTTTAAAAACTTGACAGCCTACAAGCTGGCAGATGTTCCTGTGTGGCCCTAACTGAAAATACCTTATCTAAGTGAGTTTTCCTTTTCAGCTTGAATTACCTGGGTTTCTCTGCCTATGGTGATCAGATTAACTGAATCATTGCCAAATCTACACTTGACTTCTTTTGTTTCTTGGACATATTTTTAAACTTAAGCAAAGCATTATTATAAGCATGTCCAATGAATACAACTCAGGATATACAATTTTTGCAAGCACATGTGTGACTCCAAAAGCTTGTGATGATCCTGAGGTCCCAAGGCCAAATATATCTATACTCAGCATTAAAGAAAATATTCTTGTATGGAAGACAGGAAGAAGAGGACAGGAGTAAAACTGCCTCTGTGGCATAAGTCAAAAGTATAAATGCGCATGTGGATTTTGAAGGGCACAACAGTTTGTAGGAGCTGTACTGGCAAAATAAAGCATCAAGAAAGTGACGTGGACTTCGTGTCCTACCACAGCCATTTCAAAGGGACAGAGTCTGGTGAGGGAGGGGCAGGAGCAACTAGCTAAGCACCACCCTCTCCATTCAGGCCATTCAGGCTGCATGTTACCTTCACTAGCTTCACTGTTGATGCTGCTTTTCTTTCATGGTGGCCATTTTCATGTGTTTTCTTTTTTAAAAAAAATAAATTTATTTATTTAATTTATTTATTTTAACTTTGGCTGCGTTGGGTCTTCGCTGCTACTCGCGGGCCCTCTCCAGCTGTGGTGAGCGGGAACCACTCCTGGCTGGGGTGCCCGGGCCTCTCACTGTGGTGTCCTCTCCCCTGAGGAGCACGGGCTCCAGGCACGCGGGCCTCAGTAGCCATGGTGCGTGGGCTCAGCAGTTGCGGCTCACGGGCCCAGTTGCTCTGTGGCATGTGGGAGCTTCCTGGACCAGGGCTCGAACCCGCGTCCCCTGCATTGGCAGGTGGACTCCCAACCACTGTGCCACCAGGGAAGCCCCTTCATGTGTTTTTATGAGTATGTGAAGGTCACAGGAGTTAAAGAGCGTTGCAATTGTCGGCGGGTTGGGTTAACTGCTCCAGCAACCACCCCAAACCTCAATGGCTTTACACAATACGAGTTGATTTCTTGCTCATGTCACAGTGCATTGATGGTGAGCAGGACACTCTGCTCTGGCTCCTTCTATACAAAGCCTTGGAGATCCTAAACACCGTTCCTGCAGGCAGCAGGTAGAGTGGGAAGGGTTAAGCAGGAGAGATTTTTACCAGGCCTGGAGATGTGCATGTCGCTTCTGCCGGCATGTCATTAGCCAAATTCAACACCAGCGCCACTCCTAACCCCAAGAGAGGCTGGGGCATGTGGACTAGCTGTGTGCCCAGAAGGAAAAGGCGGAGTTGGTGATTACCACGGTAGATGCTGCTATATGCAGAAACAGGGAATGGTCCTTCTTTACCCCACAAAACGATTTGCAAGAACTTTTGAATAGATACTCTTCACCTTTTAAAAAGGACTCAGGAAAGGCAGCTATTTCTTTAAGAAGAACACTCAGAGAATACTGAGCCTATATGAATGTGGCACAGAATAAGCACACAGGCCATGCTTGCAGAGCCCAGTGGAGAAGGAATCACACTGTCTGCATTTAGTCATTTGCATTCTAATGTTATCAGGTGATTTTGTGAGCATAAAAATAAAGAAAGCTGTGCTTTTTGTGAGTGGAAAGTCTAGTTCTATTTGAGGTGAGTCAGGGAAAGAAGTGAAGGGAAAAGCGCTTTTTGTGAGTGGAAAGTCTAGTTCTATTTGAGGTGAGTCAGGGAAAGAAGTGAAGGGAAAAGCATCTATTTTGGGGTTCTAAGCACAGCTGAGGAGCCCTAGAACCCTGCCAGGGAGACGCAGCTGCAGGAGCACGCAGGCTGTCCACCCACCTGCAAGCCCAGCAGTGTTTGGCCCAGCTTTTCACTGTGTTTCTGGTCCTCTTAGCTGAGAGTTAAAAGAAGCAGAACCAAATATGACAGCATTTCCTAAAGTGTTAAATAGCCCTTTTATGATTCTGATAAATAAAATATTTCAGGATAGAAAAGCACTCATTTATAAAAAAGAAACTTTATTCAGTTTGTCAAATTTAACTCTCATATACTTAAATGCATGTGATGAGTAGCAAAATATCTGTTTTGCCTCTAATCCTATTTACCGAGCAGTGGTAGTCCCTTGATCATTAGAAACTACATCCTATCTGAATACTTTTGAAGTATACCACGAGAACAGTTGCCAGGTACAGTAAACACTGGATTAAAGTGATATTACCAAGCAGTATTTTATGAGCGCATTTAAAATGGTAACCTGGCAACCAGCTTGCTTTTGTCCATATGGATTACATAGCCATAATTTGCACTCAGAATTTCCAGATAAGTGTCTTGAAAACAAAAGAAACTTCCAAGTAAATATTTAAATGGGCACACACTTGGAAAATGTTCAGAGAGAACTTGTCATCCTACAAAAACTATGTTGGTCTAGAAAAACGTTAGCCAGAATTTCTTCAATTAAGCAATTCAAAATGAAACAAAGAATATGATTAATCTAATTTTTATATACTGGGAAGTTTCAAAACTTTCAAAAAATGAAATTAAAGTAAGTACACTGGAGTATATGGATAATTTAGGGAACAAAAAAATGAACAGGAACCTGATATTTGGGCCAGTCGGGGAGGTAAAGTTTCATACCCCCTCCTAAAGATCCCCTACAGGAAGATTGCATTCATTTACTACAAGGTGATGAGCACCTCATCTGTGTCTGGCGCTAGGGTGAGCACTGATGATATTAAGGGTGGACAAAACAGACATAGTCCTTGACTCCTCAAGCTTAGAATCCAGGAATTGACAATGGGTGACATCTTACCACTCAAGAAGTATGGCATGTTCTGGGAGTTTATGTCTCCTTATGCTGCAGCACCAGGAAGGCATTCCAGAAAAAATGACATTAAAACTGAATCCTGAAAGATCAGTCAGAGCTAGAGAAGAGAAAGGAGATGGGGAGGGCTGGAGTTAGGAGATAATTCTTATATATTCTATAGCTTATGTAAAAAGACGTAAAAATCAGAGAGGGCATGGCAAGTTATAAGAATTTAAAGAAGTCAGAATGACTGGAAAATAGTGGGCAAGGGCCGAAGTGGTGGGAGAAGGGGCTGCAGAGATAGGCAGTGGGTAGATCAGAGAAGGAATATTAAACAACGGGACAGAAACACAAAACGTACAACAGCAACAACTATAAAAACAACAATGGCGGAATATACACCCTCTCCCCTGTTTAGTGGTCAAAAAAAAATGTCTCTTCTATTTTAATAAGAAATAGATGGTAAAATTTTTGGACAGATATATAAAGCAAGTGCAACCTAAAGTTAGAATCACTTTCCTAGTAAAATCCAAGAGAAGACTTTTGCTAGAGATTAGACCCATGTTGAACATTGTAGCTGGTCTGAACAAATAACCAGTCCTTACTGGGTGTCTACTATATTTCTATCATGTACAGGTTAGGCAACTGGGGATAGAAAACAAAAGAATATGTTTGCTGAATCGATCAATGAAAGAAATTTCAGACAGGAGCCTTTCTACTTAAGGCACTTAGTTGTAGAGATAAACCCAGAAACCATGGAGCAACTGGGGATAATTGAATGTTATGCTGGGCAGCAGAGTCAGAATCCAGGAAAAGGAATGATTCAGAGGACAGAAACCTCAGGCCACAGGTGACAAAGGAGTTGATGTTAGAATTGGGCCTTCGGGTATTGTTGGGCAGTAGAAATGGATGAGAAAGAGGAGTCAAAGTTATGGAGAAAGTGAGAGCAGAAGCCACAAACAGGACAGAGAAAGCCAAGAGAATGACCAGATAGATGGAGAAGGTGTGTGCCAAAGAGGACGGGAGCCAGTCAGGATTCAGAGGGCTGAACGACGCCCTGTGCACCTTCCCCAGGACAAGCAATTAGGAGGAATCACATCATGGACCACCAGGCTCCTGCCTTCAAGGAGAAGGCAATCTACTGAGGTGCACAAGTAGACAAAAATAAACAGGGATCCTTATAAATCAGACATATACAAGAAGACTCTGGGAATTGCAGGTGCTTGGCAGAAGGGACTTATCACTGAAAGTAAAATTTTATCACTATACAGTTTGAGCTTGAAAAGATTCTTTACTGTTGCTTTGCCCACAGGGGGAGAAAAGATACTTTTACAATAATATGCTCTTTTGAGCCTGGGATACCTATGTATGTATGTATGATCAAACATATCTATTACACTTATGAATGTACCGTGGTTATGATTTTTTTAATTGATAGTTTTTACTTGTTTAAAAATTTTATAATAACACAATGAATAATTTTGGCTTGAACCATATTCTATTTATTTAAGTCAGGAACATTTTGTTCCAGAAGGATAGTATCATTTCCCTGCTGCACTTGGACTAAACCTTTAATTTCAAGAAGTCAGATATAGGTACACTCATGCAAGTTTTTCTCTATGGTAATAAGATATCGATGGAAGAAATCTTTTCTAATGTCCCAGGCAATAAGGATAATCAAGTCAATTACAGGAGATGTGTATAGTTCTTAAAAGCATGTTGCTTTAGGCAAGTCTGTCTCACAGGGCACAGGGTTAATTAGTGTTTATTAAGTAGTTCAAAGATTGACAAAGAGGACCAAGTAGCAGCAGGGCAGGGAGGTGGTAGTTTTTCTTTTTCTGGTTCCCACTTTCCTTCTGGCATCTAGGCTCTCAGACAAACTTCAGCCACCCTGTGGCTTTGACTACATCTGGAATCCCTTAACTGCTTTGACCCCTTTTTGTCTGTTTCTAGATTTGAGTTCAGCAAAAGAGACACAGTGGTTAGACTCTTCCTTAACCTCCTTTAAATAATAATAATTACCATTTAGAGAGTGCCTTCACACTGCCAGGCACTGTCCTACATGCATTCACAGACGTTATCTCATCAGATGAGCATACCGATCCTGTGAGCCAAAGGCCAGAATGGTTAAGTAATTTGTCCAAGGTCACACAGCAAGTAAGTCATAGTCCAGACTTAATTCTGTTAGTGTCCATTCTATACTCTTTTCCTCTTTCTATGTCACTCCCTCTAGAGACTGGACTAATAGTAAGGAACTCAGCAGTTATAAACTCTTTCATACATGCCCATATCAGTATCAATAATCTCCAATAATCTTCCAAATCTTCTTTGGAAATCACTGTTGGTCAAGACTGGTAGCACGATATTTAATTAAATATTCACTGAAAATATCTTTATTTACGGACAACTTTGAGGGATTGTGAGCTCATATTCATTCTACCTCCTCCTCTGTGTGGGTCATATCAAGGTCTTGCAAGATCTACATGTTGATGGCTCAGATGTCTCCTAATGGTTCAGTAGGCCAGCAGACAGAAGGACACCATGTTCCCAATGCCTTCATTTAGGTCTAGACTCTTCTTTGGGGCTGGTGAAGTTTTACACAGTGGAGACAATGCTGAAGTCCTCTGAACTTCAGCTTATGCACTTTCTAATGTCTACTTTGCTTCCATCCCAGAATTGTTGTAGAAATCAAGAAAATAATGAATATGAAAGTAATCCAAATAATGTTGAATTGTAATTTAAAGTCACTGAAACAGAAAAATAAATGTCAATACTATTTAAGGCACTGATGTCTTGAATTTTTCTTTTACTAAAACTAATTTTTATCGATTTACTGTACATGCAAAAAAAAAAAAAAGAAAACGAGCTTGAACTGAAACATCTTTCACAAAAGGTTGAGATTTGGGCAGTTAATTCTTTGATTTGGTGTAATATATCAATATGCATAGAATTCTTGGACAGAGAGTAAAGATTAACCTATAAATGTCTGCTACCTGCTAGCATCAAATTTTTATCTGTGATTATATAAAAAGACCTGATAGAATTTTCCTGTACAAAATATGTACTGATGCATTGATGTGTAAATATACTTTTACATGTATTAATAATGAGGGAAAAATAAGATTGTTCAGTCAGTGACCAATATATTGCTCAAGATAAAATTAACTACTAGCAAGACTCTCTCTGTAGAGCTGGAGATCAATTTTAGCCACTATAGTATGAAGTCTGATAAATTTTCTGTTTCCTGATTTTCTACTCATTCTCATTTAATGAACTTTATAAAATCTAATATCCCAATTTAGCAGTTCTCCCCTGTGTGTTTCACTATGAAAACATATTGTGCAATAAAATAAACATGCATAAGGACTCAGGACAAAGGTATATTCTGTATATGATTTTAACAAAAACATGTTTCACTTTGTAAAGGAAAAAAGCACCTAGTGATGATAGCTTAAGAGTGTAACACAGAAATATGTGAAGAAAGATCATCTGACTGAAATATCAGAATTATGACGCTATCTCAAATTGTCATCATTTTCTTCCATGAGTTAAAATCAAGAAAAGGTTTATGTCTAAGGCCAAAACAGAGCACATATCACAGAACGATGCTGAGACATTCAAAAGGCACTTGTGGAGCATTAAGGGAGAAATTGTTTAGAAACAGAACAGTATGATAAAATTCTTGAAAATGAATTTCTGTTGCTTTCTAGTCCATGGTAGTCATTGCATCAACTGAGTGGGAAGGAGTTGGGGAGATACCAGTCTATTCCAGCACAGTTTAGAGTTCTCCTTCATTAGAAACTACCAAGGAGTAAGAATGAAGCCCAGGAAGAATTCTGGGGACGGTGCACAGCTTCCAGTCTCCTCCCCACTCAAATATTTTGATCTTCTTGAGAATGGTTTTGAGGAATCCCAACAAAATGGACATTTGATCAGCCATCACCTTCATCCTTTCACCAGGAGAATGCAGATCAGAATGTGGTGAAACCTCTGAATCCAGAGAAAACTTATGAAGATGAGTTTCTCATTCCTGTCAAAACAGAGCCACCCTCCTAGTTGAGTAGGGCTTTGAAGAGTAACAGTTGTGTACCTGTATGTGTGTGTGTGTGTGTGTGTGTGTGTATGTGCCAAAGTAACTGATACATAACAAATACTACACAAGTAAAATCTATATGCTAGTAAAATACTATTGATGAAAAGCAAATCAGGTAACACTATCTTACTGATAACTCTGTTTTAATGGAAATATTTATGTGATTGCTCTTATTAGAAACACTGTAGCATAATTGATTACTTTTTTTGTATTAATATCACTGTGTTCATTTTAATTCAACACAGCCTCTACACATGCTCTTTCCTCTCTCTGTCTCTCCCTGACCACAATCACTGTTGCCACACCTGCCCTCCTCTATGTTCTCCTTGCACTCAGTAACTTTATGGCACTAAAGTCCATTGGAATTCCAAAAATATTTATATAGGTAATTAATCTTTGCTTACTCCACAGAACTGAAAGCCCACATGGCAGGAATGACATTCCTCTTACTTGTTGCTGTGACTATAATATGACTATCATAATTCTGGTACATAGTATGTGCTCAGTAAATATTTATTGAATAAATAAATGATTATTGAAATATAAATCAAGTTTTTTGCTAACCACGGTGAGGGATTCACAGACGGAATTTAGAAGGAGAGATAAGATGTACAAAAATAACTGTATTGTAAAGCAGAATGTCATCGATATCACAGTGGAGATACAAGAAACTAAGCAAGTATTATTTGCGGAGTGGGTGATTAATTCTAGTCACTAAATGAAGACAGAATGATTCTATTTATAAACACTCATTAGCCTGAGTAGAGGTCCATAGACAGTGTGTAATCCACTAACTTACTGATGACTGATGCAGAATACCTAGGTTTTACCTTTGGTATATACATCAGAGAATGGGATACCAACCTGAACTTCTACTTTATATTCCAGAAGAAGAAGGTATCATATAAACAACCATATATAATGAAATAGAAGTAATAATTAGGAAAGCACAATTTCTGCATCATTGTAATTTTGCTCTCTAGATCCCATTCAAATATAATTAATTAGTGAATAATATTAAGCCCCTTTAAAGTTATTTTCTGAATATTCTTATTCACATGTGAACATTTTAAATAAACAGAATGTTTCTTATTTAAAATGTACCTGAAAAATTTAACAGAGAAATAATACTTAATGAAGATAAAGTTGTAGTAAACACACACTCAGATAACACTGGTAGAAAAGAAAATTGCTATTTCATTTCTAAGGAAATTAATCTTAATATGTTCATACTCTTTAACCAAGAAATTTCATTTTAATGTAGTATTTATATTCCTAAATATTTGTAGATCAAATGTTTATCAAAGTTTTTATCTAGAACCATAAAAAATTGGGGACAACCACAATTTGAAAAATAGAAAATTGATTAAATTATGGAAATTATGAAGTCATGAAAACCATGATCAAGGAAAACATTTTCTCATGTTTTAAACCAAATGAAATTTTATGTGAAATCCTAATATTGAAAGAATATGGAAGTTAAACTGATTACAATGGCCCAGGGAACTCAATGTCACCGACTTCCACTGCCTAAACACAGCTCACAGTTCAAAAACTACTGCTTAGGAAGAATAATTGATGTGAAATTAAAAAAAAAAAAACAAATAGTCTGTTATAAAATCCTACAGGAAATATGGGAAGACAATCTCATCTTAAAATATATAACAAAATATTATCAGTGTTTATTTCTGAACAATGGGATTTTAGTTCATTTACTTTTTCTGCTCTTTTATAGTTTGCAATTTTTTCTTTTCTTTCTTTTTTTTTTTTTTTTTTTTTTGCGGTACGCAGGCCTTTCACTGCTGTGGCCTCTCCCGTTGCGGAACACAGGCTCCGGATGCGCAGGCTCAGCGGCCATGGCTCACAGGCCCAGCCGCTCCACGGCGTGCGGGATCTTCCCGGACCGGGGCACGAACCCGTGTCCCCTGCATTGGCAGGCGGACTCTCAACCACTGCACCACCAGGGAAGCCCAAGTTTGCAAATTTTTGAAAACAAAAATATATTAACTTTGTAATCATGGAAAAAATTATTTTAAATAATAAGTGTAATAATTCTTTTATTTTCAAAGTCTAGCACTACTTCAAATATGATATTCCCACTCTTTCCCTGATGTTCATTCCTGCCAAGTGCTCTTAGGAACAAAAAAGAAAATATTTGCAATGTTTCTGTGGCCCTAATCCTAAGACTCTCCTTTTCAGATGAATTAATGTAGTCCAGGGAAATGCATGCCAATACCATGTTATAAGAGTCACAATAATGATTATACAGAATTTTAGTTTTGAAATAGTATATTATAAAGAAAAATCATTCTCCAAGTGAAACTCTTACAACAAAATTAGCTCCTACAAATGTTTGGTTAAGCAGGTGCTATCTGAGTTTGCAAGTGTCAAATAGGTGGTGTTCTTTTCCAATATCAATTGTGGTGCTTTGATGTGTTTTCTCCCAGAATAAATAAATTTTCTTTAATAGGGTCTTACCAATAAGCAATCAGTTATGCCTTTTTGGCATGTGTGAGAAGGATTGCCTTAAAGGGAGTCTGCTAGGCTATCCATTGCTTCATCTTGCACTCTTAATCCACACTGAGGCAAAGGCAGAGGAGTGCCTCTTATGCTCACTCTAAAGCTCTCCTTTTGGTAGAACCTGCCAGTATCAGCCAGCTTTTTGGGCTGGATTTGCAACTATTGTTATAATTCTGCCTAAAAATATCCCCTTTCTGGACTGCCTCTGTGATTCACTCTTGTTTACATAACAATTTTTGTTAAACATATATGTGTTTTGCCAAAATGTTTTTAAAGATATTTTAATATCATGTCAGGTATGGAAAACATATCAATTGCCCGGTGTAGGTAAAATTAGAATAAAGGCACCTCACCAAAATTTGGTTAGGTGATGTCATCCACTACACCACTGCCCAGAAAGGCTCGGGTCATTAGTCCTTGTCACTGTGTAAAAAAGGGAGATTGGATAGTGTTACAGGAACGTTAGTGATACAATAGCTCTAAGACTTTTTCCTAAACTTACCCTGAAATATTGAAAGAGAATTAAAGGGGAATAATCTTTTGATGTTATGATTCAATGCTATTCAATACCATGCCTGTGGACCACCCAACAACATCCTTTGTGCTTTCAATGGTATTTGTCTCCTACTTTAGGAATTACTATTCTAGAAGGATGCTGCTGTGACCATATGTAGTCACTAACTATCATCTTACCTAACATCTCTCAGGGTCTTTGCTTTAGCTCACTCACTCTTATCTCAGTTTTGTTCTCATGCTCAAGAGAAGGAATGGGATTCAGTATCTTTATGGCTTTCTCATACATTTTCTTGTGTGTTTCCGTAAGCCCTTTAATTTTTAGATTTTCTTGAGACAAACTCTATTTTCAAATTCTTCCAAGTGTTTTACTTGCCACTAAGCACGGTATATTTTTGAGGCACTAAATAACTAATAAATAATGCCAACTCTTACTTTACTACACTTATGTGCTGACAGTTTAGTATCTGCATGAGTGCCAGATGATGTCATTGCTGTGAGCTTTAAGAGTTTCTTTATTACAGCCATGCTAGCATTATTTTTAGCACAGCAGGTGTCAAAAAGGTTTATTTTGAAAGAAAGAAAACATAAAAATGAATTATTTATGTGAGTTAAATCAAAATGTACTTGATATAAATGTTTAATCAGTTTTTCACCAACTTCTTTCCATATGCTCTGCCCTGCTCGATGGTGCAGTTCTAATGGAATTACTAAATATATCTTAATAGCTCAGCATACAGCATTATGCAATGGTACTTACACAAGGGGAATTTTTCAACTTATATTAAACAGGTCAAATGATAAAAATTCCATAGAATGCTCACTGTTTTTACAGAAGATTATTATTCAATTGGCATAGAAAAAATCAGTAAGTTTGTGCTTAAAATGTGCTACGTTGACCATATTTAAAGTTTCTCATTCCTTAAAAAGGATGAGAAGATTAGAAAATAACTTTAATTTTGACTGTAATTGCAAATTTTTTTTTCCCCTTTGCTTTCATAAGTAATCAGCAGATTTGCTGTTGCTCCTGGAATATAAATGTTACAGAATTAAAATAAGGATTCCAAGAAAGACTACACCGTGACTAAGGACAACTTTTATATTATGAAAGAAACTGAAAACCTGAAGGCAAGACCCATGTTTTGTAGTCTGTGCCAACTTCTCAACTGACCTTGAACTAGTTGCTTCCATATTTATTTTCTTTGAATTACTTACTCCTTTGAGATCAGTAAAATTCAACTCTTTACTCTTATTATGTGCCACTTTTTTAGCCAAATTAACGTCTGCTAAAAACTCCTTATTACTTTTATACGCAGATGCTTCACACATCAAAATCCTCCATTTTTTAAGGTTATAATCTAAGACACAATCACTCAAGTAAAGGGCCAGTGTCCAAGTCAGACAATGATTTCATTAGAGGGTTCTCAAACTTCAACTGAGCTATTATGATAGTAATAGTCAAAATTATAACATTAGTGCATATTTACTGAGAATTTTCTAGGTGCCAAGAAACCATTCAACATTCTCTACATGCTGTGCAAGAATTTCTCCACACGACCCTGCATGGTAGGTGCCAACCATAACCCTATTTTCCGAAGAAATACTGGGAACACTGAGAACAAAAAGTGAAAGCAAGAATATATATTAGAAATAGCAATTGAGCTTAGGATATTGAAGACAATTTTGGTTTGGGAGTGAGCAAGTAAACCTACAGCATGACTGTGGGTGAATAATTCCAGTGATAAAAGCAATACAAGTACATGCATGTAGTCTGCTCACCACACTTAATAAAAATGGACCAGCAGCAGAGAAGTCAGGGAAAGGCAGCTAAAATGATTAAAGGACTAGATGCTTTCTCAGGAAATAGACTAAAGAGATTATAGATTTTCAGTGTGGAGAGCTAAAGGCAAAGCAGGGATTTTTTAAAAAACGATAAAATGGAGAATGTGGATTCGGTGGGTAAAGAATTCTTTACCAAATTCTGTAGTATTGGCTGTAGAAGGACCTCCTTGAAATTTGAAAAAAAAGTACGTTTAGAAAAAAGGTGGAAGCACTTATGGTGCTAATATATCCAATAAATAAGCATAAAGTGCTTATTATTAGAGAGCATCAAAGAAAAAACAAATGAGTCCAAAAGGGTTTGGCAGAATGATCTAGCATCCAGCTGAGCACATTTTAAAGAAGTTATAAGAATATTTCCCTAATTTTCTGCAGTTAACCTCACGAAGTATCAAAATTTCCTGCCACATAGCTGTGACAGCATCTCCAAACCCAAGAAATATGGAACTTGATTCCACAAAGGGGATTTATGACAGAAACAAACTACAGAGACAAAGACTTTGCTCTATGGTTGTGTACTGATAATACTGACAGTGTTCATCAAGCTGAGGATGATTTCTCCCTGACTCCCTGGCACCATGGACGTGATAGGGATTTGTGTTGATGGGAGAGGTCTTGAGTAATCACGGTGGATGATATTAGCCTGGAGAATCTGGTTTCCTGAGACTCTGAACATGGTTTTGATCAGGAACACTTGTCCTAGACTTCTCTATTTCGTACTTTAATCCCTCTCTTCTCTCTACAGTAAAAGCGGTAAGTAATGGCTAATGGAGGAAATAACTGACTGTCTATTATGTGCTGAACACTAGGCTAAGGCTTTTCATACATTGCTTCTTTTCATCCACTGTCCACATGTAAAGAGCCTTTCTAGCTTTTGTCTGTTCAGCATCCAGCTGCCTCTTCTTCTGGTGACAGCACCCATATCAGACCCAAGGTTTTCCACTCTATTTACAGGACCCCAAGTCCCCCTGGCTTCCCAGGTGAGAATGAGTCCCAGACACAGCTAGGTAGAATCCCATTCTTCTGAGCCTGGTGACAGGCTCAGAGACAGGCAAATGTTCCATGTCAATCTCATGATAATTTGTCAGGGGAGGTTTGGTAAAATAATTGGGAAAGAAAGGCTCTCATTCTATTGAGGTCAGTATGTTAGGGGTGATATGAGTCTAGAAAAACAGAGCTGGAGGCTGGAAGAGGAAGAATGACAGTGAGAAGGAGAGCAAAATTGAGAGCTTCGTGTGTGTGTGTGTGTGTGTGTGTGTGTGTGTGTGTGTGTGTGAAAAAGAGAGACAAACAGTGAGATAGACAAAGAAAAGGCTGAGCCCTGATTTCAGCCCTGCATCTAGATAAGCTTGAAGTTTACTGGAATGTCAGCCTCTGAATTTTTGTTTCAGCTTTCTTAAGCACTTTTGAGTTGAATGTCTGTTACTTGCATAGTCCTGACTATTAAAAAAAACTTTATAAAGAATGTAGTATTACCATTTTACAGATGAAAAAACTGCCTTAGAAAGGTTCATTCAAGGACTCACTATTCTACCCGGCACTGTCTGATCTCTAGAAGTTTTATTCCAACTTCTCAGATCTTGATTTTCAATTTTTATAATTGAATCTGTTCATTCATTCTTAGCTGCATCTATAACTTTTTCCAATTATTCTTAACGAAGAATTTTTAGATTACACAAGCAATAGACTAAAATCATGGTCATGAAATGATCTCTTGAAGGTTTTCGTTGTGCATTGTCCTGACTTACCTAGGCAGAAATCCACCTGAAAAATGGTTTGCATTCACAATTTCTTCATCTCATGGTTTGTAGAACACTTGTAAATGAGATGTGAATATTTATAGACGTTTGTGACATTACTACTGCATTTAGAAGCTTTTATACCAAATTATAGATTCATGTAAAGGTTATAAATTAGAAGCTTTACAGAAAACGTCTAAATATTTATGAATTTAACTACATTTAGGAATAAATTTGCAAATTTTACATTTGCTACTTTTTTCACATTTATGAGCAAATATGAGTTTTCTAATAATCTGTCAAAATGAGTCGGCACTCAGAAAAGCACAAACCCCAGATGGAAATGTTGTCTTCATTTTCTCTGAGCGTCTCCCTCCCCCTCTGTCTCTGTCTCTGTCTCTCTCCTCACCTTCTCTGCCCCACTCCTTTCTCCACCAGAAATAAAATATGCAGAATCCACCAAGGAAATTTCAGTGCTTCCAACAATCCCTGGTATTTATGAGTTGTTAATCATATTAGCTCTTTATTTTTCTCTCTCTAATCCGTCATGCACCAGCCTTCAGCATCCAGGAAAAAAAAAATGCACTCTGGAACTTTTGAAACATCATGACCTAACTATTTAAGTTATGCCATGTTCTGATTGAGCACACTTGGCTCGAACTCGGGAAAAGCCACCAGTTTTTGTTGGTCACATCCCTGGGGAAGTGGACATAAATAGACAATTTCAAGGTTTTCTGCTCCTGCATACCTCACGGCTGGGAAAGAAGGGAGAGGGGAGACCATCTCAACTTCTTGTGCTTCAGGTGGGACTGCCCCCCACCCCCACGCTGCAGTCCTGAGAGCCACATGGAGCTGAGCAGTGGAATCCAGGTCACCCACCACGTGACCTGCTTGCATTCAGGGATTTTTCCTGCACCTCCTCATGGCCACTGGACCTGGTCATCATGAACAGCCACACCAAAACTGAAATCTCAACTGCATGCATCCTAGTCTTTGAGATATCATTTCTTTGGCTTCTCTGAGACTTTCAATTCATAAAAATGACTGTCTCATCACCATCCTCAGTCTATCATATTATCACTTTCCTCCTTACTCAGCTAAGAGTCCATGGTCTGTCTTTATACTCATCTCCTTGCAAACACTGCTAACTCCTTTTATTCTCTCTCCCTTTTCCATCAGGCCAAGTTCCAACCTTGGTTAAACCCAAGTACCTAACAGGGTTTCTGAACGTTACTGGAGACTAACATACCACTAGACTGACTTTAACTTCAGGAAAAAAAAATCAAACTAGTATTCAACAGTGCCGACTCACACTAGCTGCAGAGGTTCCATCCTTCTCTCGCCATGGTGGACCAGTTTAGGTAACTCAGGCCAAAGTCAAACAGTATGAACATAGCCTAATGGGGCTGGTTCAGGATTGGGCCTGAAATCCAATGAAAGTGGATTAGACATAAGGAGAGATTTCATGTGGTTTCTCACTCATTTCACAGAGCAACTAGGACCTCACTCTCACCTTCTCCCTCTCCATCTTGATATAAATTGCAGGTATAAAGTCTAGATTGCTTTAGCCACTTTCCTGCCATCAAAAGAGCAATACTACATCTGCATGAAGCTAGCACCATGGAAGATTGAATAGATAGAGAATGAATGAACTCAGATCCCTTATATTTTCGAGCTGCTGAATCATTCAGTGCTGAGGTTCACCTTACTTACCTCCATATCTTCCGGTTACATTAGGCAATAAATACCCTTTATTGTTTAGCTTGATAAAGAATTAAGTTTTCTCTTACATGCTATAAATCCCAAACTGATAGACATCCTTACTGTGATTACTTTTTTGCTCTCCCAAAACTCGTGCTTTTACAGTCTTTTCTTTCATCAAACAGGCACAGAAAGGGTTGTTGAATTAATACTTGCTGCATGTTGTTAAACGGTTCCTTGATAGTGTGAAAGGAGCACATGGGAAGTAGCCATCGATAGTGATTTCATAGTATTGGGGACGCACATTTTGAAGTAGCTCTCAAACTCAAAATTGTTCTTTTCCTTTCTGGAACCAAAGTGGTCTGTAAAACTCTGCCCCCTTCATCTGGGAAGGGATGATACCCTCCTTAGCTGAAGTTGCCAACAGTGTAGCGCACACATCAGAAAAGACCCACATTTAGTTATTTCATTAATATAAGTATGAATCTGTGTAGTAGACACTAAAAGAAAAAAGAACAAAAATTCTGCATAATAATAGTAGCAGCTACCATTCATTTAGGATCTATTACGTGGTAGGCATTGTGTATTTTACCTAAGGTGTTCTAATCCTCGTAACAGTTCAACAATAGGCACTTTAATCTCCTTTCTACAGATGGTGAAAACAAATTGAGGTTGATCAATGTTATGTGACTACTCAAACCCACATGGGTAGTAGTGGGTTGAATGGTGTCCCCACAAAGATATGTCCATGTCCTAACCCCCCAAACCTGTGAGCATGACCTTATTTGGAAAAAGGTTTTTTGCAGATGTAATTAGGTTAAACATCTGAAGATGAGATCATGCTGGATTTAGGATTTCTAAATCCAATGGCAGGTATCTTTATAACAGAAAGGCAGAGGACCATTTGAGTTACAGACACAGAGGAGAAGGTGATGGGAAGATGGAGGCAGAAATTGGAGCAATACAGCTAGTACAAGCCAAGGAGCGCCAAGGTTTGCTGGCAGCCGCCAGAAGCTAGGAGAAAGGCGTGGAATGAACTTTTCCTCAGAGTTTCCAGAAGGAACCAACCCTGCTGTCACTCTGGCCTACGGAACTGTGAGAGAACAAGTTTCTGTTGTTTTAAGCCACCTGGTTTGTAGCAATTTGTTATGGCAGCTCTGGGAAACTAATAAAAACAGAAACTCAAACCTGGCTCTTAGGAGTGCAAACTTTGGCCGAAATACTACATTGAATAAAAACTACTTAAAACCTGGACTTTAGATGAATAGAGATAAGAGAATTGAGTATTAAGTGAAATTATCACAGAAACTCTACAAAAGAAATGATCGTTCTGATGCATGCCGGTCCCAGCGAGACTTATAGAGGAGCCTTTAGTGCAGAACAAGAACAACGCAAAATGTAACCACCACGGGGTTTTCACAAGTTTGTTAGTCAAGAGAAATGGCAATTTAGCACCAGAAAGCACTTCAGCTACATTATTATTCATGATGTGTGTGTGTTGTTCCTGAGTAAATAAGTATAAACAGACACATGTATGCTTAACTAGTTGATTCATATTAGAACATAGTATGATGTTAAGTATCAGCTTTTCAAAGTTCTGAGTGTAAACATTTCTTTTTAGGAAGGGGATTAAACGGGTATCGAGCAACTCCTATACCAGGTACTTCATGGGTTATCTCAGTCTTCGTGGCCAGCAAGCATTGTTCCCGTTTTCAAAAATGAGAAAGCTGGGCAGGGTATCAGTAGCCTATGTAGCACCTTTGTGCAAATTACGTGAGTGTGCTAGATGGCTTAGCAAGAGCAGCCCCACTTTGTCCCTTGGCTGCATCTACATTTGGACCTGTACAGAGCAGGAGCTGCACAGCTGCCCACAAATGTCCCCAAAGCTGAAGTCCAAAGAAGTGAGGTAACCATGCTCAGGTCCAAACCTTAGTAAATGTGGATGCTATGGTTTGAACACACTTTTCTCTGAATCCAAATTCTGCATTTTCACTACTACATGATGACATCAAGTAGCTTCAGATTTTACTACAAAAAGTATCTGAATGATCAATGGAAGTGATAACTGTAGTTAATACACTGGGGCAGGCCAAGCGAGTAGTCCTTCTGAAGAATGGGACCAAAAGACAGACTCATCTTCCCCAGGTGGGCAGGATCAGCTATTTAATTTGCAAACTTAATGTAGGACCCTTTTTTAAAAGTATTAAGAATTTCAGTAGGGTAACAGCAGAACATTAAAACAAAGCACAGGGATTTTCTAAGTGTAGGACCCTTAGGGCCCCGTCAGGTGGCACATCCATGAAGCTGGTGCCACAGCTGGGCCACGTGAAGTGGAACACCTGGGTTGTAGAGTAGCAATCAAAAGGACCTTGGTAGAGAACATCTCCTGCCCAGGTCAGCACCTTTCTGAGAAGTTGGATCCAGTAATACTTTCTCAAGCAGGAAGAATCTTTAATGCCTTACTCTCAGTTCTTACACAAGTAGGCTATAGCAGTTTACTGGATAGATCCCTGCCTTCCCTTAATGTTAGGGAAGTAGAAATTCAAGTGCTTCAACAAAGGTATTTTTATTGCAGTGATCTCAGTGAAATGGGTAAAAACCTCAATTGATGTATGTACATATAGGATCCAAGCTAATATCAACAAAAGCGATGCCTCAGATTTGAAGGATGGTGGAATGGGAAGGAGGAATATCAAATTCCACTGCCTCCCGGGAGGCCAGAACCTCTGTTTAAGTATACTTTTGGAAGTCTCAGAAATGCCACCTTTGGTTCCTGACAGATACCAACCATATTTGAATGGTCTTTTAGATCAGTGTTTTGCAAAGTGTGTACAACTGAAAACTATTTCGAAAGATGATAATTGGTAACTGCATAAAAATAGCGTTACGGTCAAATAAGTGAGAGCTTTGTGCTAAACGGGGTGTTTTACTACAGGATGTTTCCGAGCCTTTCGCAGGCTCACTTGCTGGTGTGGGATAAGGGATGCAACTTCTGCATCGAGCATCTTGCAGGACTGTGTTCCATGAAACACACTTTATGAAGCGCTTCTTTATGTGAAGCTGCATCGTAGGCGGCGTGCCAGAGAGGGCATTTTCAAGCTCCATAAGTTCAGGCACTCGCTTACCTAGGAACTTCTGATTCGGCCATTTTTAGCTCATTGCTTCCCTTCCCCAAGTCCCAGGTGGAGGTTGGTACACCTGTTCTCACAGTGCCCTGGCACTCGGTGCTCAGCTTTCACCTGAGGAGCAGCTTATGACTGTGGAGATCGAAAAACAGTCTGAGCTAATCTTAGCCGTAGGGTTTACACTGTTGTAGGGATCTTTCTGAAGTTTCCGCAGACGTGCGCTGCTCAGAGATCCATCTAACACTCAGAATGAGGCTCCCGGAGTCTGCGCCCCGGAGCCGCCGTCGCCAGAGCTGGCAGCGCGCCCGGCTGCTCCGTGTAGCCCGAGGAGAGTGGCTGCGTTCACCGAGACACCGGCTGCTCTGCTCTTCCTAATTTTAAATCCGCCCACAGAGCGGAAAGGGACTCACAGTTTGATAGATAACTATTTAGTGTGCTTCAAGAGTAACTGAGCTTTCCATCCCGCTACACGTGAAAAACCCACCAGGCTGTTAGAGCAGCATTCGTGAGCGAGCGCCAACCCCGCGGCATCGCCGAGCTGCGGGGACGTCTGTGTGCCCAGCGCGGGCATCTCAGCCCAGGGAGCCCAGGAATAAAGGGCGGAAATACCAAATACCAGTGTGGTCTCTGATGGGATCAATCACTTTTGGCATTGTGTGTGTGTATGTTTGTTCATAGAA
The DNA here is from genome assembly GCF_964374135.1 of Grampus griseus. Lineage (NCBI taxonomy): Eukaryota > Metazoa > Chordata > Mammalia > Artiodactyla > Delphinidae > Grampus > Grampus griseus. The sequence continues at coordinate 43,326,069 of NC_139011.1, read as the reverse complement.
AGGGAAATTACAATCACAAGTGTGCTAACTAGGGGTTATCAGTGGGGGCGGGGCAATATACCGATGGGGGAGTGAGAGATACAGACTACTGGGTGTAAGATCGGATCAAGGGTGTATTGTACACCACCGGGAACATAGCCACTATTTTGTAATAACTGTAAATAGAAATGAACCTTTAAAATTGTATTAAAAATTAAAAAGAAATTGCAAGTGTGTTTTTACTAATATCTGGGCTGTGATAAAGGAATAATCAAGAAATTCAACATGTGAGGTTCAAACTAACTTTTCTTTCTTAGCCTCAAACTTCATTTTATAAATCATTTGAATGATTATTTACAACTCCTTAATCCTCTCAAATGAAAGCAGCAAAAAAAGCAACCAGATTTTACTCAGGAAACATTTTCTTACTGAAGGACCCATGATTTTTACTAGCATTGGTTTCTTGAATACTAAGAGCCACACTTCCGATGATTCCTGAGCAGCAGATATTGATGCTGTAAACTCTAATCAGCTTGCAACTATGGTCACTGTTGAAAACACTATAGGACTTAAATGTTTGGAGTTAAAAGTTCTGCATTTCTTGCTGCATTATATTATTCATTTCTTAATTTAACATCTATATTGAGCCTCCATTTTGTGCTGAGAACTCTGACGGTCCTATGGGAATAAGTAGGGAGCACAATAGACAAGGACCCCAACCTCAGGCTTCCAATTAACATCCTGAAGTTGTTTGCTCCAGGGTATGACTATGGAGGGACTATGACCACTGCTGCTACTGGCCTCAGCTTTCCCTGGCTTCCTGCTCCCCAAGTCCTCAGAGCATCATAGCTCACATCCCGCTTCACTGACTCATACCTTCCCCAATTCCTCAACCGTTATGATTATGTCAGGAGTATATGATTATGACTGAGGCAGGAGTACATCATTTTTCTCAGTATTCTTCTTGCCATGGGTGGAATTATTTGAGGAGCTTGTGGTACTTCTTTTATTTTCATAGGTTTTGACCCTGGTCCTTTCTGACTTATTGTTGTCAGTGAGACCCAGAGTATAGACATTTTTACAAGTAACTCCTAGGTTCCTGGATTACCCCCTTCAAGTCACTCTTCCTCTTGTCATGTCAACCCAAACTGTTGTATCATTTGACATTCGTCTTTAGTTCAGATCTGCTAGGTTGCTCAGGTTAGTAACTCCATCCCTTTTGAGGCATAGATTCTTACCAGCTGACCACCAACTGGACCATCTGCTGATTAGGAGCCTCCTGATTTCAAACCCTGGTATGAACTATAAAGTGAATTATGACTTCAATTGTTCTAGGCTTTTGAACTTGACCACTAAAAGTCAGACTCAAAAGCTGGAACAGAGGGCTTCCCTGGTGGCGCAGTGGTTGAGAGTCCGCCTGCCGATGCAGCGGACACAGGTCGTGCCTCGGTCCGGGAGGGTCGCACATGCCACAGAGCGGCTGGGCCCGTGAGCCATGGCCGCTGAGCCTGTGCGTCCGGAGCCTGTGCTCCACAACGGGAGAGGCCACAACAGTGAGAGGCCTGCGTACCGCAAAAAAAAAAAGCGGAACAGACTCCCCAGCCCAGAGTTTTGTCCTAAGCTTTGGTCTGATTGTTAGCTTTCAACTTCCTTCTCTTCCTTCTTGATTGGTGCTGGTCTATGCTGACCATAATAATCTATACCTGCCATCCAGACCTGGTGGGAGATGGGGTGGGAGAAAGCTTTTCTGGAGCTGGGAAGGTTCACGACAGAAAGTTAATTCAAAGTACAGGGAACCCATCTCCTTTATATTCTTCAAGCAGGCTTTAAGTTGTCACAGTATTTCATTCCTCCTAAGGAAAAGGATGATCACATAGGCAGAAAAAATTTACTAATGCTGAAAAAATTTTCTTTGCTGAAAAGTATAAGAAAAAAGAGTGTGTATAGAAGAAGAAGGCAATTCTGTCTGGCTAGTTTGTGAAGACCAAGAAACAGAAACAACTAGAAGCTAACCAATAAATGATACCTTGGCTGAAGGGGGAATAAGAGGAACAAGGAATGAAAGCAGATGAAAGTCGTGGTGGCTGTATTAGTTTTTGCTCAGGCTGCTATGACAAAATATCAGACTGGGTGAGTTAAATGACAGAAATGTATTTTCTCACAGTTCTGGAGGCTAGGAGTCCAAGATCAAAATTCTGTCAGCATTGGTTTCTAGTGAGGCCTCTCTTCCTGGCTTGCAGATGGCTACCTTCTTGCTGTTTCCTCACATGGCCTTTCCTCTAAGTAAGTACAAAGAGAGAGCTCTGGTGTGTTTTCCTCTTTTTACAAGGACAACAGCGCTATTGGATTAGGACCCGAACCGTATGATCTCATTTAATCTTAATTACTTCTTTTAAGACCCTGTCTCCAAATACAGTCAAATTGCGGGTTAGCACTGCATCATTTGAATTTTGGGGAGATACAATTCAGTCTATAACAGTACCTAACAAATAAGCAGACTCTAGACAGGCTGAGCGATATGGGGTCATGTGCACAGTGGTTAAAAAGACAGGCTCTGGATGCAGACAGGAATGGGTTTGAATTCCACTTTTCCAACTTCATTCATTTATTCTTTTATTCAATGGTTGAACAAATATTTATTAAACATATATGTATGAAGACCCTGTTAAATAGTTTAAGCACTCTGGGGTGGACAGAGGCATCAACGGATACAATTCTGTCCTTACACAAGTTACAGTCCAAAGGGATGATTGTCCAATAACCACACCATACAAATATATAATTACCAGCTGTGAGATCTTGTACGAGTTACTCAAGCATACTAAGGTTCAATTTCCTCATCTGTAAAATGTGTCAATAATAGTGTCAACATTATAGTGTTTTGTAGGGAAATGAAAGGATAAAATGCATATAAGACACAACACAGTGCCTGACATATAGGTAGTGAAAACTACCTGTAAGTTTTCAATGAACAGTCACTATAGCATTCTGCATGTGAACACTAATTGAGAATAAAGATATGGGACAAATTTTCCTTTTCTAGTTCTTGTAAGGCCATGTATCACACATCCAGAGGAGCTCTGGGGACACTCGTGGAGCCTTGTGTGAAAGACGGTGTTCTTCAGTTCATCTGCTCTTCCCTACTTTTAAATCAAGCAATCTGCTCTTTGTGTGTTTCATCACATGATGAAGGGTGGAAACCAGGATGATTAAATGTGGCCCTACTGTGTTTTCTCCTTACTCAGCAGGCACAAGTTTGCACTGACAGCTGAGGCTGGAGGTGGCAGCCAGCCTGTTGCAGCCACTTCCCCAAATCCTTTAGAGAGATAAGCATGAAATGTATGGAAACGAGACAATCCAGTGTGGAAAAATAGTTTTCAATCAAGGGTAGGAAGTCAAGAAATTGGAGTCCCAGTCCCTGTTTTGTAATAAAGAATCACATGACCCAGGAGATAGCTCAGCGAGTAATTTTCCTCTTCTGTTAAAAAAAAAAAAAAAGGTGAGGTGAGAGAATTCTAACTCTCAAAACCCTAGGCTTTAAATAAGGTTAATCATGAGGATTAGTAAAACAGCATGGGGACATGGCTTTCTTTTGTTTGAAGTAAGGACCTTGATAATCAGACCAAAACCAAAACAAAATAAAACAAAAACTAATCCTTTCAAGATGGATTTAACATGTGAAGTGGTGACTTGTATTTACCCCAAGTACGTTTTTCCTTCCTATCCACCTTCAAGTAGATAGAGCTCTAAAGCCAGTTGATCCTTGACTGCTCCACACAGCTGTTAAGTGCAGGGGCTTGGGGTCAGGCCAGCTTGGTTTGGAGAGCTGCTCATAGGCCTATGCCTGGCACTCAGTAAACTCAATAAATATGTGTTTAAATAATGTTGACTCCATAAGCCCTGACTCTGCTCTTCTCCAATTGTAAATCACTTAGCCTCTCTGTGCCTTGGTTTCTCCACTGTAAAATGGGAATCGAAACAGTGCCCACCTTGCAGAGTTGTGATAAGGGTGCGATGAAATAATGCAGTCAGAACACTGCGCACAGAGAGTGCACGAAAGGTTAGTTGTTGCTGTCGCAAAGAGAATTAATTGTCACAGTGATTCTCTGGGTTGTTTCCATTCAACAGTTATTGTCCTCCAACAACATTTTCCCAGAGTGGCAATAAACACAGGCCAATGTCCTTGCTACAAGTGAGATCTCTGGCCCTGATGAGAGAAGCTGTCAAATCCTGAAAAGAGGATTTTGTTAGCAAAACTGCTTGTCACTTCTTCACTTCACCTCAGGGTCCACACCCTTTGTTTCTCTTTTCACTGCATACCATTCAGATCAAAGCATTCTTGCCCCGCTTATCCTCTAAAGCACATCATATCAGTAGGTTAATAGCTGAAGGTCACGGGCCTCCATCTCTCTGCACCTTGTCTGGCCCAGGCTTGGTAGCAGCCAAGGCCCCAGCTGGCTTGGGGGCGTTGCAGTGAGCACACTGTTTGTGCACCCGGCAGATGTAAAAAGCTTGGTGCAGGGATCTGGGTGCACCTGTTGGTTTGTCACCATCTGTTAGCCAAAATGTTAAAGAGCCACACCCTCGGATGGCCATCGGAGGAGAACTTAATCTCTTCCCTCACAGGCCTCCCAAGACAGGCTGCTGTTCACGTCTTACAAAAGAAGAGAGGCAAACACAAAGAAGAAACTGTCTGAACTCCGCCTGGGGGAAACTTAATCTTCTGTCATTGCTGGGTTTTATTTCTTTGCTAACAAGAAAGGCCTTTTCAAATAAACCTAGATAGTTATTACCTGATAAGAAATCCTGTTATAAACTGCCTATTTTTTTGAAAAAGGAAGATATTGGTTTAACATGGATACTAACATTAAGCCAATTAAGTGGTAATAGTATTTGGATGACTACTTAGTGAGGTGGAGATATTGCAAGGGGGCTAAGGGTCTCCTCCTCTGAGGGAGATAGAACTGGATATCAGGAGTAAAATGCTTGGGAAACAAGCCCAGGATCAACAATTATGTAGGAGTTTAGGTCTTGGAGTCTTGAAGATTAGAGAAACAATTCTCTAAGTAAAACCAGGAATTTGTATGACCTTTATCCAATCATGGGGTGGGCTTCACCCACTCGTGCTTCTGTCCCCCTGTCCAGATCTTCAATACACAGAACATGGCCTCACATTCCAAAAGGGTCAAGGACCATGGCAATTGAATAACCTTCAGCCAGTGGATATCATTTCAGAGTTAGGTGCCCTTCTTGATCAGGTAAGTATTCCTAAAAGCATTCTGAGATGGCCAGGATCTTTTATGGCCAACCCAAATCTCATCAAAAGTTAAATACTCAGCTGGAATATGCATCCAGCCACTTTCTTGAATATATACCCTGGATAACTCAGAGTAAATGTTAGCATGTATACTTGTCTTTGCTGAAAATCAATAGGGAACAAGAATCGTGTTTCCATCCAAAGTTGTAAAATAAGGAAGGTTTATTTTGTAATTTATGATTTTAAAAAGAATTTTAAGTTAGAAATGACTTCATCCAGCTGTCAAGACTGGCTATTTTTTTTGTGTGTGTGGGAAGGAGACCACTTGAAAATATATTGATCACATATTTTGTATGGCCTCAAACTTTTCACGTTGATTCTCTACCCCTTTCTCTCTTACCAAACTATCATTGAACCTAATCCTTAAGGAATATTGAACAGAATTAACACCTTTATACCAATCCCATTTAGTGTACTGTTAAATTAATGGGTTCATTTCTGCCCTCAAGCAAGATGCGGATTATAGTCCTGAGACAAACTACCTTTAGGCAGTAGGCATCACTTTAAAAACCTGACAGCAGGCAACATACGGCACACTACACAATTTAAAAGTGTTTAAGAGGTACATGTTTCCACCCTCCATGTACAGGCCTAGTTTTAAATAAAACATAGCGTCATCTGGTTCACGCTCAAACACTGAAATTGAAATTATTGGCCATACTGTCATTTTCAAAACAATAGCTAACGGTTTGCACATGTGCTGTTTACAGATCCACAGCCTGTAAACAGTCACCCACCACAACTTTGCAAAGGTAAATGACTGCTTGAAGAATTCCAAGGCTCCAGAAACTCCTGGGATTTCCTCATTTTCACCCTTTTCATTCATCCTTTCTTCCCACCCCACCCCCAATTCTAATCACAGACACAACAGCACTTCCTCTGCCTGCGCATGCGTAGCTTCCTAACCATGTCACCGCCACCCCCACCCCGCCCCCCATGACACATTTTCCTGCTGTTGAGACCAGCTGGGCTGTATTAGTCATGCTGAAGCACGTCATGTAACACAGCAAAATATCAGGCAGCCTAGTGTCATGGGAAAAGGGAATCTACTTCGTTATCTACCTAAGGAAAGGAAACAGAACTATCACTTAAATGGGTCTGTCTTCCCTTCCGTGTAAATATATATTCTATTATTATCATTGAGGATAGTCCAAGGTCTTGGTATGCATGAACACGGTAGGTTAGGAAAACATAGATGGTAACACTGTAGCACATACCTACGGTTTGGAGTCTTTTTCCACGCTTTTTGCTCACACACAAATTCTGTAAACGTTACAAGATTTTGATTTACATAAATAAAGGGGAAGAATACTGTTATCAAACTAGGAAGAGGTTGTGTAAGATACCACTTTGGAGATTTACAGGGAAAACAATAACGTGTTGTGTAGCACTACTTCTCAAACTTTAAGGTACGTTGGAATCACATGGAGAGCCTATTAGAAATGCTGTTGCTGATTCTGGGGCCTGAGGGTCTGGCATGTTAGTCACTATTAACAAGCTTCCATGTGATGCTACTGCTGCCGGTCCTAGGACCACACTTTGATTAGTAAGGTTGTAGAGAAAGAGCAACATTTAGCAAATGTTGACGAATACAGGTCATCCACTGGCTGAGCTCCTAAGGACTGAATCAATTAGGAGTTTGGGATGAATGGATATACACTACTGTATGTAAAATAGATAAACAACAAGGACCTACTGTATAGCACAGTGAACTATATTCAATATCTTGTAATAACCTATGTTAGAAAAGAATCCGAAAAAAGAATATATATATGATACATATATAACTGAATCACTTTGCCATACACCTGAAACTAACACAACACTGTAAATTAACTATACTTCAATTTAAAAAAAACGGTCTTAAAAAAACTGATCTGAATGAGTTGGAAAACATCTAGACCTAGATGATGGTAAAGGGAAGGGGCTATCACAGGATCTCTGGGGACTCTTTGATGGGCATAAAGAGAAAGATCTGGGGAACAGGCATAACAAGAGGCAAGGAGGATGCTTAGGTTAAGTTTTCATTTTTTTATTCTTACAGATCTGGGCAGGTCTGGAAACCCTCAAAATTCTTTTGAGGAGGTATATATTGGCATCTCATTTTTTTAAAGTAGAGAAGCAGAGGTGCAAAGTGGTTTTTCATAAAGGATATCAAAAGATATGTAAAAAAACAGAATTGGAATTAGATTCTGGCTTGGTAGCAACGTTCCTAGTAAAATACCTGGGGGAAAAAATGAGAAAATAATTTATCCAACAGAAGACGATTTAAGAAGTTATGGTAATGCAAAAAATTAGTTTTGCATTGCTCCTTGAAATAATTTACATCTCATGCCACTAACTATGGGAGCTTGAAAATACTTGACAGTTATACAATTATGTTATTCTTATAACAATAATCGTTTTAAGAGAGAAAAATTTTTGAAAAACTTAAAATATCTGTAGGTGCTCTCCTTCACGATGCTGAGAAACATGAAAACTTTGACTCCCTACCTTAAAATTAAACATGAATTCCGGAAATTAAAAAAAAGAAAACTGGTCATTCTTGTTTTTATTGTTTGAATTGCATTATGATGTTGCATTAGTTTTCTGGGACTGTGGTAACAAATTACCATAAACTTAGTGGCTTACAACAACAGAAATGAACTCTCTCACAGTTTTGCGAGCTAGAAGTCTGCAAGGGTCTAGAGAAGAATCCTTCTCCTCTTCCTAGCTTCCGGTGGCTGCTGGCAATCCTGGGTGTTCCTTGGCTTTAGATGCACCATCCAGTCTCTGACTCCGCTGTCACACAGTGTTTTCTCCATGTGTCTCTTCTCTTCTTATAAAGACACCAGTTACACTGGATTAGGGCCCACCCTAATTCAGTATGACCTCACTTTCACTTGATTACATCTGCAAAGACCCTATTTCTAAATAAGACCACAGTCACAGGTATGGAGATTAGGACTTCAACATATCTTTTTGGGGGATAAAATTCCCATAACAAGTATTATAGCATAGACTCTTTGCACTTTACAATGTAAATTCCTAGTGTTTTTTTTGTTTTGTTTTGTTTTGTTTTGTTGTACGCGGGCCTCTCACTGTTGTGACCTCTCCCGTTGCAGAGCACAGGCTCCTGACGCGCAGGCTCAGCGGCCATGGCTCACGGGCCCAGCCGCTCTGCGGCACGTGGGATCCTCCCTGACCGGGGCACAAACCCGCATCCCCTGCATCGGCAGGCGAACTCTCAACCACTGCGCCACCAGGGAAGCCCTTTGTTTTGTTTTTAATAAAGCAAGGGTGACAGTCCTTTTTGATACTGAAGTGCTATGAAGAGGAAAACAGTTGAAGAAGTTTCATTTTTAATGTAAAAAATATTAACTAATTAGACATGTAATAGATATTAGAAGCCTTTGTTTTAGAGCCAATGCAATTTAAAATATTTATTCTTAAGATTTGTTTGTGTTTTTATTTGGCAGTTGTTCCTTTACTGCTAGCTATGTCTGGAAATGTAATAGAGTGCTTTATACACTGTATAGTTAATAGATTGTAGGTTTCTTGAGGACAGATATTGTCCCATTAGTTTGATTTCCTCTCTGTTCCTAACAATGCACCCTTGGTACATGTTTATTGAATATGGGTTGAATATTTCTTATATCAATTTATACTGAATTATTTTGAAGGCAAAATAGCACTTGCTTAATCATCATTAACATCTGACTGCTGCTATTATCTATTGGACTTTGGGAAAAATGCTTATCAGGAGAGTTGAATGAGATTTTCATAAACATTTATTATGTATAACCTGTTATTAGCACTAAAATATACAATAAATAATCACAAACAATAAGTAATTGGTATTTCAAGTTCGTCTTTAAGTCCCCAAGTCTGGAAGCTTAATATCTTACCCCCAGGGTGTCCAAGTTACTTGAAAGCCATGGTGTTAGCTAATGTCCTGCCCAGCTTGCTCAGTTATGAGATATTAACTCAAACAAGTCACTTGCATACTGACTCTAGTCTATGATTTATAAGACAGAAGTGAAGAAATTTGAAATGAAAACTTTTCTAATTTAATAGTATTCTCCTAGAATCCTTCTCGTAACCTCTTTCCCTGGCCCAGCTGCACACAAGCAAAAATATTCAAAGAAGAATCTTTGTGGTTACGATTCAAAAACTCATCTTGAACTTAAAGCTAGCAAATGTCAGCAGTTTCTTGTTAGTTTGTCCTAATGTTCTCAGAAATCTAAACTATGGTATCTTGCCGCATTTAAAATTCTTCCCTGCTAGCTGCAGTCCCTAATAATATCCTGGCCATGTACCTTCATCTATATTCATGAGAGTGCAGATGCAGCCAAATTAGTGGCAGCAAAGCACATTTTACAGTGTAGAAAATACAATCTGGCTTCCTTTAAACATTTTTTGACAAAAAAGTTTTATTAAAAAAAAAAAAAGAAAACCAGACAGATTTAAATTCACCACCACCCATCGGAGGAGTCTGTTACAAACGCACAGCTGGCTTGATGATGAGTGACAAATCAAAAGTCAGAGAGAAACTTCCCGATCATCTGAGCCCTTGCCACCCGATTAGCAGAAGAAAAACAGGGCAGATGGAGGGAGATGCAGCAGTTCGGAGGGAACAGATGGCCACTACGAACTTGATATATGAAATTAATAACACTTTCTCAAATACAATTAGTAACAGGAATACATTACCTGAATTTTCATAACTGTGAGCAAGCTGACATTAAATGAGGTTTTTCAGATTAACAGTTGATGTGGCATTGATATTTGGAGGAAAATAAAAATATATAGCAATAAGAGAAACCTCTTGCTTTTTGGTGCCATTGATCAGAATGTTCTAACATATGAAAGGAGAAATGCAATTCAAAGAAATTCCATATTTAAATTTCACTAATTGGGATTTTTTTTCTAATGTAGCCATTTGGGCCACATAATGCATGAGATACTTAAAATCTTCACAGATGTATGCAGCATCTACTGTCCTAAATGAATTATTCTTCAGGAAGAAATTAACCATTATACATCTCCCTACAGATAAACTTGGGCAAAAAGCAAACAGAAAGGGACATGGGAGTAAAAAAAGTCAAGGTAAAATGAAATAAAGAGGTTAGCTTTTATATTTTTCAAATTTACTCATGGCAAAATAATTAATTCTAGGAAAGTCATTAAGCTTTCTCTGTTTTGATGCCCAGACTCTAGAATGAGCAAAATGCTGGGGCTAGATCCCTCATTCACAGGACTGCCAGCAAAAAACCTCTTTTTATTCAAAACTCATAGGAGTGGTACTTTGGATTGTGTTAACCAGCCCTCTGGGAAGCCAGAAACCCTGTGAGCTCAGGAGGTCAGACTGTTATGCGGAAGTTTCTGAGTCTCCCATTGAGGCAGACGTGATGGTGGTCGAGTCTTGCTGGATGAAGCCCAGCCCTGGCCCCTGCAGGAGGCTGAGGCAGCCTGGGGTGTTACAAGATGAGGCCACAGCAGATGCACAGGCTTTCTGGTTGCAGCAAAGGGCACACCCACACCCACACTTATGGTGAGAGCTGTCACAGGGTCAAGGCCCACAGGACAGGTGGGCTTGATTTTCTCTGGAGAGGTGTAAAAACTGGGTCTGATACAGGGATAGAGCAAAACTACACAAGTACACCAGCCATATGCACTCATCTAGGGTGGCAAGAGGGGTGTCTCAAGAGTCCCAGGAGGCCGATTATTAGCTCTGCTACAACATGAGGGTGGCCGTTTCCATAGCTGGTGGCTGCAGAAATTGGCAGAGAGAGAAAGTAAGAACATCTCCTCTTCCCTGAAAGGAATAACCCTGGGTATTCAGGTAAACATAGAAATTACAAAAAGAAGCCTGTTCCATGGTAAGGGGCTAGTATCCTCCTGTTTGTAAGGAGGAGAATGGAGACCACAGAAATCAAGACAGACTTCCCTCTCCCAAACCATGCAGGAATACACACTTTACAAGACAGTCAAAACAGGTGCAACTGGGAAAGCCTAGAAGAAAGGAGGAACACAGGGCACTTGCCTAGGCATTAAGTAATTAATTTTAAAGTAATATATGAATTTAACCTGTGGTTTCAGCTGTAAAGCCAAATAGCAGTGAAACCTTGGATACGTCACTTCCCAAACTTTATACCACCTAAGGTAAACGTTTCCATGTATGAAATAAAGGGCTTGGGTTTTATGAAAGGAGTATCTGATCTCAAAATATTTTATTATATAAAAATCTAAACGTTAACGTACCTATGAATATTTTGTTAGTTCTTTCAGGTTGCAATAACACGTCCACTTGTAACCAAGAATAAGAAAGTTACTAAAAGGTTAATACTAAATTTTCCCAAAGGTTTATCTACTAAAGGAGAGGATGTGGTTTTTCAAGGTGAACATGTTCCCCCAATATCTGAAACAAAAGATTATCACACACATTTAAGTTAGGCTAGGGAATTAAAGGTAAGTATGAATTGGGTAGGCATGTTTCTGAATTTGGATTTCCCCAGAAGCAAACCTTGACACAATACTTGAGAGCAAGTAGTTTATCTGGGAGGTGAGTGGGTGGGTGCAGAGGAAGTAAGACAGGGAAGTGAAGACAGCCAATAAATGTCACCAACGAGAGTGACTGTTTCTTGATCTCACTGGGAAAACTCTGGAGGTCCTTGTCAAAAACACAGCCCAGTGTTAACCCACTGAGGTGGGGGGGTGAGGGAGCTGGGATATTTATGCACCAGCTCCTGTCAGCCATTGGTTAAGGGTTGCTCCTGGGGATTGTTAATTCCCATGTACTTCTAGTCTGTGCCAGTGGCCGAGCAGACTCCTGCAGCTAGAGAAACCCCTCAGGCAAAGAAGAACAGGTGCTGGCAGTTGGAAGTTGGGTTGTTGCACCTCCAAGCATTAAGGGCAAGTGGATGTGGCAGGGCATGGGAAGCATCTGCTATAGCAGCAATGATAAAAATGCTGTCAATAATTTCCCTACCTAATGGCTATTTATTCCACTAGACTGTGTGACCCAAGACTTTGTATATCCTCCTCCTCTTCTCACCTTTGGGAAATGGGCAGAATCCATTGGGAATCCAGATGCCAAGCAGCTACTCCTGGAAATTGCCCCCCTGCAGCCTCTGCAAATGAATGACAACCCTCCTTTCATTCCAACTCATCTGTGCATATATGGGTATTACCTGAACTGCTTCCAGCCTCCTGAAGGTAATAATCTTCATTTTCTGAATGGTCCTCACTCCACAGCTGGCTTTCCTCACTCTGAGAATGAGGAATGAGACCACAGAGGATGCAGAAAAGTTACTCTCATAATTATCTACATTCTAGCAAGGGCAGGGGAGTGTACTGACCTCCCCCATTTTTTCTTATTATTCCCCTGGAGACATAAATCTTGGGTGAAATTCAATTAGAATTTTCCTTTACCTTGGAGTACAAAAGGAAGTCTCTTCTTCTTTATTGAAATATGCCAATTGAGGAGAGCTAGTAAGAAGGATATCTGAATAGAAGGGCTTTAAACGGGGTATTTGCTTGTTTTCCATTCTCCTTTGTTGCTGATGGGCAGCATGCCTTTCCAAAAAGGTCCTAACAACTTAGACATGCCAGGTCCACATGCTGTTAGGCTCATCTGTTCTACGACAAAGAAGCTTTATTACACGGGAATGCTGGAGGACTTACTTGAGTCTCAAGGATTCCCCCCTAAACTCTGAATAAAATTACCTGATATCATTTATTTTATTCTCTAAAATTAAAAAAATTTAATTTGGTTCCTAATAAGTTATCTTCATTTGCTCAGTTATTCAACAGATATTTGTTGAGCAGTTCTTGTATGCCTGGCACTGAACCAAGGAAATATTTCAGATACAGCTTTCTTCCCCTAAAATGTTTACATTTTCCTGAGGGGTGTCAGACATTAACAATAAAGTTATTAAGAAAGATAGGCAATATATAGGAAGGCAATAAGTTCTATGAAATAAAGACAATATATAGGGCAGGGGAAGAGGGTCTAGGAGTGACATGGTTGTCAGGAGAGACCTCGTTGGGAAGTACATTCACACAAAGACTTAAAGGAGATGAGAATATGAGTCTTGAGTACCTGGTACACTTCTAGAACTAGCGATACAGCAGTAAATCTGAAAAATTTCTTCCCTAGAGAAGCTTATAGGCTAGCGAAGGAGCTCAATCATAAACAGGTAAATAAATATAAATTAATGTCATGTGATAATCATCAAGAAGAAAAATAAAGCAAGCTAATGGGATGGAGCAGGCATTTGGCAAACTTTTTCTGGAAAGAGCCAGATAGTAAGTATTTTAAGCTTTCTGGCATAATTTCTGACACAACTAACTACTCACCTCTGTCATTATGATGTGTAAGAGTCATTGATAATACGTCAATGAATGGACATGGCTGTGTTTCAATAAAACTTAATTATAAAAATAGACAGTGGGCAAGAATTGGCCTGTGGGTCAAAGTTTGCTGACCCTTAGTCATGGGAAACTGAGAATATGATATTTTAGCAGAGACCTGAATTAAATGAACAAAAGTCATATGATAATCTAGAGACAGAGTATCCCAAGCAGAAGAAAGCACAAGTTCAGAGGCCTTGAGACAGTAGCATGATTGGCAATTGTGAGCCTTGAAGTCAAGTGAGCAAAAGAAAAAATCCAGGAAATTTGAATCAGAGTGTGTGGTAGATGGCATTTTTGGTCATGATACTCTACTCCTCCCTGTATGCATGTCCTGTGCTGTGTGGTATTGTAATTTCTTCCTCTAAAGGGGAGTACCTTTGACTATGCATTTAGCCATATCAATAGAACAAAGTAGAAGTGACAATATGCCAGTTCTGAATTCAAGCCTTCCGAGTCTTTGCCTGTTTTTTCCTCTTGCACATCTGCTAGTGCTATGAGAAGAGCAGCTTTGGGATGGCCTTCCAGTCCCTAGAAAGGAAGAGCCACCCAGTCAAGCAATTCCAGTTGAGTCCAGCCTGGACGGGTCAACTCTTGGCCAAGCCACAGACACATAAGTAATAATAAGTGTTGTTTTAAGTCCCTGAGTTTTCAGGTTGTTTGCTATATAAAAATAGTTACGTGATATAGAGAAATAGCCAAGGGGCAGATTATGGCAGCCTCGTGTCTATGTAGGAACTTTGGATTTTATTCCGTGAGAAGGAAAAACCATTTAAATGTTGAAAGCAGAAGTAAGGCAAGACTTGGTTCATATTTTAGGTGATATACTTGGGTTCCTATAGGAGAACAGACTGCAGAGGTGCTTAAGTGGAATATGGGAGACTAGATAAAAGGGTTTCACAGCTGACAGATAACAGGAGCTAAAACTAAAGAAATGGAAGTGATGGAGAAAAGAAGTGGTTAGATTTGGAACAGATTTTGAAGGTAGAACAAGTGTGATTTTTTTTTAAATGGATTTGATGTGGTTTATAAGAGAAAAAGAGTAACCAAGGATGGCTCTGAAAATGTTGACCTGAATAAATGGCTAAATATTGGTACATTTGCAGAAATAGAGGGTATCTAGAAGATGAGTTGGTTGAAACTGATCAACAGAAAAGTGAAAAATATTTTAGCAATATTAAACCATTAAAAATAATTTTGAACAAGGCTTTGTAAGTATACTGTGTGAGCTAATATATTAGTCAGTTTGGGCTACAGACTGGGTGGCATAAACAGCATTTATTTTCTTACAGTTCTGGAAGCTAGAAGTTCAAGACCAAGGTGCCATCATTGTTGAGTTCTGGTGAGCCCTCTCTTCCTGGCTTGCAGAATTCTCACCTTCTCACCGTGTCCTCGTGGCCTATCCTTCATGTGTGCACAGAGGGAGAGAAAACTCTCGAATCTCTTCTTCCTCTTATGAAGACAAGGACACCATTCCTATAGGATAAGAGCCTCACTCTTGCGACCTCATTTAACCTTAATTACTCCTTAAAAGACCCCATTTCCAAATACACTCATATTGGAGTTTAGGACTTCAACATATGAATTTGGGGAACACAGCTCAGTCCATAAAATCTACCTTTATTTGTAGTGTGTATAATGAGATAAAGTAATTTGAATTCAATGTCAGTTAACATTAACATTTTTGTCCCCTTAACAGAAAAACTTTTTTAAAGAGTTCTGTATATTTTCTTCCCAAACTTTCCAGTCAAGGTCCTTTTCCACCATTCCACTATTTCTTTCATTAGGGTCAGCACTGACAGCCATACAGTTCATCCCATGTTCCCTTGTCTTCCCTCTGCTTTCTTGGCTCCTATTCAGATTTGACACAATTGAGCATACCTCTTTAGAATACCCTCTTCTGTTGGTTTGGGCCACCTGACAGTCTCCTTGTTGTTAGGATGCCTCAGAGCACAGGTGCAGACTCACTGTTCTTTTCTAGAGCAATCTGGCCCCAGGTGATCTCATCAGCTCTCAGGACTTTACATAAAACCTATATGCTATTAGCTACAGATTTATGTATTCAAGTGTGATTTCCATTTTGATTCAGACTTTTGCGTCCTAATTGCGTCCTTGACTTCTCCACTTAGTATTAAGAGACATCTCAAGCTCATCAAGTCTAAAGCAGAGCCCTATACCAAACCAGCTCCTACCAGTTTTCTCCACCTGAGTGAATGGCACCGTCATCAGCTCAGCTCCTCAGGCCTAACACTTATGAGTCTTCCTTATGTCCATTTGTTTCTCTTATCCCTCATGTCTAATCTACCAGCAAATCCTGTCAGCTTGATCTCCTTCTTCTATTCCAGCAGCTTGCTAATATTTCCATTGCAACCACTGATTGGTTATTGAAAATAAAATTTGCAGTTTAATAATAAAGTTTGCCAGCCTGTTTAGTTCAAGTGTATGACTCCTTTGCAACTCCATCATTAAAGCCTATGGCTAATATGGTGAAGAAATGAAGAAGAAAAAGAATACATGTGGTTTAATAAGCAAACCTTGCTAAGATCTTTTAAGAACCTAAAATACAAGTGGAAGGAATGGTATTTAATTTCCCATGGTATTTATTGATTTGTGGAAATCCAAGCAGAGCAAAAAATAATACATCTGGGAGAAAATTCCTTTTAGGGGAATTTCACTATTACTCAGCTGGGTCATAAGTTTTGAGGTGAAAATCCTGTAGAAAGTCAACTCATGTGACACTCTATCCTTTGAAGTCTAAAGGAGGAGACCATTCATGATAACCAGGGACCGAACACTCTGTAATCAAAGATCCAGGCCCTTAATGGAGGAATAGTAGAATATTTGGGGGGAGATGCTGGATTACTTTGTGGAATTCTTCAAATTTAACTCCTTCTCCTACATATGAGATGGACTATATCATTATCACTGCTGCAATAAGATAAACACAAGCTACTAAAAAGGAAAAAAAATTAAGAGAAACAGTCAAAAGTAAGCAGCACTCTTAAAAATCCATAAAATCATAATACAGTTATAACCAATTACAGGTCTGCTTTCAGTTAAAAAAGTGCCAAGAGCCAACCACAGAAATGAATCAGAATGGAAATTTAATTGAAGACTGTTGGCCAGCGGCCATTGAAAGGACTCTTGAGAAAGCTGGTAGAGATCAGTATTGAAGCCATATTTGATTTAACTCAGGAATTATTACCATTCAGACCAGTGAAACCTCCTCCTCTAAGGTAGGGAGAACAAGCTCCGTGTGCTGTGTTATTCATTTCTACCACTGCTCAGAAAATTCTATCATCTATGGGAAGTAGGGCTGGCTAAATAGTTTGCAGGGCCCAGTGCAAAACAGAAGTTTGGGGTTTCTTGTTCAAAATTCAGTGCTGCTAAAAGTACTAAAATTTTTCTTTTCCACCAAGGTTTCTCTCTCAACCTCTTATGGTGTTTTCATTAACTTTTTAATGTTAAGTTAAACTCCCTCAGGCAGTTGAATGCAAAACAGGGTCAGTGCAGCTGACTGACAGGCAGCTGAGGCCTCAGCCTGAGTCACCAGACCAACTTGTCAATCTCCCTTTTCCATGCCAGCCCCCCAGCCACGAGGGACAGGTGACCCTAAGAGACTCCAACCTTCATGGCAGGACATGCTGGGTACGTTGACCAGGAGTGGATGAGACCCCGTCGTCTGCAACAAGTCACTTGTCAAATGCCCCGTGGTGCTGATAAGCCTGGACGAGGACAGCCACTTCCATACCCTGCCCTGAGGCTCTGTGAGGTGCAGGCACACCTAATCCCAAACCTCCCCATGTTCATGCCCAGGTCCCTGCCAGGGGTGAAGGGCGCTGGTGGAATGTGGGCCTTCCCCCATTTACCAACCCTGCCGCTGGTTGAGGGTGGCAATGGTAGCAGGGCAGGAGGGTGAAGTATGGTGGACTCAAGGCCCAGAGGGTGGGGAGTGGGCTTCCAAGAACACCTGCTAGGGAGGTGGGGAGGCAGCAGTAGGCTGCACCACGTGTTAGCTGAGGCTCCAAGCCCCCCACCGCCCACCCCATGCTCCATTGTCCCATCAGACTCCACTTACAAAACACAAATTCAAAGATAAAATTTTTAATAATTCCAAAACAGTGACTGTTGAACATGGATCCTGAAGCCCAGGTCCTTCTGAGCCCAGGACCATGGTCACATGCCCATGAAGCTGACCTGACGGGAAGTGGATTTGCTGGTGACATCACAGTGCCCTGACCCTGGAGAGTCTTAAAGCAGCTGTGTACCTCCACCCACTCTGGCTTTCATCCAATATATACAATCTTGTTTTTGAAAAAGAACTTTCTACCTCAGTTAGAAAAGAAAGACAAGGCATTTTAGAAATTTTAAAGACAGTGTATCTTTTATTTTATGTGCTTATATACATCATATACAGCAGTATTAAAAGGCCTTGCTGAAGAACAAAAATGATTTAATTTAGAGTCTGCTCCTAGGCAGTGTCATTCTAATCAGAATGTAGTTAAGGCATTGTTCCAAGCAGTCTTGGCTAGGTTCAGTGAGCTTAGACAAACATGGTTCTCTGAGTCCTTTACAGCCTGGACTGGATTAATAATCATCAAAGCCTCAGTATGACCATTTTTCTTCTTTTCTTTGTGGCTCCATTATCAGTATTGCTACTCAGACCACATCCAGCAGCCCCGTGTCCCTTCTGAGGAATCAGTGCACAAGTTTATACTGCTATGTTCACAATACTATTGTAGTTGATACTTTCCATTGTGGTACATATTGGAAAAACCTAATTAAAAACTTAAATTTAACTAATAATTTTGAAATTCTCCATTGCTCTACACATACAGTCTATTTGTTTTAATTCTTTTTTTTTTTGGTAGTGTGATATTGCTTTCTCAGGAGAGTGATCAGTTATAATCCATCATATTTAATTATTATAATTATTTATACAGTTATATATATAATTCTAAGTATAAATATATATAATTATGAAGATATATGTGTAGTAGCTCTTTAATGCTTACTACCTCTTAACCATACTAAAGCTTATTTAATCTTCAAGACAGTCCTGAGAAGTACTCTCATCACTATTTTACATATCAAAAAACTGAGTTTCTAAGTGATTGAGTAACTTGCCTAAATTCATACAGCTGGTTGGCAGTAACATTTTTTGAGGTCTTACTATGAGCCAGGCATCATGCTAAGTATTCTACATAGTTTATCTATCATAGGTTGTTTAATCCCCAAAACTATCCTCTGGGATTATACAATTGTTACCCTCATTTTACAGATGAAAAAACTTGACATTGGTAAAGCTGCTTTTCTCAAGGACACACTGCTATTCCTACTGAGTAGAAGAGCCAGGATTTTACCACAGGCATTTGGACATCAGAGTTGGTGTTTTCATCCATGACACTGTTTGTGGAAGGTTGTATTTTACAAAAATGTTCAGAGCAATATTTCTGTTCCCAAATCCGATTCCAGAATCTTGCACTCCCTCATCAAGATATGGAGTCTATTTTCCCTCATCTTGAAGCTACGTGGGCATTTTGATTGCCCTGATAAGTAGCAGTGTGGAGGGAGTGATGCTGCATGTGTTTTGAGGCTACATTTTAAGAGTCACTACAGCATCTACCTGGCTCTCTCACGGGGCTCATCCTTGGAATCCAGTCACTGTGGTAGACAGAGTAATGTTCTCTACTGATCACAGGACTGTTGCAAATACCACAGTCTTTGGAAAAATTTCCATTTGTATGATTCCTGAGCTTCATATGAATAATTGAGGACATTGATTCCACATTATATAGCATACAGAACACATACAAAATCATAGAGGATCATCTAACAAATATAAGTACTGCCTTGATTCCAATATTTTTCTTGAAGAAAGAAAACATCACAGATATACCATGATCATTAATTTGACATTTATTTATTATTTTCAGCCATGCATGCTTTTTACACTTTTGTTCCATAAAGAAAAAATATTGTGTTGCATCTTTCTACACTTCATATATGTCATCATCAACCTGAAACTTAATTTTTGGTCACTAGCATATTTTTAAGATTTATTCATTGATAATCATAGGTCTGGCTTATTAATTTTTAATGGCATACACTGGACACTTATGTTTTATGTTTTGTTTGTTTGTCTTAGCTTTTCATTTTAACCAGAAATGCTTCAGTCGGCATTCTTTACACATCTTCTTGGGTGTAGCCACTAGAGCTTGCTGTATTACATGTTGAGGGGTGAAGTCAATGAGATAAAGAAGATATATATCTTCAGTTTTTCTAGATATTGCCAGGTTACTCCCCAAATGATTTTTATTTTCATCACAATGTATGAGAGTTCCACTGTTCTGTATTCTTTCTCACATCTGCTATCAAACGTTTTATGTTTTGCCAAACTGTGTCTGAAATTATATCTAATTGTGGTTTTCCCAGATTATGAGGGAGGCTAGGCAAACTTTCATATGTTTCTAGGACAATTTTTTCCCTTTTCTGTGAATTACCTATTTATACCCTCTACTTAGTTTTCTGTTGAGGAGTGTCTGTGTGTGTGTGTGTGTGTGTGTGTGTGTGTGTGTGTGTGTGTGTGTGCATGTGTGGTTTTCTCATTTGTAAGCATCTTTAACATTTTTGGATAGTAACTTGTTTTGTTATATACTTTGCCAAAGCTTTCTCCCACTGTAGAGTATCTGTGGAGACACAGTGTTTATGGTGTCTTTTGTGTAACACTGGTTTAAATTTGAATATAGTCAGTGTTATATGTTCTTCAATAGTGTGTGCATTAGTATTTTACTCTATCTCAAGTTATAAATATATTTTTAAATACTTTCTTCTAAACTTTTCATGTTTTTTATCCATCAGAAATTTACTTTTTTGTGTATAGTGTGTGTAGGGGTTAAATTTTATTTTTTTCCACAGGGATATTTCATTTCTTAGCAGCATTTATTCAATAGTCACATTATCCCCATCAATTTTTAGTGGAATCTCTGTCATCTTAAGTTTTCATGTATATGTGAGTTGGAAATATGCTATTATACCTTTATGAGTTTGTAGGAGCTATTACCTGTTTGGAATGTCCTTCCTCTCTTGACTTGCAAATATTCTTCTCTCTAAGTCCCATTTTAAATGTTACCTGCTTATGGGATGGCTCTCACCTTACTTCCTCTTCTCTGTGTTGATTATAACCTCATTGCAGCATGTATTGCACCATAGATATTTATGTGAAAAGAGTTTTTGCTGCCAGATTTTTAGCTTTCTTGAGGCCGAACACATTGTCCTGTCAAACACCTTGCAGATATTTAATAAGATTAACTAAATTAATAAATTAATGAGTGAATCTTCAAAACAGAACAGCTTGAGTGACACTTGGTAAATCTGAATAATTCATCTTCATATCTCTAGCCTATCTTTTCCCTTGTTTTGTAGAGATTTTAACATATCATTATGGATGAAATTCTTCTTTCTAAAAATTGCTTCTTATGGCTATAATTTGTGATGATATGATCTTACCTATTAGATTCTTTATTTCTGTTTTTTTCTTTGTTTTGTTTTGTTTTTTAGAAATGATATCTGAGGACTAAATTAGCAACCTCACCTACATGGTGATCCTGCTTTATCCAAAAATCCCCAGAGTTGCCATGTTGAGGTAGAAGGCAGCCCTGCACTCTAAGCTGCTATTTGGTACATATAGCTAAAATCTATAAGGCAGCAGTAAACTCATTCAAGTTAACTTAATTATATTTAGATACTCTGTGGTTCCCTATAAAATGTAGAGATTCCAGAAATAGTTATTGGACGTTTGCATGATAATAAAGATATGTTTCTTCACACACCTACTCTTGAGAAGGTTTTATAAGATCTAGGAACCCCACAGTCAATAAGAAGCATAGCTGATTTCCGTACATTCTTTCCCCAAAGCATACATATCCTATGAAGCAGGCTAGGCAACAGCATTGTCAACACGACCTTGAAGTTGCCATAGTTCCTTGTTTCTGACATTATTTAAAAGCCGATTGAGACCACCAATTGTTGATGTTGTTTTCACTTACAGGAAACACTTGAATGATTCTTTATTGTCGTCAAATTTGCTATTGACTATAAACTCCAACAACTCAATAGAGTGAAAAACACAGTCTACACAAAAGAGTGTGGTCATCAAAATCTCACACTCAGCAGTCATTTAGGCTGTAAGATTTACCTTAATCTGTGAGTGTGGAAGTTTGGATTCCACATTGTCACGGGTCAGCAAATCATGCATAGTTATCTCTGCCTTGTTTAAAGAAGTCTGATTACAGCTTATTCCCACACTATTTCTTTAGGAAGTTAAGCTGTGTCTCTGATACCTCTAATTCCCTTAAGCAAAGAGCAGCCATTTCCAAGATTTCACCCAAATTATTCTTGTAAGCCATCCTTAACACCCTGAGCTTTTCCCTAGATCTTTCTTTTCCTTATCCCTAGAAATATCCTTTTCATCATTGGCTTTTCAAGGTGTTCAGCCAACACAATTTCTAAAAGTTTTCCTTTCAGTTCCTGCCCTGGTTAACCTATGAAACCCTTTAGCTTTCATTCTTACCTTCTTAACTGTTTTCTGATGAACTTCCTTTCTGAGCATTCCTTGCTTCTACCCTCCTATGCTTCCCTTCCACCACACACACAAAGATTTTCCACTTCCTCCTCAGCCATATGGGTTCCAAATTTTTTTATTCCCCTCTGTTCATTTCCCTGTAAAAAAAAAAAATCTGTTTTATCTCAAATTAGTGGTTTAAGTACCAAATTTACTTCTAAAGAGCATAAATAACTCTTATCTACAACCTCTGCCAGACTCTTCCTCTCTTTAGAGTTCACTTTCCTTGTCTGTAAAATGAGATGGTTGGAAGAGATCTGTAAGATCTGTTTCAGCATAAACATTATGTGACTCTATGCATCTAAGAAAATCTGTCTTCTTTGGTACCCCTCAATTGACTATGGATTATTTACCATAGAATAGGCTACCTTTTTGTCTGGAGCACTTTGGCTATCAGCACATTAATTGTAAAAGTGGATCATGAAAAAGAAGAGCTGGCCGGTTCTAGCATCACAGCTGTATTTGTCTCAGTGAAGCAGGTCTGGTTGGGAGACTAAGAAGCAGCAAAAGTACTCAAAGCTGCTAAAAGCTGAACTGAAATAGATAGTCACAGGCAAAGATGCAAGTTGAAATATCTTTATGACATCCCAGAAGACAATAACAAAAGGAGCCAGGGCCAGCATCAGGGCTTCAGGGAGAGAGTTGACAGAAAAGAGCAAAAAGAAATTTACAACTTGGTCATCAGAAAGATGCTTTCTTTCTTTAATAAGACATACCCTCAGATTGTGAGTATAGGGTCAGTGAGACAAAAACACAGGTAACTGCAAAGTCTGCTAATGGATGCAGAGTCAGATTTAAAGGTGTGGGTCATGGAAGGGAGCACAAGCCCAGAGTCTTCAGTCTTTTTGTCACCTCCCCCCCAAAAGGGCACAATTCTGAATGTAATGAGCAGAAATAGATGGACTTTATTTTAGGATAAGATACCTGTTAGACTGCCTCTCACTTATTATATTCCTAATCACATGATGAGACTATTATGCTATTTAGGTAATAGAAGAAATACAAGTACATTTCCTCCATTCTGTTTGGTTGACAACACATCAAGAGATTGAAAATGATTAGCTTTAGAAGAGCAACTCTTTCTAAACAAATTTTTGAAAAGAATTTTCTATTTCCTGAAATGAAAATTGGTAAGGATTATACCTTCCAGAAGTTTGATTTATTGAACAGCCTTTTTCATTTTTCAAATAAATTAATAAATCTTTTTTGAATCAAGAATATGCATGCTAAAGTCCTGGAAAATGAGTGATTGGATTGAACAGCTTTAAAGTTAAAAAAAATTATATAGCCCCTCTATACAAAGTAAAGTAGGCATTATTCCTAGTTACATTTTGCAGATGAGGATATGAAGGTTCAGAATGATTAAGTGAATTGAAGCTGGTCACAGAGCAAGAAATTGAGCTGGGACTTAAACCTAGCTCTTTTGACTTTAAGCCCTATGCCCTAATACTACACTCCTAGCAGCTTTCACCTAGACTGCAATGTATTTAGAAGGGCATATTCTTGCACATCCTTAACTTGCATGTGCTTAGTAAAGTAGTCATGAGAATGTAACAGACATAATGGACATCTCAGCAGAATCACCAGATGACCACCCATCCCTGTCCTCCAGTGCTTGCATCTCCCCTCTCCAACCCCTACTTCGCATTCAGCATAAACATTACGTGACTCTTTTTCCTTCCTTTCTCCCTCCTTCTCTCTCTCTCTTTCCTTCTTTTGTAGTTTGCTTTTCAGGATTTGTGTTGACAACGGTGCCATTTATACCAGAGCTCCCCGAAGAAGGCGGATCCATTCATTGATTCCTTGATTCAGTTTCTCCCTGTGTATTAAATGAGCAATCACCCCTTGCAGGCCCTTGTGAGAGGTTCATAACCGGGCATCACAGAATGTTTATGTTAATGGATATAACAGTTTAATCACCTTTGCTTTTTGTAATTGGAAAAGGTTTCAGATGGTTGAGGTTTGGAGGAAATTAAGAAAATGAATCTCAGTTTAAATAATGAAAAAGTCCTATATGAAGAAGCAGCTCTGATTCTCATTTGGCTCTAAAATATAGCCAAGCTCCCTAAACACATGCTTTCAAAGATCCATGTGGAATGAATGCTGCAAAAGCCAAAGTCAATGTTAGCTGGTGCGGCATCTCCCCATCAGAGTAAACTCACCCAAGACTGATTCTTTCAGCCTCACCTCTTCTTCTCGTCCCTCCCTCTGCTGTGCAGGAAAATGCCTGCTGATGGCACTTCCTGGCACGACGGCCATTCTGACATTTTCAGTGCACTTTGCCTTTTGGTGCTCCCTTAACTTGGTGACCCGCCGTGCTGGCCAGAGCTGCATTAGCCAGATCCCGCCCGCGCAGGAGAAATTCCTTTCATTCATCAGCAGATAAGGAGTTCTGACAAGCCTCTCTGAGGAGCGAAAGGGGGAAACATGCACACAAAAGATTGCCCTGTAATACTGAGAAGCGCAAACTGAAGGAACCAAAGAGAGACCAAAGGCAGCTTGGAGGCAGCCAGGGCAGACAGGGAGTCTGCTATCAGAATTAAATGCGATGCAGTCCAGAGCTCCCTCTCTGTCTCTACCTGTTTCTTCTCAATGTCACTATCGGCCAACAGTTTGATACAAAACAGATCCCCAGAAGGATTCCAGTAACTCCTCAGGACCACCAGGGCAAAAACAAAAACATTCAGGGCTTGACACTTACCAGGGCAACTTGCCAAGCTTATCACACGTGAAAAGAGCTGCTGGGAGAGAATAATCTTGCTCATGTTCACAAGGCTGGGTGTTAAGTCTCTGAGAACCCAGTGTATTTTCCATCCAGGGCAGCCCAGAAGGGTTGGGAAAAGCACTTTTCTAGGAACTGCCAGAAAGGGCAATTATATGTTTTATGGAAGTAAAGGCTGAAGGAGAACTTGAAAGGTCATTTGGGGGGAAATGGGGAGAATTAGTCTACCTTCTTGCCTTCAAGTCTAACTACACTGGAACAACCCCACCTTACAAGGATATTTCACACGTTCTTTATGTAAATCTTTACATAAATTTTTTCTTCAAACCTGGCCTTGAGGGATTCTGACACCTGACCTAACACTTTCATGATGCGTTTATTTCTCTCCCTGCCAGCTTCATCGGAGACACCACCTGCGCACACTGCTAACCTCCCTGAGTGTTGCTTACTGCGTGCAATGTGGTCCTAGACCTCTAACATGATCCTCATAAATGCCCTGTGGGGTGGAGGCCATTATTGTCCTCATTTCCGGATGAGAAAACTGAGGTCCAAAGAATAAATCTGAGGTCATATGGTTAATGAATGATAGAGCAGGGATTTACAGCATCTTCTCCTTGGATATTCATACTTTTAAACATTTTTTTCATAGGGGCACTTTCTCCCTTTCTCTTCTCAGTCTTCTCTGTTGGCTAAACAATCTTTTTGTCTCTAAGCCTTTCACCTCCTATGACTTCATTCTGATATCTCTTCTCTGGGTTTCCTTCTCACTAATAAGATTCCCCCCGCCCCCCAAATTGTGCAAAACATCTAATGTGTATTGTTTTAGGTTTAAATATAGGTCAGCTTGTATATCTTATATAGTGTATACGCTATATCACATTGGTATGTATATTTTTTAGGAGAATCATCTATCTAACCTGCATTCTTTATAATTCTTTATAACTATTATTAAGTTTGAAGTTTCTGGTCTATTAAGGTAAACCCCTACATCTCAAATTGGAACCTCACCCCTCAGATATGGTTTTATACATTAGCAACTACACCCATGCATTCCATCCCTTATGCAAATTTATTAAGAAGCTTTGCAAGACTTTGGGTTTTATGCTGTTGCTTCTTTCCTTGGGCCGCAGGCAGCCATCACTCTTTGTTAGGATCATGGCAGAGCAGGAAAGGCTCTAACCTACATGGATGGCAACCAGGTCCATTGAGAGGCATCTGGTCCATGATCTGACGAATCACACTCTAATCAAGAAGATGATAAGCTGGGCTTTCCACTAGACAAAACTTCTATTCATTGGTCCAACTAATATGTACAGAGTGCCTACTACTGTCCAGGAGTGTTCTAAGTGCCAGCACTTCATCAGTGAGCAAAACAGAAAATACAATCTCTGCCTCTGGAATTTTAAACTCTAGTAGGGATTTATAGATATATTAATATCTATATTAATTATGCTAAAGAATTTGATAAAGGAGAAATGGGAAGTTCACTCAGGTAAAACTGATTTCAAAAGTCCTTGTTAAATACCTGATATATGTTGTACAGTGTTGTCAGGTGGTGGGCTGGGGATGAAGCAGGAACCAGACAGACCTACTTCCAGCACTCATGTTACTTATTTTCTGGTGGACTGTGGCTATCATTTAATTCTTTGCTGTCACATTCATTCCTCACCCTTTCTTTGCTCCTCAGGAGGTGGGAGGGCAAAGGGGGGTAGTCCCTTCAGCTTGTACCTCCTAGGTAAACTTGTCAGAAGACTTCTGCCTGGTTCTTCGAAGAGCAGGCACTGGCTAAATTTTGAAGGAGGCAGCCGGCAGCCCTGCTTCTTTCTCTTTCTCTTGGTCTAAGGCGATAGCTACCTTTCCTATGGACTCCAACTTCTGCTATTCATGATCCTAAGCCCTGACACACACTCCTTGTTTCTGGGCTCTGGTAAAACCACCTCCTCCTGTGTCTCTCCATCTCTTGAGTGGAAGTGGCCTCTTATTCTGGGTTGCTTCACCACCTCCTATTTAACTTCACTTTTTCATAATCTGTGTGACCAAATCTTTGTATAAAATTCCCTCTCTTTTTTTTTTTTTTTTGCGGTATGCGGGCCTCTCTCTGTTGTGGCGTCTCCCGTGGTGGAGCACAGGCTCCAGACGCGCAGGCTCAGCGGCCATGGCTCACGGGCCCAGCCTCTCCACGGCATGTGGGATCTTCCCAGACTGGGGCACGAACCCGTATCCCCTGCATCGGCAGGCAGACTCTCAACCACTGTGCCACCAGGGAAGCCCAAAATTCCCTCTCTTTGAAAGGCCTAAAATGGTTTCTGTTTTCCTCATGAGGACCCAAGTAGAGAAGAGAGGTTTTTTTTTTTTTTTTTTCTCTCCCGTTGTGGAGCACAGGCTCCGGACGTGCAGGCTCAGCGGCCATGGCTCATGGGTCCAGCCGCTCCGCAGCATGTGGGATCTTCCCGGACTGGGGCACGAACCCATATCCCCTGCATCGGCAGGCGGACTCTCAACCACTGCGCCACCAGGGAAGCCCGAGAAGAGAGTTTTGATCAAGATATTATAAATGTGATTAGCAGAACAAAAGGGGAAGTGTGGGCTACTATGGATCAGACAGGAGGATATGCTGATTGCTTATGAGTTCTCAGGGTTGCCACAGCAAAATAACACAGACTGGGTGGCCTAAATGACAGAAATTTATTTGATCCCAATTCTGGAGGCTAGAACTTAAGACCAGGGTGTTGGTTCTGAGGCCTCTCTCCTTGGCTTGCAGATGGTTGCTTTCTTTCTATGTCTTCACGTGGCTATGTCTCAGTACATGTGTGCCCTGGTATCTCTCATAAGGATTTCAGACAGATAGGATTAGTACCCACCCTAATGGCCTCATTGTAACTTAGTCACTTCTTTAAAGACCCTGACTTCAAATACAGTCACATTCTGAGGTACTGGGGGGTTGAGGCTTCAATATATGAATTTTGGTGGGGGGGGAATACTTCAGTTCATAGCACTGACCTAGTTGAAAGACATCAATAAATAGAGTAGCAGGGAAGACACTGGCAGCCATAAATACATTTATTTGATTTTCACATATTTGACATCCTTTATGAATACAATGTGCTAGCCACTGGATATGCGGGCTTGATTAAGAGGAAGGCTCTCTCCTGCCCTTAACATCAGGTAGGAGAGATGAACAAGGGATAGAACAATTAAAATATAATGTAATTCATCTCAGGATGGTTAAATATGGGCAGTATCTGGGGAATAAAGAGCAGGATCATCTCACTCTGTTAAGAAGGTCAAGAACAACTTCCTCTGAGTAGATGTCTTCTAAGATGGGTCTTAAAAAACTAAAGTGTTAAGCAAGGGAAGAGAAAACTGAGAATGGGAAGAAAATTCCAGGCAGATGCAAGAGCATGTTTTCTAGAGATTAGACCTGTGCGTGAAGACTAGCATAGCATAGCTGTGCATCCTTCATGAAAGTGAGAGGACAGATTTTTCTTTGCAGCTTTGTGAGAACTGAGAATACTTCTCAATATTCATTGAAGTAGTGCTCTTCATGGCTCTTTTAAAAAAATATTGGGAGTTGATCTCCAAATACGTTTGAGCTAATGTTTTGCTTCCTTTTATTTATTCTCTTTGATTGGTTTCCATCTATGAGAGAAGGTCTTGGCACTATTCCTTGACCATGTGTCTCTGACTTTGATGTGGCCATCTCCCCTTTGGCCCTTGTGATCCTGGGGGCCCAGCATAGTGCAACTCCCAGGAAATCACTGGGGGTGTTTATTGGAGCAATGGAAAGGACTGGGAAGGCTTTAAAAACTTTGCTTTGTAACTTTATTGCAACTACATCCTTAATGAGGATGTTTGTTCCTTTCTTAGCCATATCTCTGCGGTTAATGTAGTATTACATAGTATTGAACACACATGGTTGGCCCCAAACCAATGTCAGAAATAAAATTTAAAAAATAAAGTTTTCTCTTGCTGCTCTTTTTTGGCTTTTTCATTAGATCTCTTTCCTCACTGCCTGAGGGTATTATTCTAGAAAGTTCAAATTCACTCTTATGTAGGTTTCTGGCTTGAAGAATAAGCAACTTGTCCAATGACATTATGTAGGAAGGAGAATAATTGAAAAATAATGTTCATAATGTTATAGAAAAAAACCTATGGGCATTTGAAGATTTTGTACTTTATCACACATACCATAGATAAAAGCCTTACAGAGGTTCCCCTAAAAGACTCATTAAAATTCTCAGATGGAGACTTTTTCTTAGGAAACGCTTTGGTTCAGTAACTCTAAAGAGGTTTTCTCCACATATTATTTCTATTCAGAGCAAAAGGACATTTAAATATTTATTTAATCATTGTTTACTAGTAGTAAATTTAAAAGTAGATGCCTTCGTTTTTCATTGGGACTAAACTACATGCTATTGACAGATACAAATTATCACATGCATCTTACTAGCCATTAAGATTTAGAACATTTGACTTGTGGATTTTCTGGGTTATTAGATTCTTTTACAATTCCACCTCTGAGGAGGAAATAGATTCTACATTATAGCAAGAAAGCATTGAGTTAGATGTAAAGAAGAACTTTGTGTGCTAGGCTGATTAAACACTGGAGCAAATTAGCAGGAAAGCTTATGGAATTGCCATCTGTGGAGATATTTTAAAAATAGAATTGAGAATTTTCTTCTTTGGATGATTTAGGAAATGTCCCTACTGGCAAGGAGATGGACCAAATGTGCTCTTGAAATCCATTTTGGTATTTCATTCCTAACAGTCTTTCTATACAGCTCTTGGAAGTATTTATTTCCTAAATAGAATGAAGAACAGAATGCTTTTAGCAAAGGTGGTGAGTGTGTGTGCGTGTGTGTGTGTGTGTGTGTGTGTGTGTGTGTGTGTGTGTATCCATGTCTTTAGGTAGAAGAATGGAAGGGAAGTGAACACTGTTTTATTTAAAAAACAAAGTGATCATTTCCTAACCCATCATTTTTACATATGTCAAATAAAAGGGGCTTTCTTGGACTTTCTAGAAACTTGCCACTTTCCTGACCACTCCCTGTCTTTACTATTCCCACACTTCAAATGTAGGCTTAATCCAATGTCCTACTCTCAGCTCTCTTTCTCTCTCACTCTCCTTCTCTTCTGAGGCAACTCTATGTATGTTCTCCTGAGCCTTTTGCTCTTGTATGACTTGAAAAATCTGCTTCCACAGGTATGACTATTTCTCTGGATTTGAGACCTGCATTCCAACATATATATACAAATACACACACATGCATAAGAAGACCTCTCAGCAAATTCAACTTGACATGTTCCAGACTGAAGTGCTGGTAGAAGAAAAAAGGGTGCTTTTAGAGCCTTAAAGTCCACCCTACCCTCTACTGTTCCTCCTGTGACCTCTTCAACCCCACCCACCCCCCGTCCCGACCATCCCAGTAGTTCTTCCTCCCATGTTCACCATCTGGATCCTCTTATCTCTTCAGCTCATCTTGAGCAGCGATGCTCCCACAACTCATGATCAAATAGTCACAGAAAGTCATCCCGGATCCTTTCCTCTAACACCACGCTGTCCTCACAGCTTACAGCTCTGTGAGCCCATTTGTCTTTCTCAAGCAGGCTTATTCCTCTTTACCTAAAGTATTTCTTCTTCTCTAAATACCTTCCTACCCTGTCTGTGGAATTCTACCTCTACAGTGTGGCTCATATTTCCAGTCTTAGGTCATCTTCTTAGGAAGTCTTACCCAATCCTCCTTGATGTGTATTTATTGTCCCCCTGTCCAAGAACTCTGAGCACATTCGTTATATGACTATGGAAAAGGTGTATAGCACAAGGGGTGGACCACTTAGTATCTGGAGCTAGATTGTCTATATCACATCCCAGCTATGAGACCCCGAAGAGTGACTTAACCTCTTAATGCCTCAATTTCCCCAGCTCTAAAAATAAAGATAAAAATAATACTGCCCCATAAGAGTGAGGATGAAAACATCCAGCTGGCTACTGGGGAGCATAAAGAGCTGAACGATCCCTCAATCAGGAGCTTATAGTTAATTGCATATATTGAATATGCAATAATATTCAAATAACTGTAATAAGTTGTGAAAGTGATGATGATCATCATCACCATCATCCTCACAAGTACTTACTATCCTGCCCAGCACTGTTCTAATCTGAATGAATTATTCAGTTCATATACATTAGCACATACGTAGTAAAAACTCTTATAATAATTAGACAAAACAAGGTCATTTAGATTGGCTGACCTTTCATCTTGCTAGGGCAGGATAATTCTCTATAGCATAGTTTTAAGTGTTTAATTAGCTTATTTTTAAATGACTGAACTTCTTTGGCTCTTATCACATCCCATGAAGGACTGTTCTACAATGTACAAGATGTACAAGAAGTTCCAGGAAATTTCTTTTTCTAAGATTTACTCTTTCTCCAATCATTTCAACAAACCCTTATATCCCATAATTTCATTATAAAGAAGTATTCTCATTGTGCAGTAATTGTGTCTAGTACTTAGAGTTAGTCATCTCATTGCTTCTAAGTTGTTTTTTCCTTTAAGATGTTAAACCACATGCATTTACTCCTTTATTATTCTAAGACAGTAGTCCTAAGTAGTCAAATCATAGTTATCTTAGAATCTTTTTTTGTCTTCAAATTGCCTCCCATTTATTTAAAGTTCTGTGGCAAACTCTCAAAACTTCAATATCGCTTTATTTGGTGATAATAAAAACATAAAAATAATAGGAAGTAAAAGAAGAGGAATATAAAAATAGTGATGCCTTATATCAGTTTACTACCTTATCATGTACAAAACACTTTTTACATCAATTACAGTGGAATTTCATCTTACATGGAGATTGGGTTTTCAAACCAATATGTAATATGAAGATTGTCTACTGTGCAATTACCTTTAAAAATCTCTTAGGAAGTGCCACATTCTATATCAACATACCATTTTCCAATAAGTCCAAAGATTTCTTTTTTTCCTGCCATTGGAACAGATCGCTGTTTCTTTGGTTGAGCTCCAGATGAAGCAGTTGGCTTGCATTTAGGGACCATGTTGCATAAAAAATAAGTATCTTTAAACACTAGAATCACACTCTTGCACCATCAGGTGCTCACATTATGAGGAGCAGCCTCAGGGAGACAGAGGACCGAGCAGAAACAGCCTCCCATGTCACTCTCGCCCCTGCCATGTGCTCAGGCACTGGAGGGCTGGGTGGATGGTCCATGCTATTTCACATCTCCCTCTCCATGTTGCAGTCTCTGTTTATCTCTCTCTTTCTCTGACTTTGATTCCCTCTCTCTTTCTTTTTTGGAGATATCAGGGGATAGGCATAGAGCTGAATATGTTTTAAGTCAAAAAAGGTTCATGATATGCTTCTACTGTACCACATTTAATTATCTTGATTATCTTAACAGCCAGATGAGATATCTACGTATTATTATCTTATTTTACCAGTGAAAATACACTAAAGCTCAGAGTACAGTTGCCAGGTTTAGCAAATAAAAATACGGGATGCCCGGTTAAATGTGAGTACCAGATAAACAATGAATAATTTTGTAGGATAAGTATGTCCTGTGCAATATTTGGGTCATACTTGCTCTAAAAATATTTTCTGTTTACCAGATAAATTACAGAATCCTGTATTTTACCTGAAAACCCTAGTTCAAAGGCATTACTTGGCCTCAAGTCTTCTAAATTCTATACCCCCGCTAAGCTAATGCATATTTTGTATGCATTCATTCTCTTTGTTTACACATGAACAACTTATTTGTCTACATTGCGTTTATGTTTGAAATGACTTTCAATTTGTTCTATAAAATTACTTAATAGGAAAAGCAACACACAAATATATGTTCTTTTAAGAGAGTCCATAAATCGACTCAGATTTGAGCTGTATTAGTCCATTCTTGACAAGAAATCAAGTATCTCTTCGGTTTATACTTTTAAAGATGAAACACCCAGTGAATTCAATTTTAGGGAATGATGTGAAACCCAGGGAGGGAAAAGCTATAAATATAATTAAGACCTTTGCTGCTCAAATGGAATGGAAAATGTTTAAGCCAAAAAAAAAGAAAAAAGGACACATTCACATGTCTAATATATTGGGCTGGCACTCATTATCACATCATTAATAGCCAGTTAGAAAGTTCTCTTGGTGTTCAGCCTTCTGAGTCCATTTCACAATAATTGGTATTGATAGCATTTTATTGCTGCTATATACTTTGCCAGCAACAAGACCAGTGGATTCGGATCGAGTCTACAAGGGATGCTTTAACAAGGCAAGCACACTGTTATTTTTACTATGCCATGTTACCTGGAAGGCAATTACGGTTCTGGACTTTAACATGGTTTTCCAAGAATAACAGTCATTTAATGTTTTGTTTGGCTAAAGCAGGATTTGTGATCAGCCACCTGTAAGAAGAAAACTAAGGCGTTTCTGTGGATGGAAGGTCTTAGGTGAATCATACAAGCTTTTAAGAAGGGAGAGCATGTTCTGTTGGTTACACTAGAAATGGTAAAAGGTGAGGAAATTAGATAACAGACAAAGTTTTGAGTAGTACAGGTCTTTTGATTATCTTTAAAACACCTCCAAAATGCTGTCACCTGTGGGCAAGTGTGGAAGGCTCTGACATTTGTGACATTTAAATTGGAACCCCTCTGGCATTGTATCTTAAACTGGTGGTCAGATTCCCTGCAGAGGATTAGGGAAGCATCCCAAGGGGGTCGTGTGGCCAGAATAGCTGACTTGAAAGCAGCTCTTTAATCAAGAAGCAAATGCAGAGTAGTGTAGTGTTTATGAGCTTGTGCCCTGAAGCAAGCACAGCTGAAATAATTATTAGTTCTGTTCCTTACTAACTCTGTGTCCTGGGAAAGCTTGCCTCTCTTACCCTCAGTTTTCCCATCTGTAAAATGGGAAACAAATGCTATCAGGTTGTTTTGAAGGAATTAATGTAACAAAAAGAATAAAGTACATACCATATAACAACTACCTATAAATGAAGTTTTATTATTAATGATAAACTATACAGGTAAGGAGAATAAGACTTTTCTGTTTGCTTGTTTGTCAACTCTTTTATTCACCAAAATTTTTTTTTTTTTTTTTTTTTTTTTTTTTTGCGGTACGCGGGCTTCTCACTGCTGTGGCCTCTCCCGCTGCGGAGCACAGGCTCCGGACGCGCAGGCTCAGCGGCCATGGCTCACAGGCCCAGCCGCTCCGCGGCATGTGGGATCCTCCCGGATCGGGGCACGAACCCGCGTCCCCTGCATCGACATGGGGACTCTCAACCACTGCACCACCAGGGAAGCCCTATTCACCAAATTTTAGTGAGTGCTGTGTGACACTGCTCTAGATGTTCCAGGCTGATGTTCTGTCGCTGGCACTTTTCCACATCCTTTCAACCCGATAAGCTACTCCCTCACCAAGAGGTAGAAGTATATATAAGGTTGCAAAGTAAGCGATAGTAGGAAATAATGTTCCTTCTGTCCCTAACTGTATACCTCATTTTATATTGTTTAATACGTACAACATCTGTGTGGGATAGCATCTTATTTCTTTGTTATAGATGAGGAAACTGAGGCACATAGAGTTCTAATAGCATATCTAAGTTAGTGGATGGCAGAGCTGGGGTTTGTGCGGAAGTCTGCATGACTGAAATGCATTCCCTTAAACACACATACAGTCAGAAGAAAATGCCTAAGGGCCTCACCATCCTGACTTGTGAAAACAAAATGGCCAAACATTTTGTCATTTCTTTAGTCCCTAAAAATGGTCTTATTTTGCATCAATCTGATAACTGAAAGCTAATTCTTATATCTAAGTGCCATTATCAATTCCTTAGTTCTCTGCCATGAATATGCATTCATTAACATTTATGTAACTAGTCCCTCTTATTGCTGATGTGATCAGAATCAAAGGGTTAATGAACTAAATCGCCCTTGCTAAAATAATCTCTGCAAAGACCACATGTGGTTAATTCTAATGAGCTATGTTCTTTCAGAGGAGTGTGAAGGAAACAAAGAAACAGAGTTCTCGAAGTCAAATTAAAAATCAGTATTAGGAAAGCCAATCCGGGGCCATCACACTACATTTTAATCCTCCATTATTTTTTCACCAAAGATAGCAATTTATCAATGGAGAGTCATTCTTAAACATCTGCAGAGCAATTAGATTTAAACTTTCCTAAAGGGAAACTGTGTTACCAAAGGACTAGCAATTTCTGTAATCTTCAAAATGTAACTTTAAATCAATTATAAAAGTCAAAAATTTTGTCTGCCCACCTGTTTCTGAAGATTTCAAATATAAGGTATTCATTTCCCCACTTGTTAACATGGGAATTTCTCAATATCTTTTGTTTTGAAATACTAAAATATTTTATGAACTACTTTTCATAATTATAATCCTATACTTTGTAGCCTAATGGGGAAATACAACATGCAGTGCTCAACCGTGAAAAGAAACACATGAGATTCCAAGTGAAAAAAAAAAATCTTTCAGCTCAGGAGTGTTCATGTCAATCACAGCCTGAATCTTCTGATCAGTCCTTCTGTGTTGGGGGCGGCATTTGTAAAAACATTGGACATACTTAGACGAATGCCTCATTAATATACTTCTTTAAATGTTATTTAGAGAAATAAAAAGTAAAGAAGAAATGAGAGATCTGCATGTTCACATTATACCTATTGAGGCTTATTATCAATAGAGTAGCTAACGAATGTTTTTCCCTATGCCCCTGTACCTGAAACAAAATATCATTTACACAGGCAACAAAATATAAGCAAGAAAGGAAAGCCATTCAATTGCCACAGTAGGGATGAGGTCATCACCAAGAGGACATTGTGTCAATCAAGAAATTCTCACCTTATAACAGGATCCCAGGTGGTCAGAATTCAACCCTCACCTCTTTCTCCTGCACCCCGTTCCCTTCAAGGAGCAGCCTTATCCATTCTCTGTCCTGTCAACTATTCTTCCAAGGGCCTCTCTTTCCATCCTCTTGGATATCCATTTACCACCCTAATCAACATTTTATGACCTCATACCGTTTTTTTCCTTTTAAAATCCTCCAGCTTCCTCTGTTTTCACTGCGTCTAGTCCACACCCCCTAATCTGCTCAAAATGCTCTAGAATCTTCAGCAAGCATATACATTTTTTTTTTCTCACTGTCTGGTATGTGCTGGAGAGGCCACAGAACATTCGAACAGCCTTTTAAAAGCAGTTGGTAGCCCTGAGGAAGGGGGATACTGGCATGAGATTCAGCACCTAAAGACATTTGAACATGACATGTCCTTTGTACAAGAGAGAGGGGTCCTTATTGTATAGTACCAGATGCGTTTCAAGTCAGAATATTGTATATGACAGCCACATATAGGTGTGGTACCATAAGCGAGTCCATTCTCTTTTCTTGTGCCTCAGTGTTTTTGGCAATGGAATAAGAATGAAGGTCTAGGCTTTCTGAAGCAGGAAAAGGACAAGCAGTAAAAAGGTGAAGAAAGAGAGAGGGTACAGTTAATTCTTTCTGCTAAAAGCAGGACATGCCATATTACCAGAGTCAAATGTATGAAGAGGCTCAGTAACTATTTTAAACTTTGGTTTGGGCCAACAGTTTGAGTCATGTTTCCTTTTCTAGGTTAACTTTGGATTTTTTACTCAATTTCTCTTTTCTAGTGGGCACTGATATGCTGTTATCAACACCAAGGACTTAAATCTTACCTAGTTTCAAATTGAGAGGATGATGATTGAACCACTCTCTGGTAGCAAAGGAAATATTTTGAGAGCCAGCTAACATTCTGAAGTTGACTTAACAGGCAAACCAACCCAAATGGAACGCACAGAGGCTGACCATGATGACTGACAGCTAGAGGGAGGAGAGGAGAGGGGGGTGAAGGAAAGAACAAAACAGCAGATTGAAGAAAGAAAATGAAATAAAATATGTTACCATAAAAATGTTAAAATATTTTAAAAATCCACTTAGGAGTAAAAACATGAAACAGCTCTCATCCATCAGAAACGCAGCTGGTAGCATCTCTCACTTCAGGGCTTAGCCAGTGGGCATCACTATGTGGAATTAGTTTAGAATTCTGTTGATTGCTTAACATTGACCAATAGCTTCTGGGAAGGCTTAGAATATTTCAGGAATCTTCCAAGGAGGCAGCATTTAGTAATATTTTAATCTACCTGAACGTAAAGAAAACCGACAGAGACTGAGCTGAATTGTGGAGATTAGTAAATTATACATTAAAATTAATATCGAGTGATAGCAGCATAGCTTCAAAGAATACACCATTTTGAATTGAGGAAAAAGTTAACTTGATCAGTGTCTGGAAGGGCATATTATCTAACAGCATGTTATCATTTGGTTCAGTTTCACTTGCAAACAGAGAAATATCTCCCTTCCTCCCTGTGAAGAGCTGCTGCAGAAAGAAGAATTTTCAAGTTGGTCTTAATAAGGATCACCAGCATACAATTTGCTATTCCTAACCAGTAGTTTCCAGCAATGTTATAACATGCTATGTATTATTGTACCGCAGGAAGAGGAATGTTTTCCTGGGGTACAATACAAAGTATTTCTAACTGAAGGATGATCACACAGAGAAACTTTGTTCTTTTCTGTATTGGAGTGCAGTGCACCAGTACTTGAATTTTCAGAGTGATCTGGAGAAGATAAGAGCTTTCCAAATAAAAGTAAATGTATGGGATTTAAAAAAAAATTTTTTTTCTTCCTTATAAAAAAGACAAATGGGTGATATGAGCTCATATTGAGGCAGAATTTCATAGCTACAAATCAACGTCTTGGGTTTTCACTGACTTTTGTTTGGCCAAGTGGCCCTCAGACTACCCCGGATTGTGGGCATCTTCCATGAAGTCAAAAGATTTGTAGGTCACATTTATCACTTTCTCTCAAAAAAATTTCAGTAAATACTAGAATATACAAATATTTGTATACTTAAAAATATACAAATATATACACTTAAATAGTGAAGTAATTTTGAAGAATAGTGTGCCTCAATGTATCATCAATGGATTTATAAATAATATGTCAGAAATAGAAATTTAGACAATTACACCTTAAGTTGTCCATATAGACAACGGCTTTAAATTGTAACAATGCCATTCTGAATGGACCTGCAGAAATCCTTGGTTTTGTGGCTGAGTTGTGCATTGGCTGTGCTTTGATAGTAACTGATATCAGGGTTTGAGGTATGAATTATGTTGAATGATTTTATAATCCAGTGAAAAAAACCCAGAGTCTGGAGTTAGAAGCTCCATGTCCAATACCTGGAAACACCAATAATAGGATGTATGGTTCTGAGCAAGCCTCTTAACAGTACTGAGTCTCAGTTTTCTTATCAATAACTGGGAATATTTAATAGGTTAATGCAAAGATCAAAAAAAACATATATTAAAAGTATGTATATAACACACTGAGAAAATAACTATTTTAATTGCTAACAATAAGGAATAACTTATTTTATTTAAGGAAAGTGGTAAAAAGAATATCTCCACCTCCTACTCCATTGCAAAAATGCTTAGTATTAATGTCAACATCTTTGCAAAGAGAAGAAAGAATCTAAGGAAAATTTTGAGAATTTTTTGCTGACTATAAACATTATTTTCTTTATGGAGATATTAAATTAAGATAGTAAAATACGTAAAATTTCTTTTCTTTTTCCCCAAAAAAGAGAAAAGAAAATATTGTAGTAAAACATGTAAACATCTTTCCCTCAAAAGCATCCTAAGGTGTGAATGAAGTAACATAGTCAAATACATTAACAATTGTTCCGAAAATAACAATGCAACTTAAGCATAGAGATTCTCAGAGTTTGAGAGCAGCTTGGGTCACTCTGATGATTTGAGGCTTCCAGATATATTAAGAGAATATGGGTGTCATAACAGGGTTACAGAAATTGTAGTATATTTTAGCTCTTTATGTAATAGCCAAGTAATACTTTTAAGAACCACAAAAAATACAATGACTATGTGTTTACATCTCTTCAGCACCCTCGATGACCAAGAGCTACAGCATAAATGATTTTTCTGCCCTCTTTCCAACTGTCTCCCCATCCTGTAGTAACCCGGAATTAAGCACATTATTTTCACGAGGTAGCAGCTGTTTTTGAGTATGGAATATGTACTGGGCAGCTGCAAATCTGCTCCTTAGAATGGATAACAGTGTTGCTGCAGACAGTCTTATCCAGCAAGAAAGATCTGGGTTCAGTAGAAAAATTCAGTATATGTGAGTAGCATCCTAGACGTGCCTCTATTTTTATCAGCCTCTGCAAGGATGAATACATTTCTTTTATTTCAGAGAGTGTGCATTGAGTCACTTCCCTCATACATGTTTTAAAGCAAAGAATAAACAAAGGCAGCCTGTACATTTGCCTTCCATATATATACAGATGAAACAACTTCCACATGGGCTTTTAATTATGTTACCCCAAACTAATATTCTTTGAAAAAGCAATTTTCTCTCCATGGAGTTACCCCTGTAAATTGGCACATGACGGGAACAAGGACTCTTTAAACACTAATATTCACATCCATTCTAACCAACCACAATGCCAGGAAACGCTCTGAATCTTTCAACGGACCTCCCACATTCTCAATAGGATGTTTTCTGTGCATGGTGATCCACAAATATTATCATTCCATGACAATGCAGTTTCATCAAGGTACGTCTCAATCCATGGGATACGAGTCCCACACAACAGACGGAGAATTTGGCGCGCCCGGCGCACGCTGCGTGTGTTACTTACTGGTTATATTGCAGTGGTCACACTGAGTCCCGTATGGCGCCGTATTAACGAATGGCATGCAAGCACCTTCTGTTGAAACATCTGCGACAGGGAAATTTCAGGCATTTTTCCAAATAATTTTTGTGCTCTGGACCAAATTTCCATTAGGACTATAAAACCTGGCAAGCAGTCCTGTTGTGTATGATTTTTTAATAAACTGGGACATGCCTTTGTTAAAGGAGTGAGGCTCTTCAGAGACTCCTTTCTATTATAAAAAGTTCAGAAAAACATATGACAGATCACAAAACAACATCTCTTAACTTTTTTTTTTTTTTTTTTTTTTTTTTTAAGTGCAAGGTTCCGGGCTTTCATCGACATATAAATAAATTCACAGCTTTGGATGCAAAAGCAAAAATGCTGATTTTCACATCTTGGAGTAGATGATTCCAGTGGTGGTTTTCCTTAAACACATGTTTGTTAAGAACGCGTACGATCAACAGAGATTTTTTTACGTATTTAATTTTTGATGCTTGCTGCCAAAAAAATATCCATGCTAGAGTTTTTACTTGTTTTAGAAGACCTCATGTTTCACAATTGGGAAAAAAGTGAAGAGTTTGGGCACATGCTAACTTGTACTCATAAACAATGTGAACTTAACAACTAGCATTGTTCATTTTTTTTCACTACTTCAAATATGAGTGTTTCCATTTCTTTGCTCATTGCCAGTAACCACCCTACTAGAGTAATGGAGACTAGAAAACCTCCCTTTCGTAATTCTTTAATTCCCAATGCCTTGCCACAAACACTAATGCAAAACAAACATGCTTGGCAGTAAATATGTGCATTATCATTATGTAAATAGGCATGTTATCATTATACTTCAGTGAGGCTGTTCTTTGTAAAGACTTTTTTTCTTTCTAAATATATCATCCAGTTTAAGTTATAATGCATATTATACCACTGGGGTTATCAAGGAGAATTTGTAGAGTGTATATAATATAACAAAACGTTTACCACCTATGCATATTATGTGTGATACAAAGACTACTAAACAAACAGACTAATGCAGCTGCACCTCGTGCAATTCCACCCAGCAGTGCGCAGAACCTTTGAGATTAATATCCATCTTGCTGTTCAAATTGAGTACCACATTATGACATTTTATACTGACAACATTATAAGCTGAGATGATATATTTTAAACTCAATGAGATGAATGATCTAGTACTAGCAGAAAATAGTCTGCATATCTGAACCTTATATGAACTAGGAACGACTCGTGTCACAGTCTGTTTGAAAATGTTACAATGTTTGCATAAATCCATTGTTTATGCATAAGCACCAGGGAACTGGAATCCTGAGGCAGGCAGTAATCTGTAAAGTTCTTCTGGCGCTCGATAAGCATGCAACATGCATCTCACATTCTCCTTGGTGAATTGCAAATGTTTATGTAAGAAAGTGCATATAGCTGCATATTATATGAAAAGATCAAGGCAGATTTCTTCATTGGTGTTTGGAAAGGAGCATAGAGAGAATGGGCATAAGAAAAGGAAGGGCCTAGTACATATCTAATTTACTTAAGCCCCTAAGGACAAGCAAAACTCAGCTGAAGAAGTAGATTTTTAGTCCCATTATTTGTCTTCACATTCTGTAGCTGTCAACATTATTGGACCTATCAACCATTTATTTTATTTTACCTATGAAGATACAGCAGTGCAAATAATTAAAACAAGGAAGATGGTCTTCCTTTGCTTCCATTATTTTCTCTTTTCTGGAGCAAGTAAGCTGTTAACTCTGAAACAGGAAGACAATTATAATAG
Organism: Grampus griseus; assembly: GCF_964374135.1. Classification (NCBI taxonomy): domain Eukaryota; kingdom Metazoa; phylum Chordata; class Mammalia; order Artiodactyla; family Delphinidae; genus Grampus; species Grampus griseus. Next base: position 43,284,480 of record NC_139011.1, on the reverse strand, counting down.
TTATTCTTTGTTTAATATAATGTTGTTAAAGCTTTTTTTTCTTTTTTTAAAGTCTCCTAAAGGAATATGCCATTTGACACAGAGTTAAAATGATAAGAGCTCAAACAGCTTGAAGATTTGATTTCTGTAAATTTAAAACTCATTAGCATTAGAATCTGATTTACAGGGCTTCAGAATAAATAAATTAGGTGATGTTTTTCATTTGCTCACCTCACCCTGTACTAAACACTTGTTCTGTGTAAAGCCTTTTTCCTTTTTAAATGCGTCACCCAATCTTATTGATCATGCACAGTATACCATTAGGGCTGGAGACAACACTAGGATGGATTTGAAGGGTTTCAAATATTCACCACATGCATCAGACTTTCTGCTTTGATCCAAGAAAAGACCCTTTCTATTCTATCATAAGGTTAAAAGGTGGGTAGGATTTGAGAAGTGGGGCCCAGGAGCAGATATGGCATAGGCACTAACATGATGTGCCAGACAGTGTTTGCTGTCTTCATTGGGAGAGGACAAGTCTCCTTCCTCACTCCAGGCTTTTGTGCTTGTTCTCTCCCCTTCCTTCCCCCCTCCACCCTAAATCTTCCCTCTCCCACTTTATCTGGCTCATTTCAAGTTGTGTTAGTCCTCCAGGGCTGCCATACCAAAATGCCACACACTGGGGAGCTTAAACAACAGAAATTTATTTTCTCACAGTTCTGGAGGCTGGAAGTCTAAGATCAAGGTGCCATCAGGGTTAGTTTCTGTCGAGGCCCCTCTTCCTGGGTTATAGACGACAACCTCCTTGCTGGCTTTCCTCTGTGCACATGTGGAGAAAGAGATCTCTCTAGTGTTGCTTCCCTGTCTTACTAGAACACCAGTCCTATCAGATCAGGGCTTTACCTTAGGACCATTTTAACCCCAGACCTCCCTGAAGACCCTATGTACAAATACAGTCACATTGAGGGTTAGGGCTTCAACACACAAATTTGGAAGAGACACAATTCAGTCCATAGCACTAGTCATCATTCAGGTCACAGCTAAGATCAGCTTTCCTCCCAGAGATCTCCCCAGCTTTAGACTCAGGGTCAAGTGGCAGTTTCAAATTAAGCCAGAGGTCCAGTACTATTTTGCGTGTCACAGTAGCAAGCCTGATGTTCCTTCTACCCTATGACAATTGGACAGTTAAGGAGCTATGATATGTGTCTTTGAGAGTGTCACGGAAAAGATGCTCCATGAGTCAGAATCGTGTGGATCAAGGTCCCTGACCAGGGTGTGAGGAACAGATGAGAGAACCCCTCTTTGAAAGTGGACCCACTTTTTGCATTTGTGAAAGTAAAAACTGAGGATTGGAAGACTTAAAATTAGGGAATGATAATCCACAAAAATGGGGTTTCAAGTGTTGACAAAAATGTTGCTTGGCGTCTGATGCTTATAGCCTGATTGGGTTGATGGAGAAAGACTTAGCATTCTTAAGGGTTAATGTGCCTCTGACTGGGAGCAGATTGAAGACAGTGTCTTATCCACAGTTTATTCAAGATTCAAAAAGTCAGTCACATGTTGTTTTACCTCTTCCTTGGGTTCATAAACTTGAATGTGTAATTATGTAGCCATCACCATTAGTTTCATTTTCAGGAATCCTTTCAGGCTTTTGCAAGCTTCCTGGGGAGGGTGGTAATCATTCATGTTTATGGGCTTCTCCACAGGGCCTCTCTGAGGAGCCATTGCTGTCTCTTCCCCAGATCATGATTGAGATTGTATCAGTGTCCAACAAGCCTTGGTGACTTAATAGAGCTTTGTCTCAATCAATTAAATTACATAGATAGCTGAGAAGATTTCTGTCAGTGAAAACAGGCAGAGCAGTGGTTTTCTCCTCTAGGGGGCATTCGGCAATGTCTGGAGAATTCTTTAGTTGATACTCATTTTGGGAAGGGGACAGGGAGAGTGACACTGATATCTAGTAGGTAGAGGTCAGGGATACTGCTAAACATTCTACAGTGCACAGGACAGGTGCCCACAATAAAGGCTTATCTTGGAACTATGTCAATAGTTCCAAGTGTAGAAACCCTGATGTAGAGGTTAATAAAAAGGGGCTCTGTATTAAAATAGTTACATGAATAGTTTTCCTAACCAACGTTAAGTTCACTCACCTGTAAAATAAAGATAAAAATATGCATTTCTTAGTTCTAAGGATTAACTGAGATAATATATTCAAATATTTATTTTTAGTTTAGCATAAACCAGGTGGTGGACAAACTCTAAAGTGCTTGGTGCGGTGACATACACTCAGAAAGCAACAAAGAAATGTCAGAACTATTGTGATACATTTCTAAATAAGTAAACAAGCAGTTGCAAACAGATAGCATTGACTAGATTATGGGAGGTGTGTGTTGGGGTTGGTGGATGAGTAGGTGTGTTAGAATGGGAAATTATCTGTGATTGCCCCATTGTTCTGAAAATGAAACTGTCGGATGATAAGTGAAAAAAGGGAACTCGATTCACCAGCCAAATCTCAGTCATATCTCTTGAGAGATCAGTGAGCCCTGGGGACAAGGAAGCAGCACTGTGAGAGCACTAGAAGGCTCAGGGGACACAAAAAGAAAGGGACAGAAAAATAAATAAATAAATAAATAAAAAAGAAAGGGCCAGGGCTTGAGGAATCAGAGTGAAAGTGAGAGTCCCAGAAAGTACTGGGAAAAATTAGACATGTGGGAGTATGGGAGGAGGCTGGGTTGGAATTCTCAAACCAGTTTTATCTATGGCTACAACCTTGATGTCAGAAGGATCTAATCTTTCCAATTGAAATAGAACTCATTTTCCTTCTATGAAAACACTTGGGACACAGTAGGTCTTCAACCAAGGCTCTACTATAGTTACACCAATCTCTCCAGGAGTTTTTCTTCACATCAGGAAACTGTCCTGCACCCCTTCCACCTTTTGGATTACCTCTGTGAGGTAGCATCCCACCTCCTGGGGTTGTGTGAAAGAGAAAATGATGGTTGCCACAAGGGATATTAGCTTGGTGTGGGACATTGGTCTATTGGTGTCTGCAGTTATATCCAACATGAATTGAAAGTTAGAGGGAATTTTAATTGTTTTTAAAATAGCAAATATAAAAACATCTGAAATTCCTAAAAAACCACTGGCTAATTGAGCATAGTAATGAGATTACTGAAAAGCTGGAAAGTTCTTGCTGTTAATTTCCTAATCAGTACAATCATAAAATGACTAGCTTTTTAGGAGACATATCCATTTACAAAAATTCTACGTTAAGAAAGAAATTATCTTCTCAGAGGGTTGTTTTCTTTTTTTGTGAACTGAAATGTATTTCTGACCCCCTTTCACTGACGAGCTCTCCCAGAAGTGGGGGCCTTGAAGGGAAGCAGAGCTCAATTCCAAATCCACAATGGTCACCCGGCGCCTGCATTTCCCCTAACTCCTTTCAAGTTGAACACAGTTTTCAAGAAAGGAGAAAAAAATACAAATGCTGGAGAAGCCTTTTATAAACAAGCCATTTAAACTTCAGAGACAATTAGCCCCCTGCCCATTTTTAACCTCTGGGTTTCATAGCCTCGGCTCTCCTGATAATTTACTTTTGAAATTCTCAGGCCTGTTCTGCTGGCCCGGCCAAGCCCTGCCTTCACATGTGTCGGCTGCGTGGAGATGTCGAGCTGCCATGGTCAGTCTGACGAAGTATACATAAGCTTTTGGCACCATGTCTCTGCAATATCGCGGACGGTCAAGGAGGCGCCTGTTATAAAAATACACAGTGAAACACAAGTGAAGGACTGCTCTTTCTCAAAGACAAGCGTAATGCATTCCTTCTGTTTAGGCTCATTTTCCAGCCTTTCACATTCTTTGTGAACAAGAGTTATAAAACAACCCTGATGCAGGCCAATTATTTTTACTTTGAAGACCATTAATCAAGATTGACTAAGAAAATGAAGACAGCTAAGCAAAATTTCATATGTGACTAGAGTGAGATTAAAATAAAACCAGATGGGATGGACAGAGACACTAAGCATGTTTTTTTCTAATTTTTGGACTCATGTAATAAATGTCTTTTACAAATTACAGCACTCATTTTCTTACAGTAAATCAAATCAGGCCATAATGTACAAGTGGTCTCATTGCTGAAATGTCAAAAATAGAACATGCCTTGTTCTTGCAGAGTAATTCCTCAAATGTAAACCAGCAGTGAGGGCTAACAGTCTATCAGCCATCTACCTGGGTGCAATCAGACGGTACCTGATGATGTTATCCTCATGGCCTCAGAGCAAACCACACAGTGAATTCACAGGAACCTCACTGTGAAATGATGAGCGTTTTAAATCAGAGTCATCAAGGAGTCCAGGGCCGTATTTGTTAAGAAAAGGCAGGTTCAAGATCTTTTAAATATCCAGAATCTCTGTCATGAAAATGACTAGGAAAGCCACAAACTACCCATTCAGAGACTTTAAAGTGATTTTCTCTCGATCTTCAGGATCTGCCACTGCTAGTAGATTGATTATTTTAGTCACATGAACACACGTTTTGAAATACACATTTTGTGAACAGAATAGTAAAATGTGTGTGTTTAAAAAATAAAATGGAATCCTTCCCCTGAAATTTTCGGTGCCTTTTTCCCCCTAATTTTGCATGGATCACAAGGTTCTATTTCCCTTACTTCATACGGCAGCAGTATCTTCCCCCAGTGAGGAAATGACTGAAAATAACCAGCTGTTTCAGGATCTTTATCAAAACACACATAATCCTAAAGAATTCTTCCCACTTAGCATTGTCAGGTTAAAAAGTCTGCCTAGAAAATGAGACTAAACTTTCTTTTCTCAGCACTCAATGAACCATTTCCACAATATATTTAGAGAGGACACATGCATTTCTTAAAGCAGATTCAAAATAATCTGTTAAAAAAATGAAGTAAATTTCAACTAGGGTAAGTTTTCTCAACTCCTCGATGCTTCCTTTCCGAGATGAAGAAAGCAATTTTGAATTTTAAAAAGGACATTAAAAAAATATATTTTCCTGACAAAAATGAAATAGAAAATACACAAAATACATGCAAGAATCAAATACAAAAAATATCTACCCATGAGAATGCAGAGGGTGACCTACCATTCCCCCTTTACAAATTTCTAAACAAATCTGGAAACATTTGTCCAAAATTCCTCAGAAAACAATACAACTCCCTAGATATTTATGATGATGGGATCCTCAAAAGTCACATTAACACTGTGTTTTTCTAAGTGGGCTCACCATTTAATTGCTTCCTATTTAAAGCCTGCTGGTGAATACTTTTGTAAACAAAGTTTCTTATTGATAAATGGAGCTAACATCGAGGAATTAAATTGGCACAAATAAACTTCTAAAAGTTATTTATTTTTAAAGTTCAGATTCTTGTGTGAATTTCTTTATCAGTGACTCTAGCAGCCAGACTAACTCTCCGTAATATGCTTATTTGTAAATCTAGGAATAAAGGACTCCACACATTGATATGTCCCTAACTCATGCAGAGTATTATCAGGAAAATTTTCTGCCTTGATCTTTTTCTTTTTTTGTCAAAAAGAGCTACTTTTCTCAACGTCTAAATGTCTGTCAATTACAACTTCATTCTCCAAACCTAAACCTTAGCATACCCCAATTTTAACAACTTGGAGTTCTTGTTAATGTCACTAACCCCCATGCTGCCTTGCCTCACTAGTCCCCTCCAGTCACCAAGTGCTATCTCCAAAGTCAGCCCACACAGACAAGGCTTCCCAAAGTCTAATAAAGAACAGCTGGCCATCTGGGGGAAATATGTCAAAGGGGTGGCGGTGTTATTAAGTCATCAGCTTTCTATGCAAAGAGGAGCAAGTGTGCCTAAAACCTAAGAAATGGAGCAGAATAGATGAACCAATAGATCCAAGAGGATCCTTTCATTCTTCCCCACTTTAGTTTAAGCAGTTTAGCTATCCCTAGTTCCATCATTCATCCTGAAGTCAAAAATCTAGAGATTATTCTAGATTCTGCTCTTTCCTTATCCACATCCAATCCATCAGTAAATGCTACCAACTTTGCCCTCAAAACACATCCCAATTCTCAATATTTCTTACTACTCACTGTTGAACTCTTAGCCAAGTCCCCCCATCATAATCTCTTACCTGGACTATAGCAATAAACTCCTCCATGATCTTCCTGCCTCTCTTCTTGCCCTTATGATTAATTGTCAAGAGAGTAGACAGAGTGATCTTTTCAAAATGGAAATTAGGTCTCATCTCACATTCATCTTAAAAACTTTCCAATTGTTTCTTTTCCCAAATATGCACCCTAATTCATAGCAGTGGCGACACCCTAACTTATTACAGTGACCTAAATAACCTTATCTCATAGGTCTCTACTTACCTTTCTTCCACTTCTACTGTGGCTTACCACATTCAAGCCTAACTGCCTCTTTCTTGTTCCTGGAACAAGCCAAGTTCATTTCTATCCTGGGGCCATTGCACTAGTTATGTCCTATATGCAGAACACTAAAAAAATATATTTTGCCAATATTTTGTATGGCTGTCTGCTTCCTGTCATTTAAATCTCTGTTTAAATGTCACTTCCTCAGAAGGGCCACTTTAACACTCTGCCTAAATTTCCCCCAGTCATTATCTGTCACATCACCTTATTGTGATTATCTGCCCTTTTTCTTGTGGATGTGTTCATTTATTTGGTCACTGTCTATCAACACAAGGATATGAGCCCCATTATGGCTGAGGCCTTGTCTCTCTCAGTTACTGCTGTATTTCAAACAGCGTTAGATCTGTGACTGGTCTTTAACAGGAATAAGTTTGTTGAATAAATGAAGGAATGAAAAATGGAAAGAAAAAAGAGATATTAAGTCAGAGCACAAACACAAAAAAATAGAAGTGAACAGGTTGAACATGAGGTATACACAGCTTAAGTTTCCTTCAGAAATGAAACCCACAAATGTAGGGCCTCCTCAGCACCCTCTCCTTTACATGGAGAGTTTGTTTTTAAAGAGGCAAAGTTACACTAAACATAGTAACTCCATGGGAATGACTTTTTAAATCCTTCCCTTCTTGACTGAAAGTTTCTAGCTCTATCCACATCACCTTTTCCCTCAGTTCTCTATGCTTCCCTGGCTAGACCACCTTGTTCTGATCTTCCCTATTCCCAGTCCATTCAGTGCACTGGTGCCAAATCAATCTAACTAAAAACAGTTCGCATGATGTCACCTCTCAGTTTAAAACACTCTTCAAGTGGTTCCCATTATCTAAGGGTAAAGGTCAAACATTTTAGTTTAGCACATAAGACCATCGAACTCTACCCAGACATCCTTCTCAATAGAATATATCCTCTAGTCCAGCCATAGTCCTTAGCCCCTTGAACTCACCTTGATCCTAACATTGCTCATATAACTCCTGCTGATTAAATTTTTTTCTTTCTCTTCCACTCAGCGTTTAACAAGTGATCATGATCCAAACAGAATCCCAAAGGATCTTTTTTACATCCTAATATGCTTATTATTATTTACTATATATTTACTATATCTTTGGCCATTATCACACATTACTTTCAAATGATCGTTATTTTTCTCATTTACACAAGTCTTGGTTTTCTTGAAGGTTGAAAATATGTTTTTCTTTACTTTCTTCCTGAACGTGAATTCAGCTTTGACAGTGAATATGTTATTGGAAATCTTAGAGACAAAGTTTCCTCATCTGGAAAAGGGCAATAATAATAAGAGCCTTGTAGATTTTCTAGAAAAATTAAATGAGATAGTGCATTTAACAAGTTTAGCACAGTGTCTGGCATATATAAAGTGTTACTCTTTTAGCCCATCACAAAGAGGCAGGTTAACAAACATTAATTAGCCAAATGATTTTTAGAAACCACATAAAACACAGCTGATCATGACATAGATTTATTTATACTGCAAGTGTACCTCTCCAAAACTTACATCTAGTAAACACCTATAAGTTAACCTTTTTTAAGAGGATATGACATCTGATTTCTAATAGCACCACTGTATTTAGTAACCTAACCCAATGCTTCTTAACCTACTTTAGAACTGAAACCCGACTGAAAATCTGATTAAAGCTCTTGACTCCCTCTCTAGAAAAATACATGTACATACAAAATTTGGTATAAAATTTCAGAGAAATTCATGGCCCCTTACAGACCATGAATGAACTTCTGAGAATCTATTGGACCCTAAGTAAGTTGTGAAATCCAATGTCAAGACTGATCATTCTTCCCATTCCTTGCTGTTGAAAATGCTGTGTTGAAAACCAAACACCAATCTATAACAGAATCATAAACTCAATTTTTTTTAAAAATAAAGACAAAATTAAATGAGCTAAAAGAAAACCAAAATAGGGACTTCCCTGGTGGCACAGTGGTTAAGAATCCGCCTGCTAATGCAGGGGACACGGTTTCGAGTCCTGGTCTGGGAAGATCCTACATGCTGCGGAGCAACTAAGCCTGTGCACCACAACTACTGAGCCTGTGAGCCACAACTACTGAAGCCTGAGTGCCTAGAGCCCCTGGACCACAACGAAGAGCAGCCCCCACTCACCGCAACTAGAGAAAGCCTGCACGCAGCAACAAAGACCCAACATAGCCAAAAATAAATTAAAAAATTTATATATAAAAAAAAAGAAAACCAAAATAGAAGAAATAATAAATATGTTTTTAATAGGTGTTGGGACTAGGCGAAATGGGTGAAGGGAATCAAGAGGTATGAATTTCTAGGGGCTTCCCTGGTGGTGCAGTGGTTGAGAATCCGCTTGCCAATGCAAGGGACACGGGTTCGTACCCTGGTCCGGGAAGATCCCACATGCCGCGGAGAGGCTGGGCCCGTGAGCCATGGCCGCTGGGCCTGCGCGTCCGGAGCAAGAGGCCACAACAGTGAGAGGCCCGCGTACCACAAAAAAAAAAAAAAAAAAAAAAAAAGAGGTATAAATTTCCAGATATATAATAAATAAGTCACAAGGATGTAATTAATGTACAGGATGGTGGCTATAGTCAATAATATTGTACTGCATATTTGAAAACTGCTAAGAGGGTAAATCTTAAAAGTTCTCATCACATACACAAAAAAATTATAACTGTGTGGTGACAGATGGTAACTAGACTTATTGTGCTGATTATTTTGGCAATGTATACGAATGTCAAACCATTATGTTTTACACCTGAAACTAATATAATTGTGTATGTCAATTATACTGCAATACAAAAATCAGCTTGAACTTTAAAAATAAATAAATAAATATGTTTCTCTTAAGACTTTTTGCAACAAGTGCAGTATGATGCTTTTATATTGGGTTTCAAAAAACATGGACCACTCACTTTAAGCTGCTTCTTTTTTACGTATGAAATAGAAAGTTATGAAATCAAAGGAGAGTCCAAGTTTAACTTCAAATTTGAGATTCAGTTCTCATCAGCTTCCTTCCTTCCTTCCTTCTTTGAAGTAATTTAATGCTTTCTACTCTAACAGATCTTATAGTCTTGTGAAAAACGTAACATTATTAAATGCTCATATGAATATATATATGCAGTCACAATATAATATGTGCCAAGAAAGACAATCACTGGAAGCTATAACAGTATATAACTGGAGGAGATGACCTAATTTAGGGATCAGAGAAACTATCTTGGAGAAAGACACATTTTAATTGAGATTTGAAGGCTGAGTAGGATTTAATTAGGTGAAATGTGCAGGGTGGGCAATCGCATTATGTAATAGGAGAATCACCAAGTCAGGGAGGAACATTTTAGGAACTCAGAGAATACCAGTGTCTCTGGAAGGTGGGAGAATTATGGAAAACATTGTAAGCCATGTATTTCTATTAGGGATACTCAATTTCAAGTAATAGAAGATCCTACTAACAGGAGTTGAAAAAATGTGGGTTCAATAACAAAAATTTTAAAGGTAGGCAATTACCAGCATTGGTTTACCCTTCCACTGATGTCACTGAAGACCCAGAGTTATTGTTTTTCCTCCATCCACAATTAGTGTGTTGTCCTTCATCCTCACACTTGCCATCTCATGGTCATAAGACGGCTGCTGAGGCCCCAGGTATCACAACCATATTCAAAGCAGGAGGAAGTGAAGAAAAGGTGGCAGCACCAGCTACATCTTTCTGAAAAAGCAAAAGCAAGTCTTCTCAGTCCCCAGCAGATTTCCAGTTATACCTCACTGGTTAGAAATCTGTCACATGCCTACCTCTAACTGTAAGTGCAAGGAAGTCTGGAGAAGTGAGTATTTAGCTTTTCCAGCTTTCTGGAGGGGATGGGTCAGGGAAAACTGAGATGGGGACTGATGTAGGGGTGCAAACAATTATGCCTGCCACTCATGTAAAGGGTTTTATTCTTTATCTTAAAAAACAAAATGAGGGAAGCCAGTAAATGTTCTAATTTAAAAATGCATCATCATTTTAAAACATGTCTCTCAGCTGTCAGGGGGAAAATTGATTGGAGGGGACAAGATATGATCTGAAGTGATGTTAGAAAGATATTGATCAAGGTGAGAGAGGGTTGAGCTCTGAACTGAGGTGGCGGGGGCAGGGAGAAGAGGGACTCAGGACGTAGTCAGGAGGTTTAGGATGGCCTGGATTATTCATAGGAGTTTTGTGTTGCTAAAGCAATCATATGTGTGAATTCACTGTGCAACTATAAAGTTTTATACCAAATTGACTCATTTTAAAGTCAGAATTTTACTAACTTATTAAGATACATGTTGTCCTTGAACTTAAAACTCCTCTCCATTAGTGAAACTCTTGGGAGATATAAAAGCTGGTTGATTCATTTGGCATGTTAAACTTACATTCTGATCTTTCCTTACAGAAGTCAAAACTGTACTTCTATTTAGTGATGTAGAAAAGACAGAAAACATCCCTAGGCCACTGTATTTGCTCCCTCCAGCTTAATAAATTAATTGTGCTTTTGTATTCATACCAGGGAAAATCTAGATACAGTAAATAGAGGATATCCTTAAAGGCATGAGGAAAAACTTCAGTCTCCCTTAAGTAAGGCAAATCATTCAAGAGAAAAAAAAAAATGTTGGGGGCAGAGAGGCAGGGAATTAAACGTACATACTAATATAAATCTCATAGAAAAATATTAGAATTTCTCAGCTTTTCTATAACTGCTATTAGAATTCATTCCTGGGCTGCGATTTTTTATTTCAACTTTCACATTAACAGTCCAAATAAACCCCTGATTAAAGAAAAAGGATTACAGTGAAAGGCTTGAAATAAGCTTAATTGTAGAGGTGTGATTAGTGCCAAATTGATAGACTCCCAGGTAATGATTTTTTAAATTTTATAGGAAATCTTTAACAAGATGATTGCCTGACTATAAAATGTCTCTGTATAAGAAAATAGTCTTTGAAAGCAGCATTGGGCCCTGTTGCACTAATATATCCATGAATGGCAACATTTCTTTTACAGTTTTGATGAATGCTAAAGTAGAAACTTTATTATAATGATTTTGGACCCAGAACTGTGAAAATAGTGGGCAGAATATGAACACTTTACCAGATCAATCAATTTTCATTTAAAATTCTACTTATTGTGTATGGTATCAAACTATGAAAATGTAACATTTCATACCAGTGATTTCTGTTTTACCAAAATTGCAGTACTTATTTGGGTTTTGAAGTAGCTAGAATCAGTGTTAGAGAAGGCATGGTATAACCAAAAAAAACAAAAGAAGGAAAAGGTTTAAATACCTGTGTTCCAGTATCTTCTATCTATTCATTCAAACTGCAAACATTTACACATGGACTAAAGAGTGCAAAGACACTGAAATAGAAAGACCCCAGATATTTCCAGGTATTCTCCTTAAGAAATGCTCAGGCTCAACATGACCCTGTGCCCATTTGTAATGAAAGGCATATAAGTTTGTGGGAACAGAGAATTCATTGTATGTGGATGTGGATACAGGAAGGGGCTTTGGGAAAGCTTCCAGGAAAAGGTGACATATTAACTAGGCCTTAGAATCTTCTTACAGTGGGATTGAGGCAGTTCAAGGGGAAAAAGAACATTAGGAAACAGGGCCCTTTTAAGGGCTCAAGCTATGGGATGTTGCCAGAGTACAAAATGTGACAAGCGATGAGACAAAACAACACTGATCAACTTCGACTCTGGCTAACTTGAGTAGGGAAACAAAATGCTGGAAGGGTAAAGGATGATTCATAGAGAGTCTATATCACTCATTAAGGAACTGAACTTAATTCTGGAGACAATGGAGAACTTTGTGGAAGGTGTTATGGTCATATTTAGGTTTGAAATAATTCACTTGAATGACTCTGTGAAGAGTAGATTTAAAGGAGACTATTAGAAGTCTCTTGCTGGTGACCTCGGAGAAAAGTTTGAGAACAGCCAAGAAATACTTGGGAAGTAAAATCTGCAAAAATAGAGATGAGTCAAGGATACAAGGTCGAGGACTCACTAAATCTGACCCAAGAATGGTGGAAGCAAAGTTGGTGTTATGGGAAAGGTGACAAGTGTTCAGGTGTGTTGAGTTTTAGGTTCCTATGGGATATCCAGGTAGAGATGCCAGCAGAAAACCAGATGCTTCAGTCAAAAACTCAGGGGAGGTTTCTGGGCTGAAGAGAGTGATTAAGAGATCATCAGCAAGCAGCATATAAGAGAAGGGCATTAGGCTGTTGGAATTTTGATTGTTAATAATAGCACTTGGGGAGAGCTTGTGGCATGAAAGGAGCAGCAGGTTCTGCCTATATTGTGGGCTTCCTGATTCCTTGAAGATCAAATGAAAGAATATATAGAAAAAGAGTATAGAAGAGAAGTACGATATGATTATTTTTGAATTTGGACTCAAATCCTTAAATTATATACATTAAAAAAACTACAGGGCTTCCCTGGTGGTGCGGTGGTTGAGAGTCCGCCTGCCGATGCAGGCGACACGGGTTCGTGCCCCGGTCCAGGAAGATCCCACATGCCGCGGAGCGGCTGGGCCCGTGAGCCATGGCCGCTGAGCCTGCGCGTCCGCAGCCTGTGCTCCGCAACGGGAGAGGCCACAACAGTGAGAGGCATGCGTACCGCAAAAAACAAAAACAAACAAACAAAAAACTACAAAGTTTTAACCATATTAACATAAACACTCACGAAAATACTTTTGTGCTTGTGAGATAGATAGATATTAGGAAGAACAAAACAATATTGCTAAGAAAATTATATAATTCCATTGAAAATCTATCCTGATGAAATTATTGGGAAAAAAGTTGATGATAAAAATAATACCTTATATTTGAATAATGATTTCAATTTTTCGAAGGTGTCAGGTTTCACTTCTTCCTTGTGTTTTTGTATATGTGCCCTCAAGAACAAATCAAAATAATTAGAAAAACACTCTTTAAGGTTAAAATTTCCAGGGCATTCCTCAGGTGGAATTGGTCCTTAATAATTTTAGAACACTATTGGATTTAAAGAACTGGAGAGGGGAAAAAAGCTCACAATATTTTGGAAACTAAGCCCAGTGATTTTTGAAACTAATTACTGGCCTTTATGTTATATCAAAGGAGAAGGTAGTGGTTTAAGATCATTTTCTTTGCTTATGCACCTCAGTATTCAGTTTTAACTCCATCTTCTCTTTTCTACAGTAAGTGACTCAAATGTCATCTTTTCCACTTTCCCCAGAAATAATTTTAAAGTTGGTGTTCAGTACTGAAATCAGGATTTCAGTAGGATTGTGCATCAGGTAAAGGGGAAAAATGAACCAGTTGAACTGCACTCATTTAGTGTGTAAAGACTTCTTGTCCATTTTTATAACAGAACAGAGGAAGGTGCAACACTCCCTTGGGCTTTGTTGAAGCCCATCAAAGGGATTTTATTAGTTTAGTATTTTTAAAAAGAGACGTCTTGTTGGTTTTAACATAGTTAGGGTTAGAGTTAGAGACTAGCAGAAGGGCATGTTGTTTGGAATCAACTGTAAGAGCTTATGGCAGGCTAGTTACCCATTTCTTTGAACCTCAACTGTGAAGTTCACATAATGACACCTATATCCTTGTACTTTTAAGAGATAAATTAAACGATGTATATAATGGGCTTAAAAAAGCAGCCGGTCATTTTTTTCTCAGTAAATTAATAGACATTCCTATAGCTAATAATAATAAACAACTTTCACTATAAGACTTCCTTCATAATTCAGTGACATTTATTTTGACTGTCCAGCATGTAAATACCTTTATAACTTGCAAAGAGTCGTAAAATAGGTGAGAGACTGGACCATACTTCCCACTATGGAAACTTATGTTAATACATTGTCTCCCTCTGACAGCTAGATGTTCCCACTCAGGACTTAGAGAAAATTGGAAATCACAATGTATAGCCATGTATGGCCAAACAGGATTTTATAAAATCTCTGGGTAGCTAGATACTGATTCAGATTGGCATTCTCTTTTAGTACTTTTAAAGTATTGTTTTACTGAGAATCTGAACATTGAGGTAAATATTTACTCAAAGCTATTTTTAATATTTTCTTACAAATTTGTTCATTTACTGATTAATTCCTTTTCATTTATTTTTGTATATTATATGTAGTATGTTAATATTCATAAGTTATAAATACATTTAATTTTTATTTATTATTTATTCTTCCTGTAAAGAAAGAATGAGTGACCTATGAGCTGGTGCTCATTTTGCTAAGCACTTCATAATATAGAGAAACAATACAGAAGGTGAAACGACAGAAAGAAAATTAGATGATATTAATACATATGAGAAAGTCAAATGTACACTTGATGTGGTTAATGTCTGAAAATGAATTGAAAATTGTATCATTCCAATTGTATTGAATATAGTGGGAAAATTCTGCCATATTTCATTTTTTTAGTACTATTTGTGCCTCTAAAAGGTCATTAAATATTTTGTTTTCCTTCCTAACTTTATATTTCTGAATTCAGGAGATTAGGATTTACTACAATGCTTAGTTTTTATAACATTCACATAAAGGTCAATACTTTTCCCATTCTTATTTAAAAGTTTATTTTCTACTGTATTTCTTTATTCTCATTGCCAAAATGTTTTAAACTTATGTTCAGGAAACACTGTGAACCACTAGGAGATAATGTCTCCAACTCAATTATAATGTAGATCCACTTTTGTCTGTTTTAGGGTCTTGGTTTCCAAATCTCCCAAACACTGTACAAATGTTAGTCAGGAGTCCACTTCTAAGCACACATTACTCACTCAGTAATTTAAGATTTATTGGTTCTTTTAGTTCATGCATTGGCCTGACCATAGTAAATCAATGTTTGGACTCTAAGCAGGAGATAAGACACATTTCTATTTTGGAAATCACTGGGCAAAATTACTAAAGGTGGCAGATAATTATTATATCATTCCACTCCCATAGAAACATGGAGAAAAAAAGTTTGCCATAAAGGCCGTAGTCCAATCCCTCTCTCCCATAGAACTTCCATCTAGAAATGAGATTGTAATGTGTAGTAGGCAAAATAATGCCCATGCTCCATCCCCCAAGATGTCTATGCCCTAATCCCTGGAAGCTGTGAATATGTCATGTTACATGGCAAAGGGAGATTAAGATTACAGATGGAATTCAAGTTGCTAATAAGATAACCTTATAATAGAGAGATTATCTTGGATTATCTGGGTGGCTCAATTAATCACAAGAATCCTTATAAACAAAAGAGGGAGGGGGAAGAAAAAAAGAGATATAACATAAGGTCAAAGAGATGCAGCATTGCTGGCTTTGAAGATGGAGGAATAAGGCCATAAGCCCAAGAATGTGAGCAGCCTTTAGAAACTAGAAAAAACATGGAAAAAGCGTGTCCCCTGGAGCCTCCAAAGGGAATGGAGACATGCTGACACCTTGATTTTAGCACATCGAGACCCATGCTTAACTTCTTACTCGCCTAACTGTAAAATAATAAATATGTATTGCTTTAAGTCACTAGGATTGTGCTAATTTGGTATGGCAGTAATAGAAAATTAATAAACTGCACTTATTATCATAAAATTTTCTAAACTAAAGCTATTGAGTGAAATACCTGCAAGTTGAAAAATAAGGAATCTGCTCTAGCCTAGAAATTCAAGTTTCTTCCCATTAAAATGTATGCTGTTACAACTAAACTGGCCCCAAATCATAAGGTGTTTGATTTGACAAAGGGTGGCCAAGGATCCCCTCTTTCTTTTATTTCCCTCTCCAACAATTTCTCTTTTTCATTCTCCTTATCCATTTGACTTTATCAGACTTCTATACCTAGAAAAGGTGTTTATTTGGGGAAAAGTATATCATTTATGTCGATTCTTTATTATCAACTTTAAATTTTCAGTAAACATACTTATTTATTGGTTACCTAGTCTTGGACCTATCTGTTAGGATAGGATGAATCTCTCATCAAGATTGAGGAGACCGGGCTTCCCTGGTGGTGCAGTAGTTGAGAGTCTGCCTGCCGATGCAGGGGACACGGGTTCGTGCCTCGGTCCGGGAAAATCCCACATGCCGCAGAGTGGCTGGGCCGGTGAGCCATGGCCGCTGCGCCTGCGCGTCCAGAGCCTGTGCTCCGCATTGGGACAGGCCACAACAGTGAGAGGCCCGCATACCGCAAAAAAAAAAAAAAAAAATTGAGGAGACCAATACTTACAAGGCCAGGTGATGAAGTAACTAAATAGAAATCCTTATTATCACTAAAGGCCAAAGTTATCCCGGGAAGAGATTTCTCTTTCAGTAACACATTCTTGACACAGCTATTCCTTATTCCCATCATCCCACAATATTTGTTGGCCATATTACCAAAGAAAATACCTAAACTGAAATCATCAGAAGATACAGGAGATAGATAGTAGGCTTTATGAATAGCCTTTCAAAATATAGTTTGGGGTGTGACTTAGGTGGCCTGGAAAGGCTGTAATGGAGTCATCGCATCTTCCTAGAAAGTCTTTAGCAAAAGTAATTTGTTTTCCATTTGAATGATTATATACTAAAAATTATAGGTCTTAAATGGTCTCACCAAACAAAAGAAATGGCAATTTTGTGACAGGATACAGTGTCAGCTAATGCTATGGTGATAATCAGTTTGTAATATATAAGTGTATGAAATCAACATTGTACACCTTAAATTTACACAATATTATAGGTCAGTTATACCTCAATAAAGCTGGACAAATTTTAAATTAAAAAAATTATAATAGAAGTTTCTTCTATATTGTTATTGTTTTGTTTTGTTTTTTTCTTACCAAGTCTACTAAGTAGAGCATTCAGCTGGTAAGAATTAATTTTGCCTGAATTAAATATGGAGGGGTAACTAGAGCCCATTTCAGGTTCAACGAACATCTTGAACTATTTTTCAAACATTTGGGATTTGGCAAAAAAATATTCCACTTAGTAATTTTCTGCTTAATTTTTAAACCCTTGTGTTTTTAAGGGGAATTTAATCCACATGTTTCTGATTCATTTACCATTAACTGATCAGGCTGTTTTTTTGTTGTCATTTTTTGGTGGGGGGAGGTATTTAGGGACACTTTCAGAGACTGACAAATTTCTTGAAAAAAGTAGGAAAGCTCTATTCTGCCAGAGAGGCAAGCAAGTGTCAAATCAAGAGAATTGAAAGAGGTTCTGGATTCATGTAAGCAATGCAGCCTGACTCAAAAAGAGAGAAACTATTTTCCCCCAGTTTTACTGCTAAGGATGAAAGACGTTATGAATTCAGAATCACAGACATGAGTAGGTGCTTGCAGAACTTGGATTTACTCACCAGTCTGTGCCCTGGTCTCTGGTTCTGAGAAAAAAGGCAGCTCCTCACATCAGGGGCAGAAAGAAGAGCTAAAAAGAGATGTTTCTAGCAGCCAAGAAAAGGATTATTTATGATTAGATACACAGTGAAGAGAGAAAAAAAAATGAGTGGGTAAAAGAGAAAAACAGGGAGGAGAAAAATGGATATTCCTGAAAATGTTAAATTGTATATGATTTCCTTTTTGCTCTTAGAGCAGGGGTCCCCAACCCCTGGACTGCGGACCGGTACTGGTCCGTGGCCTGTTAGGAACCGGGACACACAGCAGAAGGTGAGTGGCGGGAGAGCAAGGGGTGCTTCATGTACCATTCCCCATGGCTCCCCATCACTGGCGTTATCGCCTGAACCATTCCCCCCGACCGCTTGCATGGAAAAATTGTCTTCCATGAAACTGGTCCCTGGTGCCAAAAAAATTGGGGACAACTGTCCTAAAGGACTGTTAGCTTTAGACCTCATGGCTGCACAGACCCCCAAATACCTAATCACTCACTGAGATTGCCCTCTGACCCTTGATAAATTTAGAAAAGAGAAACTTAACCTATACTATAACCACTTGTAATAAACTAATTTTTTAATGAAACAATCAACATTACTTGTTTTATTTTCATCCGTTCCTCAAAATACTGATTTATAGAAACTTTTAAAACACCCCCTTTTTCATCTTTTTTAATTTGACTTTGATTCTCTCTAAAGTTTTTGCATTACTTAGCCTATTTTGGAAGCAAGAAGTGCTAATCTAAAAGAAAAGGTATTGCATTATTTAATATTTTATATAGGTTTTGTTTTATGTACAAAGCTTTATACAGGTGTGGTGTGTGTGTGTGTGTGTGTGTGTGTGTGTGTGTGTGTGTGTGTGTGTGTGTATGGGCACACACACATCAGATTTTTAGCATCAAAATCATTTACTTATTTTCAGAACTTTGTTCTATCATTCATTAGTATTGCAGCTGTACTGAGTTGAGTAGAAAAATACCATGCCTGAGTCATAACAAGTTTTATAGAATTGTATAACTAAATTCTGTTATCCGTTCAACAAATATTTATTGAACACTTTCTATGTACACAATATTGTGGTAAAGAATTAACATACTGGAGCACAAGGTAGGTTCCTGAGCTGAGGTGTTTAACAATTAGAATATAATTTTAGAAAATGAGGACTAAGGTGATAGTAAACTTCCAGTTCACAATATTTAGCTACAATAAAATACATGTTGTGTGTGTGTGTGTGTGTGTGTGTGTGTGTGTGTGTGTGTGTGTGTGTAAGGAAACTGCCTTGGAAGCAGTACTGAATTGTATATATAGAAATTAAGATTTTTAAAAATTCTCAACCTCTACAGCTCTAGATCCCAGTATCTTAGTAAACATCTCTTAGTTTATATGAAACTCTTTTAAATCATACCTTCCAGTGAGATGCTAACCATGTCAGTCAATCTATGAGCAGTCCTGCCATTTGATGAGAATGACAAGTCAACCGTGAAAATGACAGAGGAGAAAATCATGAAGAACTGTTTTACTGCCTAAAAGCGGTCTATCATTTTCAATGTTTTTAGGTTTTTGTCCCAATTAAAATTTTTGAAATGAAATACTTGATACACAGAAAAGATTCAGATTTCACAAATTATTAATGCATAGAAGAATGGCCTTATTTTTCTGCATGTCAGGGTAGCTTGCTTGAATTTAACACATGTCCAGTGGCCAGCAGACAAGACCATTCCTATAAAGGATCTGTGTTCACCCCCCCCCCCTTAAAAATGGGACTGCAGTTCCTTCTAGAAAAAAAACCATTTGATTTAAAAGTTAACAAGGGGCTTCCCTGGTGGCGCAGTGGTTGATAGTCCACCTGCCGATGCAGGGGACACGGGTTCGTGCCCCGGTCCGGGAAGATCCCACATGCCACAGAGCGGCTGGGCCCGTGAGCCATGGCTGCTGAGCCTGCGCGTCCAGAGTCTGTGCTCTGCAACGGGAGAGGCCACAACAGTGAGAGGCCCGCGTACCGCAAAAAAAAAAAAAAGTTAACAAGGGACAGTGATCAGAAGGGAAGTAAGTAGGCATGCTACTTCTTTATTTAAAATTTGTGTGGATCTTCAAAATGGATTAACACTGCTAAGGTCTCCTAATGTGGTAAGAGAGATAGAGTAGTAGAACAAATACCTTTGTAAATGGAACAAAATTACATGTCCTATTTCCAAGAATTTGAAGAGGTTAAATGAGTTTACAACTATTTCCTGCCACAAAATCATATATTTTATTTATTCTTAAGCCTTCTCATATAATCCATTGGGATGTCGAAATTCTGGATGAGCTGAGGTATTTTGAAATTTTTAGGTGTTTTAATTTTAAAATTACAAATGTAATTCAAGTTTAAAAACATCAACAACACAGATGTGTTAACCTCCTAATCTCTTACATGACATAACCAATGTGAACAATTTGGTATCTGTTCTTCTATACTTTATCCAATGCATAAAAAATCATAGACACACTGATAGAAATACACACAAAGGTCACACTTTTTTAAGGAGAAATAGGATTAAATTATAGCTGGTACTATTCAACTCCTTTCTAAAAAAATTAACATCATATCTTAAATAGCTTTCTAGACCTTGCAAATATCTATGTAATATTCCATGGTGTGAATATGTATTTTATTCAACCATTTTCCACTGGTGGGTACAAAGGTCTTTTCCAGTGGTTTACTGTGACAAATTCTGCTTTGATAAATATCCTTGTATTATTATGTTTTTATTCCAGTAGACAATATCTAGAAGTGGAAGTTCCTAAAATTGTATTTTCTTTTGAGTTTTTCTGATGAGGACCACTGTGATGCAGTGCTTCACCATCTTATATTTTTTCCCTTGACCACTTTCTTCACACATTAATTAAACTAATTCTGTTATATACACAAAGGTAGAACTGTTCTTTTATAAACAGAATTTCTGTTACTTTTCTACCTTCAGAAAATTTCTTAAAATTTTAGCAGGTGCTAAATAATTGTTAGTTAAATAAATTTGCAAACATTCCTTCTTCCTCAGATGAAGGTGCCTTAAGTGGATATGTCTTCAACATTCCAGTCCTTTCCCCTAAAACAGTGTTTGAAAAAGTACTGGCAGGGGTGGAACTGTGGAGAGGAGGGGTTGGGAAGGACCAAGGAAGCTGATAGTAAGTCAGTAATCAGAACACAAAGAACAGCCCAGAGGAGAAATGGAGAGCGAATCAGACATCTGGACAAAAGCCATGCCTGTGGATTTGGAAACTACAGAAAAGGACTTAACCAGGAAAACCACCATAGTTTGATGGACTGAGAGGTGTCTGAAACTCTTAGAACTGACTTCATGTAACTGCACTGCTAGAAAATCTTTTTCTTTTTTGCTTGTTTGTTTATTTTATTGAGATATAATTGACATGTAGCATTATGTAAGTTTAAGGTGTACAATGTGTTGATTTGATACATTTCGAAATGCAATGTGATCATCATCATAGTGTCAGCTAACATTTCTATCATGTCACATAATTATTTCTTTTTCTGTGGTGAGAACATTTAAGATCTAGTCTCTTAGCAATTGTACCTTATTGCAGCTTTAGTGAGCAGGACTGAATCAGGAACAAGATCTTTGCCTGAGCTTGTAAGTTAATATTTGTCAGTCCCTTAAACAGGATGGCGAAGGAAAGGGAGGAGAAAGCAAAGACTGCTCTGGCCAAACTGCACATTCTCGGCCAGGCTCCAGGCAGATCCCTGAAGAGGAGGAGTGGAGCTTTTAGGGGAAATTTTTGTTTTGTTGCAAGGGGATCACTATATTTGCTCCCACCATTGGGGTGAAACCAGGACAAATGGCAATCCTGTTTTCCTGTTTACAAACTATCTCGCTTCCTTAGATTGTCTTTGAGTTTTATGGCTATCTATAGAAGTGGAAATTGAGCCAAAGCCAAACAGGGCTGGCTGTATTTCCCATGGGCCCCTGCACCATTGAGCAGGCTCTGAGAGTAGGCAGAGGCCCATCATCCACAGCAAAGCACTTGGCGACACAATTGTAAAGCCTGTCAAAACACCTAGAGGCCTTGGGGCAGGAAGGAGCTATCATGTGGCCTTTCACATGGGTTCACAATGTCCCTAGAGTGCTGCTCCAGTTCTTATTTTAATTATTTCTAATTCTTAGGGGTTCTTCACTATTAGCAGTGATGCTATTGCAAAGGAATTATGTATTTTTTCTGTGTATCACATATATGACTCCTTTATCAACCCATTGATATATATTTACTGATGCCTGTCATATACCAAGCACCATGTTGGGTGTCATGGAAGATTCAAAAGGTAGCAAAATAATATTTATTTTTCAAAATTTGTATCTTTCTTTTCTCTCTTCTCTCTCTTCTTCTCTTCCTTTTTCTTTTTAGTTAATACAGGAACATCTCAAAGAATTAAAAGCCTATACAATTGCTCATGTCTTTTCCTGATGAGCTGAAAACAGTCAATGATTCTTCATTTCTTTCTATTATTTATTCTTTTAATTTAACTTTTCTTGTAATTTTCTAATCATGTATATTGCTATGTGATATTCTAGAGTGCTTGAATTTACTACTGAATCTATATTTATTCTTCAGCCATAGAGTGAGCCCACTTTATGTGTATGTGCTGGACAATGTGTACTCAAGTTAAATTTTCAAGGAAGTAAATAGTTTGATTAAAAATTATGTGTGTGTTTTGTGTAGAAATAAAAGGCAATCTAGAGCATTTTTAAGAAATCATTGAAAAATAGTTCCATAGGAGTACAAATGGCGATAAAGAGAGTTCTTGGGACTATTTTTAGAGAAAGTTTCCTACTTTGAAGAGAGAGATGAGCTCATATGTATGCTCTCTCTCAACATTGTCCTCTTTACCTACCAACTTATTTACATGTACAGAATTAATCTCTCCTCTTCTTGTTAGTCTTACAGAGTAAAATGGTCCTGTCCCTTCCAATTGCTGCATTGAATTAATTCTCTTTTACCTATTTTTATGATTTCCTCCATCAATTATCTTCTCTGTCCTGGGCCTTCAGCCTCATTTTTCTATTAGAGTAACATAATAGCTTAGAAACATAAATAAATAAATATCCTGCATCTTAAATAAAAATCCTACCTTGACCACACACCATTCTTCTATCAGCCTTTCTCTCCTCTTCCTTGTAATTCTTATTTCTTGGGATTGAGTTATTGCTACATAGCCTTATGCATTTCTTCATGGACTTAAGTCTGGCTTTTACTGCCAACACCCCACTGAAACACTCTTGAAGAACAATCCTAATTGTAATGTTCAGTGGACATTATTGGACAGATGTCTCTGTTTCGTCTGACATGGTCCATTACTCCCTTTGTCTTGAAATTTTCAACTATAGGTTTCCATTACACCACTCTGCCCCTCTGTCTTTAATCAGTTTATGCATCTCTGAGCACTCTTTCTTAGCTGTTTCCATGAATTTTGCTGTCATTCTTTACTTCTTAAACATTGATATTCCTCAAAGTTCTGCCATCAAATCACATTTCTTCTACTTCCTGCAATTTCTTGAGTAAATCCACTTTCAGACTGTTGATTGCTAGCAAAAGTGGTAGCACACTCTGGTAGTCCTGATGGTATTATGTTAGCAATACTCTAATCTCTCTCTCCAGCTCTGAAAGGGTCCCAGAACCTGCTGGTCACCTCCACCTGGTTGTCCTATAGGAACTTCTCATTTCATGCACTGCCCTAAATTCTTTGGAACAAGTCAGGATATCAACAAATATCTTAAAGAGATGTGCCCATTGTCTAATTCATTATTTCCCCCCCCCTCGAACTTTCTCCTTCTTCCTATAATTAATTCTTGACTGAGTCAGGAACACACCATTCACCCAATCACAGCAAATAGAAATTGGGACTTGAGGACTCATCCTTGAATCTTTCTTTTCCCTAGTCTCTTATATCTGAATAATCACCAAAAGCTGTGCATTTCACCTCTTAAATAACCTTGAATCAGTTTCTTCATCCCCATAACTACTTATATACTTATTTAGCAAGTCCTAGATTATTGCAATGGTTTCCCAGCGTCTAGGGCTATGTGCTCAAACCCAGCCTCACACAGCGGACAGAAGAATGCATTCAAATTCAATTCTGACCACATCACTTCCCTAAAAAAAACTTGCCAATGGTTTCATATTGTTTGCTTTATTTCTTTGTTGTAATCTTACATGACCACCTACCTCAAGCTTTGCTCTCCCACAATACTGAGTTTTTTTGTAATTTCAATCATATGCTATACTGTCTATCCTGCTGGTGTCTTTGCTCAGGTTGACCCCTCCATTTAGAATGTCCCTATTCCCTTCACATGGTTAACTCTTCCTAATCCCTTAAGACTCTTCTAGAGTATAACCTCTTTCAAGAAGCCTTCCTTGAGCTCTACTCATACTTCTTGTTGGATTGGGTAACTTTCTCTCTACTTCCACAGTAGTTTTCATGTGTCTTCACTAGATTTTTCATTTTATGTTGTAATTATCTGGTTATGTCTCTCAATGAGTGAAAGCACTATACTTTGTGTATTTATTTATTTATTTTTGTGGTTCGCGGGCCTCTCACCACCGCGGCCTCTCCCGCTGCAGAGCACAGGCTCCGGATGCACAGGCCCAGTGACCATGGCTCACGGGCCCAGCCGCTCTGTGGCATGTGGGATCCTCCTGGACCAGGGCATGAACCCACGTCCCCTGCATCGGCAGGCGGACTCTCAACCACTGCACCACCAGGGAAGCCCTGTGTATTTATTTTTTATCTCCACCACTTAATTCACTATTTTTCACACAACACGCAAAAGACAACTAATTTTGTTAGGTTGGGGCTGAACTTGAGTCTTAAATTATGAGCTGTATTTGAATAATGTAAGAAAGGAAGCATTCCAATGGAAATAAGACTTTGAATAAAGATTTAGACACAAAAAGGTCCCTGCATTTCCTGGAGTGGGAAGCTCCTGTGTGTGTGTGTGTGTGTGTGTGTGTGTGTGTGTGTGTGTGTGTGTGATATCAGAGTCAGGGCTGGGAAGGCATCTGTTAATAGGCTGGCTGGCTGGATTGCATAAAATATGAAAGTACTGGAGTGTATACATTTTGGACATTGTAAACAACACAGAGATTGTTTTATAAATGATGGAACAATTGATGAGAATGGTGTGTAAGGAAGATACTTTCAGCAGTAGTGTGCTAATTAGGGCTAGAAGCAGGGTGAACAATTATAAAAATATAATACTTCAAGAATGAAGTGATAGGATTGATTCAAGATGACAGAGTAGAAGGATGTGCACTCACTCACTCTTGCAAGAGCACCAGAATCACAAGTAACTGCTGAACAATCATCGACAGGAAGACACTAGAATTCACCAAAAAAATACCCCACATCCAAAGACAAAGGAGAAGCCACAATGAGACAGTAAGAGGGGCACAATCACAATAAAAATCAAAGCCCATAACTGCTGGGTGGTTGACTCACAGACTGGAGAACACTTATATCACAGAAGTCCACCCACTGGAGTGAAAGTTCTGAGCCCCAAGTCAGGCTTCCCAACCTGGGGGTCTGGCAACAGGAGGAGGAATTCCTAGAGAATCAGACTTTGAAGGCTAGCGGGATTTGATTGCAGGACTGTGACAGGACTGGGGGAAACAGAGACTCCACTCTTGGAGGGCACACAGAAAGTAGTGTGTACATTGGAACCCAGGAGAAGGAGCAGTGACCCCATGGGAGACTGAACCAGACCTACCTGCTAGTGTTGGAGGGTCTTCTGCAGAGGCAGGTGGTGGTTGTGGCTCACCGTGAGGACAAGGACACAGGCAGCAGAAGTTCTGGGAAGTATGTGTTGGCATGAGCCCTCCCAGAGTCCATCATTAGCCCCACCAAAGAGCCATGTAGGCTTCAGTGTTGGCTTGCATCAGGCCAAACAACCAACAGGGAGGGAACCCAGCCCCACCCATCAGCAGACAAGAGGATTAAAGTTTTACTGTGCTCTGCCTACCAGAGCAACACCCAGCTCTACCCACCACCAGTCCCTCCCATCAGGAAACTCGCACAAGCCTCTTAGAAAATCTAATCCACCAGAGGGCAGAAAGCAGAAGCAAGAAGAACTACAATCCTGCAGCCTGTGGAACAAAAACCACATTCACAGAAAGATAGACAAGAGGAAAGGGCAGAGAGCTATGTACCAGATGAAGGAACAAGATAAAACCCCAGAAAAACAACTAAATGAAGTGGAGATAGGCAACCTTCCAGAAAAAGAATTCAGAATAATGATAGTGAAGATGACCCAGGACCTCGGAAAAAGAATGAAGGCAAACTTTGAGAAGATGCAAGAAATATTTAACAAAGACGTAGAAGAATTAAAGAACAAACAAACAGATGAACAATACAATAACTGAAATGAAAACTATGCTAGAAGGAATCAAGGCAGAATAACTGAAGCAGAAGAACGGATAAGTGACCTGGAAGACAGAATGGTGGAATTCACTGCCACGGAACAGAATAAAGAAAAAAAATGAAAAGAAGTGAAGACAGCCTAAGAGACCTCTGGGACAACATTAAACACAACAACATTCACATTATAGCAGTCCCAGAAGGAGAAGAAAGAAAGGACTCAAGAAAATATTTGAAGAGGTTATAGTGGAAAACTTCCCTAACATGGGAAAGGAAATAGCCACCCAAGCCCAGGAAGTGCAGGGAGTCCCAGGCAGAATAAACCCAAGGAGAAAGATGCCGAGACACATAGTAATCAAATTGAAAAAATTAAAGACAAAGAAAAATTATTGAAAGCAACAGGGAGAAATGACAAATAACATACAAGGGAACTCCCATAAGGTTAACAGCTGATTTCTCAGCAGAAACTCTAGAGCCAGAAGGGAGTGGCATGATACACTTAAAGTGATGAAAAGGAAGAACCTACAACCAAGATTACTCTACCCGGCAAGGATCTCATTCAGATTCGACGGAAAAATCAAAAGTATAACAGACAAGCAAAAACTAAGAGAATTCAGCACCACCAAGCCAACACTACAAAAAATGCTAAAGGAACTTCTCTAAGTGGGAAAAAAAAGAGAAGAAAAGGACCTACAAAAACAAACCCTTAACAATTAAGAAAATGGTAATAGGAATGTACATTGATATTTACCTTAAACATGAATGCATTAAATGCTCCAAACAAAAGACACAGGCTCGCTAAATGTATACAAAAACAAGACACATACATATGCTATCTCCAAGAGACCCACTTCAGACCTAGGGACGCATACAGATGGAAGTGAGGGGATGGAAAAAGATATTGCATGCAAATGGAAATCAAAAAAACGCTGGAGTAGCAATATTCATATCAGAAAAAATAGACTTTTAAACAAAGAATGTTACAAGAGACAAGGAAGGACACTACATAATGATCAAGGGATCAATCCAAAAAGAAGATATAACAATTATAAATATACATTCACCCAATCGGATGAGGCAACTGCTAACTGCTATAAAAGAGGAAATTGACAGTAAACACAGTAATAGTGGGGGACTTTACCACCTCACTTACACCAATGGAGAGATCACCCAAACAGAAAATTAATAAGGAAACACAAGCTTTAAAAGACACACTAGACCAGCTAGATTTAATTGATATTGATAGGACATTCTATCCAAAAACGGCAGATTACACTTTCTTCTCAAGTGCACATGGATAGATCACATCTTGGGTCACAAATCAAACCTCAGTAAATTTAAGAAAATTGAAATCATATCAAGAATCTTTTCTGATCACAGTACTATGAAGCTAGAAATCAATTACAGGGAAGAAAACATTAAAAACATAAACACATGGAGGCTAAACAATGCGTTACTAAATAACCAAGCAATCACTGAAAAAATCAAAGAGGAAATCAAAAAATACCTAGAGACAAATGACAATGGAAAGATGATGATCAAAAACCCATGGGATGCAGCAAAAGCAGTTCTAAGAGCGAAGTTTATAGCTGTACAAGCCTAACTCAAAACAAGAAAAATCTCAAATAAACAATCTAACCTTATACCTAAAGGAACTAAAGAAAGAAGAACAAACAAAACCCAAAGTTAGCAGAAGGAAAGAAATCATAAAGATAGAGCAGAAATAAATGAAATAGAAACATAGAAAACAATAGCAAAGATCAATAAAACTAAAAGCTGGTTCTTTGAGAAGATAAACAAAATTGACAAGCCATTAGCCAGATTCATCAAGTAAAAGAGGAGGAGGACTCAAATCAATAAAATCAGAAATGAAAAAGGAGAAGTTACACCAGACACTGTAGAAATACAAACCATCTTAAGAGACTACTACAAGCAACTCTATGCCAATAAAATGGACAGCCTGGAAGAAATGGACAAATTTGTAGAAAGGTATAACCTTCCAAGACTGAACCATGAAGAAATAGAAAATATGAACAGACCAATCACAAGTAATGAAATTGAAACTGTGATTAAAAATCTTCCAACAAACAAAAGTCCAGGACCAGATGGCTTCACAGGTGAATTATATCAAACATTTAGAAAAGAGCTAACACACATCCTTCTCAAACTCTTCCAAAACATTGCACAGGAAGGAACACTCCCAAACTCATTCTATGAGGCCACCAACACCCTCATACCCAAAACAGACAAAGATATCACAGAAAAAGGAAAATTACAGACCAATATCACTGATGAATATAGATGCAAAACTCCTCAATAAAATACTAGCAAACAGAATCCAGCAACACATTAAAAGGATCATACACCATGATCAAGTGGGATTTATCCCAGGGATGCAAGGATTCTTCAGTATTTGCAAATCAATCAATGTGATACACCATATTAACAAATTGAAAAATTAATCCATATGATCATCTCAGTAGATGCAGAAAAAGCTTTTGACAAAATTCAACACCAATGTATGATAAAAACTCTCCAGAAAGTGGGCATAGAGGGAACCTACCTCAACATAATAAAGGCCTTATACAACAAATCCACAGCAAACATCATTCTCAATGGTGAAAAACTGAAAGCATTTCCTCTAAGATCAGGAACAAGACAAGGATGTCCACTATCGCCACTATTAGGCAACATAGTTTTGGATATCCTAGCCACAGCAATCAGAGAAGAAAAAAAAAAAAGCTGTAAAAGAAGAAGTAAAACTGTCACTGTCTGCAGATGACATGATACTATACATAGAGAATCCTAAAGATTCCACCAGAAAACTACTAGAGCTAACCAATGAATTTGGTAAAATTGAAGGATAAAAAATTAAGGCACAGAAATCTCTTGCATTCCTATACACAGAAGGTGAAAAATCTGAAAGAGAAATTAAGGAAACACTCCCATATACCATTGCAACAAAAAGAATAAAACACCTAGCAATAAACCTACCTAGGGAGACAAAAGACCTGTATGCAGAAAACTATAAGACACTGATGAAAGAAATTAAAGATGATACCAACAGATAGAGAGATATACCATGCTTTTGGATTGGAAGAATCAATATTGTGAAAATGACTGTACTACCAGAAACAATCTACAGATTCAGTGTAATCCCTATCAAATTGCCAATGGCATTTTTTACAGAACTAGAACAAAAAAAATTTTTAAATGTGTATGGAGACAAAAAAGACCCCAAATAGCCAAAGCAATCTTGAGGGAAAAAAAACAGAGCTATAGGGATCAGACTCCCTGACTTCAGACTATACCACAAAGCTATAATAATCAAGACAATATGGTAGTGGTACAAAAACAGAAATATAGAACAATGGAACAGGATAAAAATCCCAGAGATAAACTCACACACCTATGGTCAACTAATCTATGACAAAGGAGGCAAGGATATACCATGGAGAAATGACAGTCTCTTCAATAAGTGGTTCTGGGAAAACTGGACAACTACATGTAACATAACGAAATTAGAACACACTGTAACACCATACACAAAAATAAACTCAAAATGGATTCAAGACCTAAATGTAAGACTGGACACTATAAAATTCTTAGAGGAAAACATAGGAAGAACACTCTTTGACATAAATCACAGAAAATTCTGTTTTGATCCACCTCCTACAGTAATGGAAATAAAAAAAAAATAAACAAATGGGACCTAATGATACTTAAAAAAAAGCTTTAGCACAGCAAAGGAAACCATAAACAAGATGAAAAGACAACCCTCAGAATGGGAGAAAATATTTGCAAATAAATCAACAGACAAAGGATTAATCTCCAAAATATATAAGCAGCTCATGCAGCTCAATATTAAAAAAACAAACAACCCAATCAATAAATGAGCAGAAGACCTAAATAGACATTTCTCTAAAGAAGAGATACAGATGGCCAAGAAGTATATGTAAAGCTGCTCAACATCACTAACTATTAGAGAAATGCAAATCAAAACTACAATGAGGTATCACCTCACATCAGTTAGAATGGGCATCATCAGAAAATCTACAAACAACAAATGCTGTAGAGGGTGTGGAGAAAAGGGAACCCTCTTGCACTGTTGGTGGGAATGTAAATTGACACAGCCACTATGGCGGACAGTTTGGAGGTTCCTTATAAAACTAGAAATAGAATTACCATAGGACTCAGCAATCCCACTACTGGGCATATACCCATAATTCAAAAAGACACATGCACGCCAATGTTCATTGCAGCACTATTTACAATAGCCAGGTCATGGAAGCAACCTAAATGCCCATCGACAGACGAATGGATAAAGAAGATGTGGTATATATATACAATGGAATATTACTCAGCCATAAAAAGGAATGAATTTGGGTCATTTGTAGAGACGTGGATGGATCTAGAGACTGTCATACAGAGTGAAGTAAGTCAGAAAGAGAAAAACAAATATCGTATACAAACACATATATGTGGAACCTAGAAAAATGGTACAGATGAACTGGTTTGAAGGGCAGAAATAGAGACACAGATGTAGAGAACAAACGTGGGGACACCAATGGGGGAAATTGGCAGGGTGGGTAGTGGTGTGATGAATTGGGAGTTTGGGATTGACATATATACACTAATATGTATAAAATGGATAACTAAGAAGAAACTGCTGTATAAAAAGTAAAGAAAATAAAATTCAAAAAAAATAATGAAATGATAATAATTTGGGGCTAGAATAATGGTAGTGGAAATAGTGGGGAAGGAATATATGCCAAATCATTCCAAAAAAATTACTATGATGGCTAAATGGCGGGTTCAAGAAGAGCACTGTGAGTTCAGGGATAATGTTCATTTTGTTCAACACTGTGTGCTCATTGCTTAGCACTGAGCTTGGCATACAGTGGGTGGCGAATAAATGTTTTTTAAGTAGAAGAATTAATGGATAAATGATGTTTAACCCTTTCACATGCATATGACAGCATAGGATTTTTTGTTGTTTTGTTTTTGTTTTTTTGGACTCCCACCAACACAAATACAATGGTCTGAAGTAGTGGATTTAGAGTAATGATGGAGTTATGTGACTTTGTTGTAATTAAGATATCTTTCATTCTCTCCCAATTGCTTCAGGAGTCCCAGGCCTTAGCATGATTAATGCTACTGTTTTGAAATCAGCTTTAGAACTTTGATCTCAGGCTCTAAATATGCCCTTGTTGTAAATAAGCAACACATCTAATAATAACCATATCACCTGTTCATCTAAAGGGTTTCATGTGTGTTTAATTAATAATTTAGAACAAGTGTCACCATCGTTGCCTCAGTCTAGACAGGGGACAATTATATCATCTGCTTATATCTTCTGCTTGAGAGATATATAAAGCTTTCAGAAAAGGTTATTAAGTGTTCAGATAATTAAAGTTGTATTTTTTTGCACATTAATGACAATTTATATTTGAAAACAATTAGCATGAGTTACTTGTATGTTCAAAAAATCAATTTCACAGAAAAACCTTTATAATGGTGTGAAGATATGTATTCAGGGATATTAACTGCAACACTGTTAACAATAGTGAAAGTCTGGAAATTAC
The DNA here is from genome assembly GCF_964374135.1 of Grampus griseus. NCBI lineage: Eukaryota > Metazoa > Chordata > Mammalia > Artiodactyla > Delphinidae > Grampus > Grampus griseus. The sequence continues at coordinate 43,252,757 of NC_139011.1, read as the reverse complement.
TTAAATATCCATCATAAATTATGATACACATTCTAGGTAGAATCTTAAACGATTTTTTTTGATGGAGTATATTTATATGTATTGATGTAGAAAAATGTCCCAGATACATTGTTAAGTGGAAAAATTGCAGAATTATGGAGCAGAATATTTAGTAGGAAAGCAATTCATGTGAACAATAAATACAGATCATGTAACTATATGTGTATACACACACATACACTCACACATTATACCACTAGTGATATTAAAATTACCTGGAAGGATTCCTAAGAAAATGTTAACAGTGGTTAATTCAGGGATTATTTTAAGTATTTTATAGCATTTTTACAATGATCACATATTTGTTGACTGAAAACAATAAAGTCACTCTTGTGTTTTCCAAGTTATGCTGTGGCTTCTCCCTGCATTTGAACTTCTAGAAATTAATATTAAAAGCAAAATAAAAGAATCACCTTTTTGTCTAGGTTAAAAAGTAGTCGAGGAAGACATATAGATGGCCAATAGGTACATGAAAAGATGCTCAGCTTCGCTAATTATTAGAAAAATGCAAACAGAAACTACAATGAAGTAACATCTCACACTGGTCAGAAAGGCCATCATTAAAATGTCTACAAACAATAAATGCTGGAGAGGGTGTGGAGAAAAGGGAACCCTACTACATTGTTGGTGGGAATGTAAATTGGTACAGCCACTATAGAGAACAGTACAGAAGTTCCTTAAAAACCTAAAAGTAGAGTTGCTGTATGATCCTGCAATTCCACTCCTGGACATATATTTGGAGAAAACTTTAATTTGAAAAGATACATGCACCTCAATGTTCACAGCAGCACTACTTACAACAGCCAAGACATAGAAGAAAACTAAATGTCCATCAACAGTTGAACGGATAAAGAAAATGTGGTACATATATACAATGGAATATTACTCAGCCATAAAAAGAAACTAAATTGAGTTATTTGTAGTGAGGTGGACGGACCTATGGTCTGTCATACAGAGTGAAGTAAGTCAGAAAGAGAAAAACAAATAACATATGCTAACACATATATATGGAATCTAAGAAAAAAAAAAAAGGTCATGAAGAACCTAGGGGTAAGACAGAATAAAGACACAGACCTACTAGAGAATGGACTTGAGGATATGGATAGGGGGACAGGTAAGCTTTGACAAAGTGAGAGTGGCATGGACATATATACACTACCAAACGTAAAATAGATAGCTAGTGGGAAGCAGCCACATAGCACAGGGAGATCAGCTCGGTGGTCTGTGACCACCTAGAGTGGTGGGATAGGGAGGGTGGGAGGGAGGGAGATGCAAGAGGGAAGAGATATGGGAACATATGTATATGTATAACTGATTCACTTTGTTATAAAGCAGAAACTAACACACCATTGTAAAGCAATTATACTCAAATAAAGATGTTAAAAAAAAAGAAAATGTGGTACATATATACAATGGAATATTACTCAGCCATAAAAAGAATGAAATAATGCCATTTGCAGCAACATGGATGGACATAGAGATTATCATACTTAGTGAAGTGAAAGTCAGAAAGAGAAAGACAAATATCATATGATGTCACTTATATGGAATCTAAACTATGATACAAATAAATTTATTTACAAAACAGAAGCAGACTCACAGACACAGAAATCAAACTTAAGGTTACCATAGGGAAAGGGATAAATTAGGAGTTTGGGATTAACAGATATAAATTACTATATATAAAAGAGATAAACAACAACATTCTACTGCATAGCACAGAGAACCATATTCAATATCTTGTAATAAACCATAATGGAAAAGAATATGAAAAATAATATATCTATGTATATACATATATAACTTAATCACTTTGCTGTACACCAGAAACTAACACCACATTGTAAATCAACTATACTTCAATTGAAAAAAAGTAGTCATTCAAATGAAGGGTTGCTGTAAGTCTCCTACATATGAACGAGTTCCATTCCAAGAGCAAGTTCGTAAGTCCAATTTGTTCATAAGTCCAACAAAGTTAGCCTAGACACCCAACTAACACAATTGGCTATATACTGTAATAGGTTTATAATACTTTTCACACAAATAATGCATAAAAAAACAAACACAAAAACTGAAGAAAACACTTTTAATCTTATAGTGCAGCACCTTGAAAAGTACAGTAGTACAGTACAACAGCTGGCATACAGGGGCTGACATCGAGTGAACAGGCAAGAAGAGTTACTGACTGGAGGAGGGAGAGGAGGTGGGAGATGGTAGAGCTGAAGATCATTGGCAATAGGAGATGGAGGGCAAGCTGCAATTTCACTCATGCCTGATGTTGATGGCAGAGGTTCTGGTTCCTTGCTGGATTCAATTCTATCTACCCTCTTGAAAATATGATCCAGTGATGTCTGGGTAGTAGCCCTTTTCTTTCTCATCATAGATGACATGGTAGCACTGGATTGCATTCTGAATGGCTGCTGCAACCTTCGTGTATCGTTCTACATTCAGGTCCTATGCTTCAAAATCTAACAGTGCCTCCTCAAATAAAGAAAATCCCCTGTCATTTCCTGTGTCATGAATGTCTTCAGTTCTTCAGTTACTTCTTCTTCCTCTTGCCCCCTTTGTCTTTTCTCTGGGCCTCCTATTCCGTTAGATCTTCATTAGTAAGCTCCTTGTGTTGCACAGCAAAGAGTTCAGTGAAGTCATCCTCTTGCAGATTTAGCTCCAGCTTCTCGCTGAGGGTCACTAAGTTGCAGAAGACCTCTTTGGACTCCTCATCCACCTTCTCAAATCCACGAAAATTGTGAACAAACTGTGGGCAAAGGTTCTTCCAAACACGATTCATGGTGACAGCTGTAACCTCATACCAAGCAAAGTCAATGCTTTTTATGGCCTTGTAGATGTTATAGTCCTCCTAAAATTGTCGCAAGGTTGTTCCTGAGTCATCACTCGCCTTTACTGCCTGGTGAAAGTGTGACATAAATAATATTTCTTGAAAGTCACTATAACTCCCTGGTCCATAGGTTGAATAAGTGACATAGTATTTGGTGGCAGATACACCACTTTGACATTGGGATGAAAGTTGTCCGTGATTTGGGTGTGGCCTGGAGCATTGTCAAGCAGCAAAAGAATGTTGAATGGGACATCCTTCTCCAAGCTATATTTCTCTACCTTTGGGATAAAGTGGTGGGAAAAACCAGTCCTGGAAAATGGCCAGTGTAACCCAGGCTTTGGGGTTACTCTTCCACACAACAGGAAGAGAGCCCTTGACTATGTTTTTAGGGCTCTTGGGTTCTCTGAATGATAAACTAAGAGAGGCTTCAGCTTCATATTGCCAGAAGCATTGCCACCAAACAACAGAGTTAGCCTATCTTTGCTGCTTTATAGCCTGGCATCAACATTTCCTCCTTAATGGTGTAACTTCAGTCTGGAATCCTCTTCCAGTACAGCCCTGTCTCATCCACATTAAAAAGCTGCTTGGGTAAATACATGTCTTCATCAAAAATTTCTCAAAGTGTTTCAGGAAATTTCCGGGCAGCTACCGTATCTGCACTTGCTGCCTCGCCACTTACTTTTACGTTGTGAATGTTGGTTCTAGCTTTGAACGGATGAAACCAGCCATGGCTGACATTAAAAGATGCTCCCTCTGATTTTTCACCGTGTTTCTTCTTCAAGTCTGCATAAAGCCTTTTAGTTTTCTCTTGAATCAGCATAAAGCTGAGCAAGACTCAGCACTGATGTTGATCCTGCATCTGCACACTGAGAAGTTTCTCCATCTCCGCCATCACTTTTCCACGCTTCTTCCATATTATTGTTGACGTCATCGGCACAGCAGACTTCACATGTTCCATGATCTTGTCCTTATTCTTTAGAATCATGCTGATGGTTGAACTATTCATGTTATAAGAATGAGCAGCATCTACCATCTTTTCACCTCGCTCCACTCTCTCAGTTATTTTCACTTTTGTTTCCACTGTTATTGCTTGTTGCTTCTTAGCAGTACCATCTACATCACTGCTGCTTTTACTCTTGCTTCCAGACATCCTGCGCTTGAAATAAAGATACTGTACTATTGTACTCTATACAGTACTGTACAGTAAAGTACACGAAAGCACAACCATTTGTAAAGGATGCATGTATGTGACAATGTACGCCAGACATGTGAACTTACTTAAATGATTGGACATGTGAATGCACGTTCGCATCTTTGAAAGTTCACAACTTGAAGGTTTGTATGTAGGGGACATTTACTGTATAGGGATAAACCCAGGTTTACATCTGATGTCAATTTACATGTCAAATATTAGAAGTAAGAAAGTAAAATAGCACATTCCAACAACCTATACTCAAGGATGATATTCAACTATTCAATAGTCCATAGGATAATACTGACCAATCAGAAGAGGCACAGGTGTTAGTCATGAAGACCCAACACTTTAGTTGCTGGATCGTGGGAAAATCTGGGGTGTTTGGAAGGTCCTAGGGTGGGCCAGGCTGAAAATCTTAGGTAGCATCTTGGAAGCTTGGGAGGCAACTCCATTCTCCACTTTCAAGTCTATGCCTAGATTCTCTTCTTGAAGGTCTATCCTTCAAATACTAGCTCAAAGGTCACCCTCTCTGTGAAGTCTTCATTGGTCCCTCTTCTTCTCTCCCAGGGAGAAGGGAAGTAAACTGCTCCCTCTGGCTGTGAGTTGCTAAAGAGCGCTGTTTATTCCAATGTTGCACCTCTTCTTCCCCACTGCATACAGCTACAATTTGGCTCCATGAGAACATGGATGTGTCTTATTAATGTTGCATTCTCGGTAACTAACCTAGTGCCAAGGACATGATGAATACATTTATTACACGAATACATTAATAGTAGTAGAGAGAGGAGACATAGTATTAATCACTACTTTCTTTATGCTAGATTCTAGAATATTACACGCATCAACTTGTTAATCTTCACAACACACAAATGTGCCACTATTTCACCATTTATCAATGAAAAAACTGAGGTGCCAAGAGGGCCAGAGACTTGTCCAAGGTCCGCAGTCATAATGGCAGAGGCAAGATTGGACCCAGGTAATGCCGCAGACATCATGAATGATGGAGCCTGTACTAAACACAAACCTATCCAATTACTCAGATAGCTTCATGGGATTTTGACAAGCAAGCCACTCTCAGGTCCTAGAAATCTTGTCACATGACAGAAATCTGTGGTCACAAAGTGATGTGTCAGTCCATGACAGGCAGTTCAATACTGGATATTAAATGTGCCCAATCCTGGACAAGGGCTAGAATACTATTCAATATAACCAGGGGGGCTGCAGAGTGGAAGGCAAGAACATTAGTCTTAGGAATAAATTAACTCAGAAAGGATATAATGAGTATGCTGGTAGAGGACACACCCAGGGTGAAGTGAACTTCTAGCTCCCTGTTAAGTTGTTAATAAGAGAATCTCAGAAAATATGTGTGTATGTGTATGTGTGTGTATACATGAATATGTATGGACACATGAGTGTGTGTTAAAATAATAATAAATGAAAGTAACCCTATATAGCCTCACTGTATAGCTTTACATATACTAGTGCATTTAGTCAAAGAAAAATATTAAGGAAGCCGTTACTATCTCCCTACTATATATGAGGAACCCAGAGAGGTAAGTAATTTGCCCCAGTTCACAGAGTTAGGGAGAGACAGAGCCAAGATCTCAACTTAGCAACCTAATTGTCATAGGCTTTCCACTTAACTGCCACACTATTCTCTATTTTAAAACTCATAGTCAACCATCACGGAGCAGTTGTTATGTACCAGGCACAGTTCTAATCTGTATTAATAATAAAAATGTATTATGTGGCTCAATAACAAAAAACCAAACAACCCAATCCAAAAATGGGCAGAAGACCTAAATAGATATTTCTCCAAAGAAGATATACAGACTGCCAACAAACACATGAAAGAATGCTCAACATCATTAATCATTAGAGAAATGTAAATCAAAACTACAATGAGATATCATCTCACACCAGTCAGAATGGCCATCATCAAAAAGTCTAGAAACAATAAATGCTGGAGAGGGTGTGGAGAAAAGGGAACCCTCTTGCACTGTTGGTGGGAATGTAAATTGATACAGCCACTGTGGAGAACAGTATGGAGGTTCCTTAAAAAACTACAAATAGAACTACCATATGACCCAGCAATCCCACTACTGGGCATATATCCTGAGAAAACCATAATTCAAAAAGAGTCATGTACCAAAATGTTCATTGCAGCTCTATTTACAATAGCCCGGAGATGGAAACAACCTGAGAGTCCATCATCAGATGAATGGATAAAGAAGATGTGGCACATATATACAATGGAATATCACTCAGCCATAAAAAGAAATGAAATTGAGCTATTTGTAATGAGGTGGATAGACCTAGAGTCTGTCATACAGAGTGAAGTAAGTCAGAAAGAGAAAGACAAATACCATATGCTAGCACATATATATGGAATTTAAGAAAAAAAAAAATGTCATGAAGAACCTAGGGGTAAGACAGGAATAAAGACACAGACCTACTAGAGAATGGACTTGAAGATATGGGGAGAGGGAAGGGTAAGATGTGACAAAGCCAGAGAGAGGCATGGACATATATACACTATCAAACGTAAGGTAGATAGCTAGTGGGAAGCAGCCGCATAGCACAGGGATATCAGCTCGGTGCTTTGTGACCGTCTGGAGGGGTGGGATATGGAGTGTGGGAGGGAGGGAGACGCAAGAGGGAAGAGATATGGGAACATATGTATATGTATAACTAATACACTTTGTTATAAAGCAGAAACTAACACACCATTGTAAAGCAATTATACTCCAATAAAAAAAAAAAGAAAACAAAATGTATTATGTAGTAATAAGCATAAGGAAAGCACTCAATAGGGCTTCCCTAGTGGCGCAGTGGTTGAGAGTCCACCTGCCGATTCAGGGGACCCGGGTTCTTGCCCGGGTCCAGGAATGATCCCACATGCAGCAGAGCAGCTAGGCCCGTGAGCCATGGCCGCTGAGCCTGCGCGTCCGGAGCCTGTGCTCCACAACGGGAGAGGCCACAACAGTGAGAGGCCCGCATACCACACAAAAAAAAAAAAGAAAAGAAAAGAAAAGAAAAAGAAAGCGCTCAATAAATGTAAAAACGCTGTGGCACAGGTATTACTTTTATCCACATTTTCAGAGAAAAATGCTGAAGCCCGGAGAGTTAATTAATTTAATGCAGTTTCAAATAAATTACGTAGCTAGGAAGTGACGGAGTTACTATTTAAGAACACTCCAATGTTTCAGTAGTAGAGGAAAATTTCAGGGTTCATTACGGAAGCCCCATACCTTAAGTCTCAAAAACAGTTCAAGAACAAGGCAGGAGGCAGCTGATATCTGGCTGTTTGGCTAGGTGGTGATGGGTGTCCTAGGGTAGCATTACCATCTTCAACATCCTGAGATGCACAATCATGCCATCAGTCTTTGATTTATTTTTCTATACATTTATAATGATATATTTTAACTTTCATAAACTTTAAAAAAATAAAAATATTGATAATCAATGTACTTGCCCTCAGCCATGTTAAATCTTAACAGTTTTACATATGTATATTTATGATTTAGATCATATAGATGTAGATATTTGTATATGCTTCATCTCAGTGAAGTATCCACCCACATTCCCACTCACCTCAGGATAGTAACCTCCACCTCATTTGTTTGGTGTTTGTAATTCTCAGGAATTTCTTTATATGTTTACTATTCATGGATGTATTCATAAGCAAAATGTAGTATTGCTTTTCAAATTTTCAAATATCATTCTGCATTGTCCTTTTCTCAGCACCTAAATCATGTAATAGACTATGTAAACTTTTTTGATCAAATAATGAATGGATTTTTAAAATTAATCTATGTTGAATACAAAGAATGCTGATATCTTCCTTTTAACTGTAGTATATTGTTCCATTTTTAATACATCAACATTTATTTATGTAATAAGTATTCATATTAAATGTAAATACTAATAGTTCTGAATTTATTTCTGTTTCTTATAACATGTGTTTCTTTTCCTTGACAATGTATTTATTCACTGTTCAGTAGGAAAAGACAATGGGAATCTTTATCTTGTTTCTTACTTTAGAGGAAACGGCTTCTAATATTTTACATGAAATTTTGTCATTTTCTGTACAATTTTGATCCATATCCTTTATCAGGTTAAAAACTTTCTCATTTATTCCAGTTTGATTATAGTTTTCTTAACAAAGTGATGCTGAATATTATCAAATGCAAATATTTCTATATCCATTGAAATGATTTTGCACATTTTTCCCTTTAATCTACGTGAACTGCTTTAATAAATTTTCTACTATAGAATTATCCCTGTGTTCTTGAAGCAGACCTCACATAGTTGTTATTAATGAATGGATCAATATTTTTAAAAATATTGCTGGGCTCAGATAGTGTACATTTTATCTCAGACTTCTGAGTCTATAGTAAGTCAGAAAAGTCTAGAATCTTTCTTTCTTTTACTCTTCTAATCTGATTTTAGAATCAAGGTTATTCTAGCTTCATAAAATAAGTTACTAAGTATACTAATGAGCATGCAGAACAAGATGTTCTAAAAATAAAGTAAAAATCACAGTGGCACAAACAAAAGAGCGGCAGTAAGCAGGCTTCTCGGCTTCACAAGATTACCCAAGGACCAAGGTTCTTTCTTCTATTTTGTGGCTCTCCCATCTCCTAAGCTTTTGCCACCGTCTGAAAGATGAAAGCTGATCTATCCACACCAGGCCTGGACATTTCAGCTCATGGGGATGGGGTAAAAGAGTAAATTGATGGCAGCTTATATCATCCTGAAAGGATGTGACCTGGAAATCTCACACATCACTTCCATTCAGATCTCATTAGCCATAATTTGGTCATAGAGCCACACAAACTGCAAAGGTCACTGGAAAATGTGATCTATAGTTGGGTGTCCATAGTCAGCTAAAATTTGAGGGGGATGATAGATACTGGGGATAATTAGGCTTTTCCACAAGGAACAGTCAGCATAAGATTGGAATGATCTGTCCTTCAAATATGTGTGAGAATGCACTTCTAAAGCTTGTGCAAATTTCTTTTTGCAGAAATATTTATCTATCTAATTATTTTAAAGAAAAGATGGGTTTACTCAGATAATCATTTCTTTCTGTATTAATTTTAGGGTTTATTCTTCAAGAAAATTGTCCCTCATTGAAATGTTCAAATTTATTGGCATAAAATTGTATATGGAATTAATTTAAGATTTTAAAAAATATTGCCATATTTGTAGTTTTCTTATTTTTTTCTAATACTGTTAATTAATGTTATCTCTGTTTTTACTTGATTAGCCTTGTCAGAGGTTTGTGAATTTTATTAATCAATAAAAAATAAACACAGATTATCATTTTGTCTGTCCTATCACCTATTTTTTCCTATTTCATTATCTTTATTTTGTTCCTTTACTTTCTATATATTAATTTTTATGCTTTATTATATCTCTGCTTCTATTTTCTTTTGGCCTACTTTATTTTTATAATTTCTTGAACTGTTTAATTTGTTAGGTGTTTTTCAAATTTGTTTTAAGTAATTGCAAAAACATGCTTACAATTTCCTTCTAAGAACCAGTTTGATTTCATCTTGCAAAGTTTGATATGCAATATTTTCTTTACCAATAGTTCTACATATTTTCTAAGTTCTATCATAATTTCTTTTTGACCTATGAGTTATTCCGAAGTTTTAGACTCCCCAAATGTGTGAGTCTTTTAAAATTATCTCTTCATTATTTAAAATTTAACTGTAATGTAAACAGAGAATATGGTATCATCCAAATTTGTTTCCTTCTTTTTGTTGTCTGTTTTAATAATATAGAAGTGCTTAAAATGTTTTTTTTCAATTATGAGAGTCTCAGTTTCTAAGAGATCTTTTTATTGTTTTCCTTTATAGCATATAAATTAACTCTGATAAAGCTATAAACGTTTTACTACTAATATATTAACAAAACGCTTTCCAAACAGTCATTCTCAGTGGTCTATTCTTTGGCAGAAACAATGCCTTTCTCTTGCATGGTCAAATGTGGGTGCTGTGACAGGTAAAACTCTTAATTTCAAAAATAAGGCTGAAATCTTAAGACATCTTCTTGTAATTTAAGAAGGATAGGTTTTATTTATTTATGTGATTTTCTGGTTTTATGGTTTCCATTTCAATTGATGGAAGAACTACAAGCAGGTTATTTTCTGAGAATTCCTTTGTGGCTAAGGGAAAGGAGAAGCAGCATTGATGATAATGGTAACCATAGAAGGATTTGAAGAGAAATAATGTATCAGGTCTGTGTTTACAAGAGATTATTCTAGCAACACTGAAAGTTGGATTGGAAGTGATAAAGATACAAAAACCAGTTAGGGGGCTAATGCAGCTGTCAAGGATATGAACTGGGGGAGTGAGAGGGATGCTGGGTCCAGCAATGCTGATTGCTCAGTAGATAGTGAGACTGCAAAGTAGGGGCACCAAAAATATTTTTGGAATAGTTTGACATCATAGAGTTCAAAAAAGACATGAAGCTTTTCTTTATGGGAAAAATCCAAATTTTGTTGGACTTTCATTTAATCTGATCTGATAAGATAGAAAAAAAGTTCTACCTTATGGCAAATAAAGCATGAAATTGTGTACTGCATTTTCATGAATTAAAAGCATGGGATTGGGAATCCCATTGGCTGGTTCAAATATCAGCTTCTCCTATGACCTGCTGTATGACATTGGGCATGCTATTTAACTTCTCTGTGCCTTAGTTTCACATATTAAGTCTAATAAAAATACCCACTTCAGGAACACAGCCTGCAGAGGGTTAGTGCACCACGGCTAGCCGAGAGGGAGTCCGGGGAAAAGTCTGGACCTGCCGAAGAGGCAAGAGACTTTTTCTTCCCTCTTTGCTTCCTGGTGCGCGAGGAGAGGGGGTTAAGAGCGCTCCTTAAAGGAGCTCCAGAGACGGGCGCCGAGCCGCGGCTAACAGCACGGACCTCAGAGATGGGCATGAGACTCTAAGGCTGCTGCTGCTGCCACCAAGAAGCCTGTGTGCGAGCACAGGTCACTATCCACACCTCCCGTCCGGGGAGCCTGTGCAGCCCGCCACTGCCAGGTTCCCGGGATCCAGGGACAACTTCCCCGGTAAAAAGCACGGTGCGCCTCAGGCTGGTGCAATGTCCCACAGGCCTCTGCTGCAGCAGGCTAGCCCCGCATCCGCACCCCTCCCTCCCTCCGGCCTGAGTGAGCCAGAGTCCCTGAAGCAGCTGCTCCTTTAACCCCGTCCTGTCTAAGCGAAGAACAGACGCCCTCCTGCGACCTACACGCACACAGGGCCAAATCCAAAGCTGAGCCCCAAGAGCTGTGTGAACAAAGAAGAGAAAGGGAAATCTCTCCCAGCAGCCTCAGAAGCAGTGGATTAAAACTCCACAATCAACTTGATGTACCCTGCATCTGTGGAATACCTGAATAGACAAGGAATCATCCCAAATTGAGGAGGTGGACTTTGAGAGCAAGATTTATTATTTTTCCCCTTTTCCTCTTTTTGTGAGTGTGTATGTGTATGCTTCTGTGTGAGATTTTCTCTGTATAGCTTTGCTTTCACCATTTGTCCTAGGGTTCTATCCGTCCATTTATTTTTTTTTTTTAAATATTTCTTAATAATTATTTTTTATTTTAATTATTTTATTTTATCTTCCTTTATTTTATTTTATCTTCCTTCTTTCTTTCTATCTTTCTTCTTTTTCTCCCTTTTATTCTGAGCCATGTGGATGAAAGGCTCTTGGTGCTGCAGCCAGGAGTCAGTGCTGTGCCTCTGAGGTGGGAGAGCCAACTTCAGGACACTCGTCCACAAGAGACCTCCCAGCTCCACATAATATCAAACGGCGAAAATCTCCTAGAGATCTCCATCTCAACACCAGCACCCAGCTTCACTCAACGACCAGCAAGCTACAGTGCTGGACACCCTATGCCAAACAACTAGCAAGGCAGGAACACAAACCCAACCATTAGCAGAGAGGCTGCCTAAAATCATAATAAGTCCACAGACACCCCAAAACACACCATCAGATGAGGACCTGCCCACCAGAAGGACAAGATCCAGGCTCATCCACCAGAATGTAGGCACTAGTCTCCTCCACCAGGAAGCCTACACAACCCACTGAACCAACTTTAGCCACTGGGGACAGACACCAAAAACAACGGGAAATACGAACTTGCAGCCTACAAAAAGGAGACCCCCAAAACAGTAAGATAAGCAAAATGAGAAGACAGAAAAACACACAGCGGATGAAGGAGCAAGATAAAAACCCACCAGACCTAACAAATGAAGAGGAAATAGGCAGTCTACCTGAAAAAGAATTCAGAATAATGAGAGTAAAGATGATGCAAAATCTTGGAAATAGAATAGAGAAAATGCAAGAAACATTTAACAAAGACCTAGAAGAACTAAAGATGAAACAAGCAATGATGAACAACACAATAAATGAAATGAAAAATACTCTAGATGGGATCAATAGCAGAAAAACTGAGGCAGAAGAACAGATAAGTGACCTGGAAGATAAAATAGTGGAAATAACTACTACAGAGCAGAATAAAGAAAAAAGAATGAAAAGAACTGCAGACAGTCTCAGAGACCTCTGGGACAACATTAAACACACCAACATTCGAATTATAGGGGCTCCAGAAGAAGAAGAGAAAAAGAAAGGGACTGAGAAAATATTTGAAGGGATTATAGTTGAAAACTTCCCTAATATGGGAAAGGAAATAGTTAATCAAGTCCAGGAAGAACAGAGAGTCCCATACAGGATGAATCCAAGGAGAAACATGCCAAGACACATATTAATCAAACTGTCAAAAATTAAATACAAAGAAAACATATTAAAAGCAGCAAGGGAAACAGAACAAATAACACACAAGAGAATCCCCATAAGGTTAACAGCTGATCTTTCAGCAGAAACTCTGCAAGGCAGAAGGGACTGGCAGGATATATTTAAAGTGATGAAGGAGAAAAACCTACAACCAAGATTACTCTACCCAGCAAGGATCTCATTCAGATTTGATGGAGAAATTAAAACCTTTAAGGACAAGCAAAAGCTGAGAGAGTTCAGCACCACCAAACCAGCTTTAAAACAAATGCTAAAGGAACTTCTCTAGGCAAGAAACACAAGAGAAGGAAAAGACCTACAATAACAAACACAAAAAAAATTAAGAAAATGGGAAAAGGAACATACATATTGATAATTTCCTTAAATGTAAATTGATTAAATGCTCCCACCAAAAGACTGGCTGAATGGATACAAAAACAAGACCTGTACATAAGCTGTCTACAAGAGACCCACTTCAGACCTAGAGACACATACAGACTGAAACTAAGGGGAAGGAAAAAGATATTCCATGCAAATGGAAGCCAAAAGAAAGCTGAAGTAGCAATTCTCATATCAGACAGAATAGACTTTAAAATAAAGACTTTTACAAGAGTCAAAGACGGACACCACATAATGATCAAGGGATCGATCCAAGAAGAAGATATAAAAATTGTAAATATTTATGCACCCAACATAGGAGCACCTCAATTCATAAGGCAAATACTAACAGCCATAAAAGGGGAAATCGAAAGTAACAAAATCATAGTAGGGGACTTTAACACCGCACTTTCACCAATGGACAGATCGTCCAAAATGAAAATAAATAAGGAAACACAGGCTTTAAATGATACATTAAACAAGATGGACTTAATTGATACTTTTAGGACATTCCATCCAAAAACAACAGAATACACATTTTTCTCAAGTGCTCATGGAACATTCTCCAGGATAGATCATATCTTGGGTCACAAATCAAGCCTTGGTAAATTTAAGAAAATTGAAATTGTGTCAAGTATCTTTTCCAACAACAACGCTGTGAGACTAGATATTAACTAGAGGAATACATCTGTAAAAAATATAAACACATGGAGGCTAAACAATACACTATTTAATAACGAAGTGATCACTGAACAAATCAAAGAGGAAATCAAAAAATACCTAGAAACAAATGACAATGGACACACGATGACCCAAAACCTATGGTATGCAGCAAAAGCAGTTCTAAGAGGGAAGTTTATATCTATACAATCCTACCTTAAGAAACAGGAAACATCTCGAATAAACAACCTAACCTTGCACCTAAAGCAATTAGAGAAAGAAGAACAAAAAAAAAAACCCAAAGTTAGCAGAAGGAAAGAAATCATAAAGATCAGATCAGAAATAAAAGAAAAATAAATGAAGGAAACAATAGCAAATATCAATAAAACTAAAAGCTGGTTCTTTGATAAGATAAACAAAATTGATAAACGATTAGCCAGACTTATCAAGAAAAAAAGGGAGAAGACTCAAATCAATAGAATTAGAAATGTAAGAGGGGAAGTAACAACTGACACTGCAGAAATACAAAAGATCATGAGAGATTACTACAAGCAGCCCTATGCCAATAAAATGGACAACCTAGAAGAAATGGACAAATTCTTAGAAATGCACAACTGCCAGGACTGAATCAGGAAGAAATAGAAAATATGAATAGACCAATAACAAGCACTGAAATTGAAACTGTGATTAAAAATCTTCCAACAAAAGCCCAGGACCAGATGGCTTCACAGGCGAATTCTATCAAACATTTAGAGAAGAGCTAACACCTATCCTTCTCAAACTCTTCCAAAATATAGCAGAGGGAGGAACACTCCCAAACTCATTCTTCGAGGCCACCGCCACCCTGATACCAAAACTAGACAAGGATGTCACAAAGAAAGAAAACTACAGGCCAATATCACTGATGAACATAGATGCAAAAAATACTAGCAAACAGAATCCAACAGCACATTAAAAGGATCATACACCATGATCAAGTGGGGTTTATTCCAGGAATGGAAGGATTCCTCAATATATGCAAATCAATCAACGTGATACACCATATTAACAAATTGAAGGAGAAAAACCATATGATCATCTCAATAGATGCAGAGAAAGTTTTTGACAAAATTCAACACTCATTTATGATAAAAACCCTGCAGAAAGTAAGCATAGAGGGAACTTTCCTCAACATAATAAAGTCCATATATGACAAACCCACACCCAACATCATCCTCAATGGTGAAAAACTGAAAGCATTTCCACTAAGATCAGGAACAAGACAAGGTTACCCACTCTCACCACTCTTATTCAACATAGTTTTGGAAGTTTTAGCCACAGCAATCAGAGAAGAAAAGGAAATAAAAGGAATCCAAATCGGAAAAGAAGAAGTAAAGCTGTCACTGTTTGCAGATGACATGATAGTATACATAGAGAATCCTAAAGATGCTACCAGAAAACTACTAGAACTAATCAATGAATTTGGTAAAATAGCAGGATACAAAATTAATGCACAGAAATCTCTTGCATTCTTATACATTAATGATGAAATATTTGAAAGTGAAATCAAGAAAACACTCCCATTTACCACTGCAAAAATAAGAATAAAATACCTAGGAATAAACCTACCTAAGGAGACATAAGACCTGTTTGCAAAAAACTATAAGACACTGATGAAAGAAATTAAAGATGATACAA
This sequence comes from Grampus griseus, assembly GCF_964374135.1. NCBI lineage: Eukaryota > Metazoa > Chordata > Mammalia > Artiodactyla > Delphinidae > Grampus > Grampus griseus. The sequence continues at coordinate 43,237,166 of NC_139011.1, read as the reverse complement.
ATAGATGGAGAGATATACCATGTTCTTGGATTGGAAGAATCAACATTGTGAAAATGACTCTACTACCCAAAGCAATCTACAGATTCAATGCAATCTCTATGAAATTACCACCGGCATTTTTCACAGAACTAGAATAAAAAAATTCACAATTTGTATGGAAACAAAAAAGACCCTGAATAGCCAAAGCAATCTTGAGAACGAAAAATGGAGCTGGAGGAATCAGGCTCCCTGACTTCAGACTACACTACAGAGCTTCAGTAATCTAGACAGTAGGGTACTGGCACAGAAACAGAAAGATAGATCAATGGAACAGGATAGAAAACCCAGAGATAAACCCACGCACATATGATCACCTTATCTTTGATAAAGGAGGCAGGAATGTACAGTAGAGAAAAGACAGCCTCTTCAATAAGTGGTGCTGGGAAAACTGGACAGGTACATTTAAAGTACAGATTAGATCACTCCCTAACACCATACACAAAAATAAGCTCAAAATGGATAAAAGACCTAAATGTAAGGCCAGACACTATCAAACTCTGAGAGGAAAACATAGAACACTCTATGACATAAATTACAGCAAGATCCTTTTTGACCCACCTCCTAGAGAAATGGAAATAAAAACAAAAATAAACAAATGGGACCTAATGAAACTTCAAAGCTTTTGCACAGCAAAGGAAACCATAAACAAGACCAAAAGACAACCCTCAGAATGGGAGAAAATATTTGCAAATGAAGCAACCGACAAAGGATTAATCTCCAAAATTTACAAGCAGCTCATGCAGCTCAATAACAAAAAAACAAACAACCCAATCAAAAAAAGGGCAGAAGACCTAAATAGACATTTCTCCAAAGAAGATATACAGATTGCCAACAAACACATGAAAGTATGCTCAACATCATTAATCATTAGGAAAATGCAAATCAAAACTATAATGAGGGCTCCCCTGGTGCTGCAGTGGTTGAGAGTCTGCCTGCCAATGCAGGGCACACGGGTTTGTGCCCCGGTCCGGGAAGATCTCACATGCCGTGGAGCAGCTAGGCCTGTGAGCCATGGCCGCTGAGCCTGCATGTCCAGACCCTGTGCTCTGCAATGGGAGAGGCCACAATAGTTAGAGGCCCGCGTATGGGAAAAATAAATAAATAAATAAAAACCTAAAATAAGCTATCATCTCACATCAGTCAGAATGGCCATCATCAAAAAATCTAGAAACAATAAATGCTGGAGAGGGTGTGGAGAAAAGGGAGCACTCTTGCACTGCTGGTGGGAATGTGAAATGGTACAGCCACTATGGAGAATAGTATGGAGGTTCCTTAGAAAACTACAAATAGAACTACCATATGACCCAGCAATCCCACTACTGGGCATATACCCTGAGAAAACCATAATTCAAAAAAAAGTCATGTACCAAAATGTTCATTGCAGCTCTATTTACAATAACCAGGAAATGTTTCCTATTTTTAAATGCATACATAGGATTTCATTTGGATCAATGGAATTGAACAAATTCAATGATGTTTGCATACATTCTAAAAATAAAATCAAATCAACTGGAGGTGTGTTTGACCATTCTGCTAATGAAACTCCATATTCTACAAGGAAACTAAAAAATCATAACATGCATGTTGCAATACTTGTTGTGGTGATAAAGAATACACTTGTTTCCCCACTAATTTTCATAACATCCCAGTGGGAATCTCATTAGAATGGAGAACTGAAGTTTAGAAGAGAGAAAAACCATGGTTACTTCACAGCTTAAACTCAATTGAAGACAGTGGTGTGTGAGACAGGCATCATCATCATCTCACAAATTTTGGTTCAACAAATATTTGTTGAATAACTACTTTCCTAGTACTGTGTGATTTGAGTCCTTTTTGGGTTAATTGGTCAAGCTTTTTTCTATGGGCTCAAACTGTACAATGAACCATAACCAGAAAATTTACAAACACATGCTTCTCATAACAAAAATGACTAAGAAACTGAGTGGCACCTTTCTGATTCACAACAGCCTGTAAAATCTCAAATCTTCCCAACCTAAATTATTCCAAAAATATTTTTCTTGCTCTTATTTTGCAATCTCACTATCTACTGAGTAATCAGCATTATTACACCCAATATCCCTTCCATTTTCCCAGTTTACATCCTCAACAGCTGCATTAGTCTCCTAACTAGTTTTTCTACCTTTATTTTCATAACTTCCATTCATTCTTCACAGTGTTGCCAGAATAATCTCTGGTAAACACAGACCTAATCATATGTCATTTCTTTTCCAAAAAGATAAAACTCTTAATTTCTTAGCAGGACACTCAAGGTCCTTCCTAAATTTGGAAACAAAACATTTTCTTGAATCATTTCCAGATATTTCACTCCTGTCCCTCCTAGCCTCCAGATCTCTAGCCAGAGGACTCATCACACGTGCTATGTAGTTTTATATCTCCTTACCTTAACTCTTGCTGCATTCTCTGACTTTTCCCCATTCTCTTTCACTGACATTATGTTTCGTCATTTCACTAATTTGCTACAGTTGCTTCTGTCCTTCAATATCTTACTCAAATGTCTCTAATTTAGCTATTTCCAAATACCCTCACACTCATAGCAGAAACAATGACTCCCTCTTTGGATTTCCTATGTAAGTTGGTTTTTAAAAACACATAAATCACTTTTTACACAGTATTATGATTAGAGCTTATTTTCTTGCTAGACCTGAGTCCTTTTGCAAAGAAGAACCGTGTCTTCTACCCTTCCCCCTTTCCAATTCTATGGAGTTGAATTAAGCATGTTTTCTATGTGGTGCTGCCAGTCTCTGGACAGGAGAGGAGCTCTAAGCACCACTCCATCTCCATTGGAGCCTCTTTTCTTTCACTCCCTTTCTTGTCTTCCCCAACTCCCAAACTCTGTTCAGAGAGAAGGTGGAGCTAATTTGGTTGGTCAGAGAGAAACACTGATGGAGTCAAATGTACCGCTTCCTTGTTGATAAAGACACTACAAGCAATGCCCTCCAATCCCTCCTTCACTGTAAGTACCAGGTCTGGTCCTGGTGGGCAGCTGTAGCTAAGATGGAGACAAATGGGTCCAGAGACTCCTCTTGATCCTTGAGACTGAGCCAAGTCCTCAGCCCAGCTGTTCAGAGAGCTTTGTGACAGGACACGGGGGGCCAGCCGACAGGAATTGAAGCATGTTTAAATTTAGCATTTGTCATCACCTCTGGGTACATGGTTTCTTGGGAGTCTCATGTGGAAAAAGAGGTGGGGGACAGAAATAGAAGTTGGAAATCCTAGGTCATATGATTCTAGTATCTTGTAATGCCATCAAAACTAACCCTGATCCCTAACAGCAGAATAGGGCGACCATATTTTGCATACTGAGATTATCACACTAAAAAATTCCTCTCTTCTCTGACTTACCTTGCGAGGTTCAATTGGTTTAATCCATAAGCCTCCTTACCGCAGAACTTTTCAATGTGTAGTGATTAGGTGGGATACCGATTGGCATGAGGTTGATAATAATTAAATCATGTTATTTAATAACTTTTTCTTAATCTTCCTGGAATTTTTTTGGTAATTTTAAAGAAATTGCATGCTCATTTTTTTTTTTTTTCTGCTCGTGCCTATAGAGGTTGTTTCTTAGCAATATTTCAAACCTATCATCTGTTGACCCTTTCTCTACAAGCTCATGAGGGTAGAGCCGGTTCTTACTAAGTCAAGTCTACCATAAGGTGATCATTCTTTCCTAATCTGCATGTTTAAAGGGTGACGTTATAGTCTCTGTTCAACCTTATATATAATGCTTGACCTGATCTCAAATTTATCACATTTCAAGTAAGGTGCCACCTAATTTTAGTGGGTACTCGAAGGGAAAGTGGGTCATTCACTTCAAAGCTGAAACTATACGCTCTTCATGTACTGCATCAAGTCACAATCTCTTTTCATGTTCCATGTTAAAATTGTAAGCAGCCACATGTACGTCATCGTAATTGATACTACAGTGCTGTTCTCCTCGGCTCTTTCATCTTCAAATGTATATAAACATTCCCCTGGCCTCACAAGTTTCTATTTCTTTCATTGATAACCAGTGTTTACGAGCTGGGCGTGCTGTCCCTAGTAATGAAAGACTGCAGGCTGCAATGAAAAGTACCTGGGCTTCTTTTTTTACAATACAGAACAAAAGCATTTGTTGTTGTTGTATTATTGTATTTCTGAATAAAGTCTCTATTCGCACTGTAAACAAATCAAATGAGCTTGTGTTGGATTTTGTTCATCTGAATTGTGGTTAATGCAGTCCTCAGCTATGACATTACTTATGGCCTGCCCAGGACTGCTCAAGAGCTGGCTTTGTGAGTTACCTGACTCAGTATGTGATCAAGCATCTCCATTATTGTAATAAAACGAGAACTTTCAAGATCATGATCATGAAATAGAGAAAACAATTTTACCTCAGCACTCAAGCTCAAATGCTACACTAATCTACAGTAATTCTTTTACTGCATTTGGAAGCAATTCCTTCTATTCACTCAGAGATAACAGTTGACAATACAATAGGCTTCCTCCTGCCTTTTCCCCCAGTGAGCAAAATATGCTGTTCATTGCAAAGAAACCTAGCAGTAGTAGGCTGTAGTGTTTGCTTCTATGTGAATTAGCGTGTGCTTGAAGACCATCAGGAGGCTTGGTTTGTATTCCGAGGTTACTGTGGAACATGTACCTGGGGTATAGGACACGCAAGCAAAATGTGCACGGGGAGGAGATTATTACCTTCCTCAGATTTTAGAGAGGAATCTAAAAACGGCTTCTTTGTCTCCAGTAGTCCCACCAGTGCAACTCTGGCTCGAGAACTGCGCTGCCTGGGCTTCCCTGGTGGCGCAGTGGTTGAGAGTCCGCCTGCCCATGCAGGGGACACGGGTTCGTGTCCCGGTCCGGGAAGATCCCACATGCCGCGGAGCGGCTGGGCCCGTGAGCCATGGCTGCTGAGCCTGTGCGTCTGGAGCCTGTGCTCCGCAAGGGGAGAGGCCACAACAGTGAGAGGCCCGCGTCCCGAAAAAAAAAAAAAAGAACTGCGCTGGCTGGATAGTTTTGGAATCATTATGCAAAGGAAATTATTTGATAAACAAACATTACACATTTGCTCTCTTTGTTCCAGTATGGATTGGACTCGTTGATTATTCGTTTTGTGTTTTATGTTTACACCTTGCTTGCAGATTTAACTAAATCACCTTAGGCAGAAAAGCATTAATTTCACTTAAGAAAATACAATTCTTAACTTTCTAAACTCACATTTTTGGTATTAACAGTTTTACATCAGAAATGTTCCCTTCCAAGTCTGTCTATAAACTGTCATGTAATGATTTCACATCCTTCCCGTCCACCTAGAGTGAAAGAATTACAACTTAATAAATGACAACAAATATGAGCTATATAGTAATTTAACAAAATACTTCTCTTTTTCTACTAAAATAAAATTGTAAAAACTTTTCTGTTTTATCAATCTTCTTTGACAACTACATTATGGGAAAACAGCTTTTAAAAAACATAATTTTGGACTTATTGACCTTTAATAAAACAAAGCAGATCATCTAGAAATGACAGGTTATTTTACAGTTGGCATCATTGGGTCTCTTAGTTAAAATCTCTGTTAAATGGTAAGCATTTAGACTGGGAATGTGATTCTCACCACCGTATGGTGTCAACTTTCACACAAACAAGCTAAAATAAACATGAACAATGTAAGGCTTATAACTGGAGAAATCAACAATATCTGGGGAATGTAAAAGAGGAGGAGTTGGGTATCCATAGACAAAAGAATTCAAGGAATGAAAATCCCAGGCTAATCACCCCAGACATCTTTGCTTGATTTGACGAAAACATGTTTTAAATGATGGGATGTGTAGATTAAAAATAGGAGCAAGTCAAAGTACAGCTCAATCTTTTCTAAATTGGGGAAATGAGGTCACAGTGATTATTCAAAAGAGAGAGCTAACAAAGGGTATTACAGAACCTACTTTCTCCAACTCTACCTCTGTCTTTCCTAAGAGTCTCATGGCATACAATAGCCATTTTTTTCAATGTTACTGATATGATTGACATATAACACTGTATATGTTTAAGGTGTACTGCTTAATATTTGACTTACACATATTGTGAAATGATTACCACAATGTTTAGTTAGCATCCATCATCTCATATAGATACACAAAAATGTTTTTTTCTTGCAATGAGAACTCTTACAAATTACTCTTTTAACAGCTTTCAAATATACCATATGGTGGTGTTAACTACAGTCATCATATTGTACGTTACATCCCTAGTACTTATTTATCTCATAACTGGAAGTTTATACATTTTGACCACCTTTGCGATAGCTGTTTCTGAAGTAAAATGACATCATTGTATTTAATGTAACAAAAAAGGAGGGGACTTTGCATATTTTACAATAGGAAGAGTAGTTTATTTTTCATACAACGTGAAAACAAGAACATTACTGACTTTTAAAGGCTTAGTTTCACAGGATAAAGCCATCAGATTTCTTTCCTGTCTGTGTAAGAATAGCTCAAATCCTTAGATTTTGCTGCAAAGCTTTAGTTTAAGAAGTACTGAGTGACATCCATTTGCCAAAAGATGTGCTTGTTTTTCATATTCAAAGAAAGTACAAAGGAGTAAGACTTGAAGTATCGAAAATATTCTCTCCATGTGTCCTCTTGTTAACTGACACACACATATGCAGATATGTTTCCCCATCCTCTAGGAGTAATAGCTGTTCCCTTGCCTATACCTTTATATGTAATTTCCCCTTTTCTGTTCAATTACAGTTCTGAATATGACACCTAGTAGAGACAGAAGAGGTTCACATTCTAAAGTCACAAGCATGGAAGTAGATACTGGAGGTTTAATGCTGTGCCATAAGCCAGCAAATAGTGTAACATGTCACTCAGACATCTATACTTCTAAACTCCTGACATTCTTCCTTTTGAACTTCTCTTGTACAAATGCAAGCAAGTAGGAGAGACAGAATCGTCTCTTTAGGAATATCATTACAACATTTACCTCCATTCCCTGCCTTCTCTACTCCACCCCACCCTAACTTTTTAGTTAGGAAAGTTGAAGCTTTTATGTAAAGCTTGAATACTCAGGGAAACAAGTTCAGAGGATTCTTTCTTGACTTTGCAGTTTCTCAGCTTGAGCTGATATTAGGTATCCTTGACTACTGTTGGCCTTAGAAGATCTGTCATCCAGTCCTTACTTCCTGGATGAAACACCACCAGCTGTACCTTTGAAAGCCTCAATGTTTTATATTCTCAACATTTGGACTTGCTTCTCACAGACTGTTATCTGCCTTGAGTTCATGCTCTGAGAAGCATATATTCTAAAGGATTTCTCACTAACATGAAGATCCAAAGCACTGAACAATATAAAAATGCCTCTTTTCCTACCTTTACAAATATCATTTAAATAGTTCTCTCATATGTAAATATAACTTCCCTAGCCAAACTCTTTTTGGGGAACCATCTGTAATAATATGGAAATGTTCATGTGGGATCATATGTTGATCCCCCTTCCCTTTCCTCTGACAGTTTTGGCATCTATATCCAAGGTAACCTGGGGGTGCTTCCCTCCTACATTCATCTGTACTTTCTTAATTCAGGTTATTAACTACATGACAACCACAGAGATTTTAACAAGTATAATAAAGACACCGATGTATTGAAAAGGTTATTTTGAATAGTGCTGAAAATATTTATGATGACAAGATTATTTTATACACCAAACATATACTTTAGGAGAGAGGTTCTAAATTCAAAATTCTTGATGAAATGTTCAGGATATATGCAAAGTAAGAATAAGAATAACCCAAGCAGTTGTCTTCCCTCCAGTTTTGGGTGAAGGTGACACAGGAACCTTGTCTTCAACTCTCAGAAAAAAAGGGGATATTCTAGTTTGCTGATAGTTTGGTATTCTTTTCTTAATTAAGTCAGGTTTTGAGAGGTAAACATGCTGCATGTGTATGTTATCAGTCATTCAGCCCCCATGACCTGACTCATCCCATGTGTGCACAGCCTGTGATAGTCATTGTCCTGAAAGACACTTTTCTCACAGGAAGGGGCAGGGAGAGGAAAAACTGAAACATCCTTGGTAGTTTCTAGAAGGAGCATGTTTTTCTCTTCTTCTAGTAAAATCCTTAATATTTGCCAAGAGCCAGTAGCCGGAGATGCAGGTTTTGTAGGGTCTAAAGCTACGATATTGGGGGATTATTTCCTTAAAAAGATTACAAAATTAATAAGTAATGTTAATTTTTATTTTCCATGAGGAAAATAAATCACAACAAATTATAAATTTTAAAGTTCTCCTTCATAGGACAATGTGCAATCATTTTCTGTAGAGAGAGTAGAAAGATAATTCTGTTTTTCTTCCAGCAATGTTGATTGAATTTTCTTTTTATTGTCTTTATATTGCTAATAATTTAGAATATTTTTTTTTAGGGTCAAAATCATAATAATAACATGATGTAAATCCTATGGGAAACCTCTATCAATTTTTTTTTTTTTTTACATGTGAGCTATAAGATTTGTAAGGATTTTCCACAGATGAGCTTTCTGCTCAGTTGTCTTGTTCCTTCTCCATTACCCTCTCTTTCTCAGTGCCTGCTACATAGGACTCATCCATTTTGCAATCAGTCTCTGGCTCTGTGCTCTGGGTCATGACACAGAGTAAATTAGGTAATTCACAACAGGAGTATTCCTGGAAGCCATTCATACACCAGGAAAGCAACAAGTACCTTACTTAGAACTTATGTGACATTAAGATTCTTCTCTGAAATCCCAGGCCAGTTGTAGCCTGCACATAAAGCAGTAATATTTATAAATTAAACTCTGTTTTAACCTCATCTCCCAAACCTTACATCTATGACAATGCCACTCAACACAAGGAGAAGGAGCTGAAGAGGGAACTGTAGTGGAAAGGGACTGGTCTTAACCAATTGCAGCTAAATATCTTATTTTTGTAAACTTTACAAAAACTCATGACTCCTTGAATGACATCCCCTTATAAGGCCTGAGATGGGCCCATGCAAGTGAGGTGTCCTGAATCCTAATTACTTTGATGCAAAATCCAGAACTGGAGGCAAATTGTATTTTAATGTTGTTTTTTTAATTGAAGTATAATTGGCTTAAAATATTACTTTAGTTTCAGGTGTACAATGTATTGATTCAATACCTATGTATTAATTCAATACCTATTTCACTCAGACTTCTAGACTTTTCCCCTCTAGCAACCACCAGTTCATTCACTGTATCTATGAGTCTGTTTCTGTTTTGTTTGTTTTGCTTTTCAGATTCATTTCAGAAATCAGACTGTATTTGTCTTTCTCTGTCTGATGTATTTCACTTAGCATAATACTTTTTATGTCCATCTATTTTCTTGCAAATGGAAAGATTTCATTCTTTCTATGGTTGGGTAATGTTCCATTGTATATATGGAACACAGATTCTTTATCCACTCATGTAGGTTGCTTCCATATCTTGGCTATCATGAATAATGCTGCAATAAATATTGGGGTGCATATATCTTTTCAAATTAGTGTTTTTATTTTCTTAAAATACTCAGAAGTGGAATTACTGGATCATATGGTAGTACTATTTTTAATTTTCTAAGGAACTTCCATACCGTTTTCCATAGTGGCCATACCAATTTACATTCCCACCAACAGTGTATGAGCATTCCCTGTTCTCCATATCCTCACCAACACTTATTTGTTGTCTTTTTGATAATAGCCATTCTGAGAGGTGTGAGGTAATATCTCATGGTGATTTTGATTTGCATTTCCCTGATTGTTAGTAATATTGAGCATCTTTCAATGTTTCTTTTGGCCATCTGTATGTCTCCTTTGGAAAAAATGTCCATTCGGGTCTCCTGCCCACTTTTCAATCAGGTTGCTTGTTTATTGATGTTGAGTTTTATGAGTTCTTTGTATATTTTGGATATTAACCCCTTGTTGCATAGATTATTTGCAAATATTTTCTCCCTTTCAATAGGTTACCTTTTTGTCTTATTGATAGTTTCCTTGAATGTGCAAAAGCTTTTTAGTTTGGTGTAGTCCCGTTTGTTTATTTTTGCTTTTGTTTCCCTTGCCTGAAAAGACAATATCCAAAAAACATTGCTAAGACCCATGTCAAAGGGCATATTCCTGCCGTCTTCTAGGAGATTTATGGTTTCAGGTCTTTTATTTAAGTTTTTACTCCATTTTGAGTTTATTTTTGTATATGGTGTGAGGAAGTAGTCCAGTGTGATTCCTTTGCCTGTAACTGTCTAGTTTTCCCAACACCATTTATTGAAAAGACTGTCTTTCTCCCATTTTATATTCTTGCCTCCTTTGTTGAAGATTTATCGTTCATATGTGTGTGGTTTGTTTCTGGGCTCTTTATTGTGTTCCATTGATTTATGTGTCTGTTTTTGTGCCAGTACTATACTGCTTTCATTATTTTAGCTTCAGAGTATAGTTTGAAATCAGGGAGCATAATACTTCAAGCTTTGTCCTTCTTACTCTAGATTGCTTTGGCTATTGAAGGTCCATACAAATTGTAGGATTATTTGTTGTAGTTCTGTGAAAAGTGCCATTGGTATTTTGATAGGGATTGCATTGAATCTGTAGATTGCCTTGGGGTGTATGGTCATTTTAACAACATTAATTCTTCTAATCTATGAGCACAGTATATTTTTCCACTAGTGTGTATCATCTTCAGTTTCTGTCATCAATGTCTTACAGTTTTCTGAGAACAGTTCTTTTACCCCCTTGGTTAGATTTATTCCTAGGCATGTTATTCTTTTTGATGTGATTGTAAATGAGATTGTTTTCTTAGTTTCTCTGATAGTTTGTTGTTAGTGTATAGAATTATGGATATTAATTTGTATCCTGCAACCTTTACTTGATGAGTTCTAAGAGGTTCTTGATGGCATCTTTAGGATTTTCTTTAAATAGTATCAAGTCATCTGAAAACAGTGACAGTTTTACTTCTTTCTTTCCAGTTTGGTTTCCTTTTATTTCTCTTTCTTGTCTGATTACTATGGCTAAGACTTCAAATACTATGTTTAATAAAAATAGTGAGAGTGGGCATCCTTATCTTGTTCCTGATCTTAAAGAAAATGTTTTCAGCTTTTAATAGTTGAGTATGATGATGGCTGTAGGTTTGCCATATATGTCTTTTATTATGTTTTGGTATGTTCCCTCTATACCCACTTTGTTGAGAGTTTTTAATCATAAATGGATATTGACTTTATCAAAAGCTTCTTCTGCATCTATTGATATCATCATGTTATTTTTATTCTTCAATTTGTTAATATGGTGTTTCACATGGATTGATTTGCAAAAATTAAACTATCCTTGCATCCCTGGGATAAATCCTACTTAATCATGGCCTATGATCCTTTCAATGTATCGTTTAACTTGATTTGCTAATATTCTGTTAAAAATTTTTGCACTTATGTTGACCAGTGAGATTGGCCTGTAATTTTCATTTTCTGTGGTTTCTTTGCCTGGTTTTGGTATCAGGGTGATGTAGGCCTCATAGAATGAGTTTGGAAGAGTTCTCTTATCTTCAATTTTTTTTGAAATAGTTTGAGAAGTATAGGTATGAACTCTTCTTTAAATGTTTAGTAGAATTCACTTCTGAAGCCATCTGGTCCTGGACTTTTTTAGGGGAAGGATTTTTTTTTTTTTTATTACTGATCCAATTTTATTACTGGTAATTTGTCTGTTTATAGTTTCTCCTTCCTGCTGATTAAATCTTGGGAGACAGTACATTTTTAGAAATTTATCCATTTCTTTTACTTTGTTCATTTTATTGTTCATAGTAATATCTTATGGTTCTTTGTATTTTTGTGGTGTTACCTGTAACTTCTCCTCTTTCATTTCTGATTTTATTTATTTAGCCCTCTCTCCTTTTTTCTTGATGAGTCTGACTAAAGATTTTTCATCTTTTTAACTTTTCAAAAAAACAACTTTTAGTTTCATTGATTTTTTTTCCATTTTCTTTTAGTTGCTATTTCATTTATTTTTGCTCTGATCTTATAATTTCTTTTCTTCTACTAAATTTGGGTTTGTTCTTCTTTTTCTGCTTCCTTTAGGTATAAGTTAGGTTGTTCATTTGAGATTTTTCTTCTTTCCTGAGGTAGGTTTTTATTACTATTATCTTCCCTATTAAAATTGCTTTTTCTTCATCCTATAGATTTTGTATCATTGTGTTTCCATTTTCATTTGTCTGCAAGTATTTTTCTTTTTAATTTTCTCTTTGATTTCTTTAGTGAGTAACCCGTTAGTTCTTTAGCCTCCACATGTTTGTCTTTTTTGCAGTTTTTATTGTAGGTGATTTACAGTCTCATAGTGTTGTGGTAAGAAAAGATGCTTTGTACAATTTCAATCTTCTTAAACTTACTGAGACTTGTTTTGTGGCCGAGAATGTGATCTATCCTGAAGAATGTTTCATGTGCACTTGAAAAGCATGTGTATTCTGCTGATTTTGGATGGAATGTTCTATTGAATTTATATGTTCTAATGTGTCCTTCAAGACCAGTGTTTCCTTACTGACTTTCTGTCTGAATATTCTGTCCATTGATATAAGTGGGATGTAAAGATCTGCTACTATGACTGTTATTTTCAGTTTTTCCCTACACATTTGTTAAATTTACTTTATATATTTAGGTGCTCCTATCTTGGATGAATACATATGTAAAACTGTTATATCTTCTTGCTGGATCAATCTCCTATCATTATGTAATATCCTTATTTATGTCTTGTTACAATCTTTGTTTTAAAGTCTGTTTTGTCTTATGTAAGTATTGCTACTCCAGTTCTTTTTGTTTGTTTCCTTTTGCATGGAATACCTTTTCCATCCCTTCACTTTCAGTCTGTGTGTCTCTTGTAGGCAGCATATATATGTCTTATTTTTGTATCCATTTAGCTAATCTATGTCTTTTGGTTAGAACATTTAGTTCTTTTACATTTAAAGTAATTATTGATAAGTATGCACTTATTGCCATTTTGTTAATTGTTTTTGGGTTGTTTTTACACTTCTTTTTTGTTCCTTCTTCATTTGCTCTCTTTCCTTGTGATTTGATGACTATATTTGGAGTTGTGTTTGAATTCCTTTCTCTTTTTTGTGTATGTGTATCTATCATAGGTTTTTGGTTTGTGATTACAATGTGGCTCACATAAATGTATATAAATATATTAAATATGTGATTATTTTAATTGATGACCTCTTAAGTTTGAATGCATTCTAAAGACCCTGCACTTTTACTCCAATGTAACATTTAATGTTTTTGACATCACATTAACATCTTTTTGTTTTGTGTATCCCTTAGCTACTTACTGTGGATATAAATGATTTTACTACTTTTGTCTTTTAACCTTTCTACTGTCATTAAAAGTGGTTGAACTATTACCTTTACTGTACATATGCCTAAACCAATGAGATTTTTTTTTCCTTTTATAATTTCTGTATTTGATTGTGGTCTTTAATTTTTCACTTAGAGAAATCCCTTTAACATTTAGGGTAAAGCCCATAGTGGTACTGAACTCTTCTAGCTTTTTCTTGTCTCTAAATCTCTTGATCTTACCTTCAAATCTGAATGATAGCATTGCTTAGTAGGGCATTTTTTGTTGTTGGTTGGAAATAAATGTATTTACTATATGAAAATGTTCTTACTGTTTTTAAACTCTAAACTGTTTTGAACATTTTTTTAATTTTTATTTTTATTGGACTATAGTTGATTTACAATATTGTATTAGTTTCAGGTGTACAGCAAAGTGATTGAGTTATACATATACATATACATATATCTATTCTCTTTCAAATTTCTTTTCTCATTTATGTTATTACAGCATATTGAGCAGAGTTCCCTGTGCTACAGAGTAGGTCCTTGCTGGTTATCTATTTTAAATATAGTAGTGTGTATATGTCAATCCCAAACTCTCAATTTATCCCTCCCTCCTTACCTTTCTCCTTTGGTAACCATAAGTTTGTTTTCTAAGTCTGTGAGTCTGTTTCTGTTTTGTAAATAAGATCATTTGTGTCCTTTTTTTTTTTTTTAGATTCCTCATATAAGTGGTGTCATATGATATTTATCCTTCTCTGACTTACTTCAATTAGTATGATAATCTCCAGTTCCATCTGTGTTGCTACAAATGGCATTATTTCTTTCCTTTTCATGGCTAAGTAATATTCCATTGTATATGCAACACCTATCTTTCTGAAACTCTTCCAAAAAATTTCAGAGGAAGGAACACTCCCAAACTCATTTTCTGAGGCCACCATCGCCCTGATACCAAAAGCAGAAAAAGATACAACAAAAAAGAAAATTAAAGGCCAATATCACTGATGAGCATAGACGCAAAAATCCTTGACAAAATACTAGCAAACCAAATCCAACTATACATTCAAAGGATCATACACCATGATCTAGTGGGATTTATCCTAGGGATGCAAGGATTTTTCAATATCTGTAAATCATTCAGTGTGATACACCATATTAACAAATTGAAGAATAAAAACCATATGATCATCTCAACAGATGCAGAAAAATATTTTGACAAAATTCAACACCAATTTATGATGAAAACTCGCCAGAAAGTGGGCATAGAGGGAAATACCTCAACATAATAAAGACCTTGTATGACCAACCTATAACCAACATCATACTCAACCATAAAAGCTGAAAGCAATTAGGAACAAGACAAGGATGTCCACTCTCACCACTTTTATTCAACTTAGTTTTGGAAGTCCTGGCCACAGCAATCAGAGAAGAAACAGAAATAAAAGTCTATAAATTAGGGGAGAAAAAAAGAAGTAAAACTGTCACTGTTTGCAGATGACATGATACTATACATAGAAAATCCTAAAGATGCTACTAGAAAACTACTAGATCTTATCAATGAATTTGGTAAATTTGCAGGATACAAAATTAATACACAGAAATCTGTTGCATTTCTATACACTAACAATAAAAGATCAAAAAGAGAACTTAAAGAAACAATCCCATTTACCATCACATCAAAAACAATAAAATACCTAGGAATAAATCTACCTAAGGAGGCAAAAACTTGTACTCTGAAAACTATAAGACACTGATGAAAGAAATCAAAGATGACACAACAGATGGAAAGATATACCATGTTCTTGGACTGGAAGAATCAATATTGTCAAAGTGACTATACTACCCAAGGCAATCTACAGATTCAATGCAATCCCTAACAAATTACCAATAGCATTTTTCACAGAACTAGAACAAATTTTTTTTTAATTTGCATGGAGACACAAAAGAACCCAAATAACCAAAACAATCTTGAGAAAGAAAATCGGAGCTGGAGGAATCAGGCTCCCTGATGCCAGACTATATTACGAAGCTACTGTTTTCAAAACAGTATTGTATTGGCACAAAAACAGAAATATACGTCAATGGAACAGGATAGAAAGCCCAGAAATAAACCCACATACCTATGGTCAATTAGTCTATGACAAAGGAGGCAAGACTATACAATGGAGAAAAGACAGTGTCTTCAATAAATGGTACCAGGAAAACTGGACAGCTACATGTAAAAGAATGAAATTAGAACTTTCTCTAACACCATCCACAAAAATAACCTCAAACTGGATTAAAGACCTAAATGTAAGACCGATACTGAGTAGAGTATTTGTGGTTGCAGTTATTTTTTTCTTTCATCACTTGGAATATATTGTGTCACTCCCTTCTGGCTTGCAATGTTTCTAATGAAAAGTCAGTTAATGGTCTTACTGGTGTTCCCTTATACATAACTACTTGCCTTTTCTCTTGTTTCTTTTAAGATTCTCCCTTTAATTTTTGTCATTTTAATTTTAATGTGTCTTCTCTTTGGGTTCATCTTGTTTGGGACTCTTTGTACTTCTTGGACCTAGGTTTTCACAGGTTAGGGAAGTTTTCAGGTATTATTTCTTTGAATAAGTTTTCTGCCCCTTTCTCTCTCTCTTCTTCTGGGACCCCTTTAATGTGAATATTACATCACTTGATGTTGTCCCAGAGGTCTCCTAAACTATTCTCATTTTAAAAAATTGTTTTTGTTTTTTTTTTCTGTTAAGCTTAGGTGATTATCACTACTCTATCTTCCAGATCACTGATCCCTTCCTCTGTATCATCTAATCTACTCTTGATTCCTTATAGTGTATTTATTTCAGTTATTGTATTCTTCAGCTGTGTTTAGTTCTTCTTTATTTTTTCTAACTCTTTGTTAAACTTCTCACTGTGTTCATCCTTTCTTCTCCCCAGTTTGTTAAGCATCTTCATGTTCATTACCTTAAGTTCTTCACCAGGTAGATTGGTTATTTCCACTTCTCTTAGTTCTTTTTCTGGGGTTTTGTCTTGTTCTTTTGTTTGGAATATGTTCCTCTGTCTTCTCATTTTGCCTAATTATCTGTGTTTATATCTATGCATTAGGTAGGTAGGTTATGTTTCCCAGTGTTGGAGAAATGGCCTCATGTAGGAGACACCTTATGAGTCCCAGAAGCACACTTTCCTCTGGTCATCAGAGACATATGCTCAAGGGTGTCCCTTGTGTGTGCTGAGTGGGTCCTTCTGTTGTGGTTGGGCTGTGGTTGGGAGTGCTCGTATGCAAGACTGGCCCCTGGACAAGTTGGCTGCCAGATCCTGCTTCCTGTGGTTGCTGTTGGTCTGTTGGTGCTTTGGGTCAGGCCCTGGCATGGCTGGCTGCAGAGCCTTGGAGGTCCTGGGACTGGTGCTATCCTACTGGTGGGTGGAGCCTGGTTCTAGTGCAGCTGGCTGATCAGCTCTTTGTGTCCCAGGACTAGTGCTCACTTGCTGGTGGGTGGGAGGACTAGAGGGAAGACTCCAAAATAGTGCTTGCTAACACGATTGTCCTTATGGTAGAAAGAGCTCCCCCAAAGTGTTGTCACTAACATTTATGTCCACAGGCAGAGTTCCAGTTGCCTTCTACCTCTCTGGAAGACTCTTCAAGATCAGTGAGTGTGTCTGATGCAGACTTTTTTCAAATTATTGCCTCTGTGCTGGGTCTCAGAGCTTGTGAGATTTTGCATGTACCATTTAAGAGTGGAGTGTCTGTTTCCTATGGTCTTGTGGCTCTCCTGTATGCAAACTCTGCTGGCCTTCAAGACCAGATGTTTTGGGGGCTTGTCTCCTTGGTGCAGGACTCCTGGGCTGGAAAGACTGATGTGAGGCTTGGACCCATCACTCCTTGGGAAGAACTTCTGCAATTATGATTATCCTCCTGTTTGTGGATCACCTACATGGGGATGCAAGTCCTGACTATACCACATCTCTGCCCTCCTACCCATCACATTGTGGTTCCTTCTTTATATCTCTAATTGTGGAAAATCTTTTCTGTTATTCTTCAGGTCATTTTCATAAATAGTTTCTCTGTAAATGGTCGTAATTTTGGTGTGCCCATGGAAGGAAGTGAGCCCAGTGTCCTTCTACTCCACCATCTTGGCCACATCTCTTACTTTAAGATCTTTACTTAATACATATTTTTCAAAAATTTATTGAGATAAACTCATATACCATAAAATTCTGCATTTTAAGTACACAATTCAGTGGATTTTACAAGGTTTTTCATCCCCACTATCTAATTCCAGAACATTTTCATTACCCCAAATATAAACCTTGTACCTGTTAGCACTCACTTATTTCACTCTCCCACCAATTCCTGTGAACCACAGCATTAGTCATGTGCTCCAGATGAACAGAACAAATAGGATATAGATAGATAGATAGATAGATAGATAGATAGATAGATAGATAGATAGATAGATAGATAGATAGATATAGATGCTATAGATATAGATATATAGAAAGAGATTTATTATGAGAGATTGGCTTAAGTGATAATGGAAACCAAGGAGTCCCACAATCTGCCATCTGCAAGGTGGAGGTCTACGAAAGCCAGTGGTGCTATTCCAGTTCAAATCTGATGGCTGAGGATTGGAGGGCTGATGGTATAAGTCCTACTCTGAATATGAAGATCCAAGAACCAGGAGTGCTGTTGTCTGAGGGTAGAAGAATATGGATGTCTCAACTCAAGCAGAGAGAAAATTTACCCTTCCTCCAGCTTTTTGTTCTATTCAAGCCCTCAGCAGATTGGATGATGCCCACTTGCACTAATGATTCAAATGCTAATCTCTTCCAGAAACATGTTCACACACACGCTCAGAAATAGTGATTACCATCTATCTGGGCAACCCTTAGCCCAGTCAAATTGACACATAACAATTAACCATTACAACTACTAATCTACTTTCTACCTCTATGTATTTGTTGATTCTACACATTTCATATGGATAAAACATATAATAAGTGTCCTTCTGTATCTGGTTTCTTTCACTTTGCACAATGTTTTCCAAGTTCATCCATGTTGCTGCATTATCAGTATTTCATTCCTTTATATGGCTGAATAATATTTCACTGTATGAATATAGTACATTTTGTTTATTTGTTTCTCAGTTCATGGACATTTCTGTTGTTTTCTACTCTTTGGTTATGATGTATTATGCTGCTATGAGCATTCATATACAAGTTTTCGTGGACACATATTTTCAATTTACTTGAGTGTATTCCTAGGAGTAGAATTCCTGGACCATAAATAACTCTATGTTTAACTTATTAATTAACTGCCAACCTATTTTCTTAACCAGCTGCATCATTTTACCTTCCCCTGAACAGTGCATGAGGATTCCCATTTCTCTACATCCTCACTAACACTTCCTGTTTTTTGTTATTTTGATTACAGCCATTCTATTAACTGTGGAGTGGCAATTCATTGTGGTCTTGAGATGCATTTCCCTAATGACTAATGATATTGAGCATCTTTTAATGTGTTTGTTGGTCATTTGTGTATCTTCTTTGGAAAAACCTCTATTCATGCTTTTGTCTATTTTTCTTTTTCTCTTTATAAAAATTATTTATTTTTGCTATTTTAACTGTTGCAGGAAAGAAATATTTCCACAGTGTTGTATGAATTGATTTTTTTTAAATTATTGCTATTTTTGTATTGTTTTGTCTTTCACTTTTAAATTAATTTTTAACATCTTTATTAGAGTATAATTGCTTTACAATGGTGTGTCAGTTTCTGCTTTATAACAAAGTGAATCAGTTATACATATACATATGTCTCCATATATCTTCCTTCTTGCATCTCCCTCCCTCACACCCTCCCTATCCCACCCCTCTAGGTGGTCACAAAGCACCGAGCTGATCTTCCTGTGTTATGTGGTTGCTTCCCACTAGCTATCTATTTTACGTCTGGTAGTGTATCTATGTCCATGCCACTCTCTCACTTTGTCCCAGCTTACCCTTCCCCCTCCCCATATCCTCAAGTCCATTATCTACTAGATCTACATCTTTATTCCTGTCTTGCCCCTAGGGTCTCCTGACCATTTTCTTTCATTTTTTTTTAACACTCCAAATATATGTTACCATATGGTATTTGCTTTTTCTCTTTCTGACTTACTTTACTCTGTATGACAGACTCTATGTCTATCCACCTCATTACAAATAACTAAGTTTCAGTACTTTTAAGGCTGAGTAATATTCCATTTTATATATGTGCCACATTTTCTTTATCCATTCATCTGTCGATGGACAGTTAGATACCTTCCATGTCCTGGCTCTTGTAAATAGAGCTGCAATTAATATTTTGATAAACTAGTCTTTTTGAATTATTGTTTTCTCCATGTATATGTCCACTAGTGGGATTGCTGGGTCATATGGCACTTCTATTTTTAGTTTTTTAAGGAACATCCATACTGTTCTCTATAGTGGCAGTATCAATTTACATTCGCACCAACAGTGCAAGAGGGTTCCCTTTTCTCCACAGCCTCTCCAGCATTTATTGTTTGTAGATTTTTAATGATAGCCATTCTGACTGGTGTGAGATGATATCTCATTGTAGGTTTGATTTGCATTTCTCTAATGATTAATGATGTTGAGCATTCTTTCATGTGTTTGTTGGCAATCTGTATATCTTCTTTGGAGAAATGTCTATTTAGGTCTTCTGCCCATTTTTGGATTGGGTTGTTTGTTTTTTTTTTTTTTGCTATTGAGCTGCATGAGTTGCTTGTATGTTTTGGAGATTAATCCTTTGTCAGTTGCTTCAATTGCAAATATTTTCTCCAATTCTGAGTGTTATCTTTTTGCCTCATTTATGGTTTCCTTTGCTGTGAAAAAACTTTTAAGTTCCAATAGGTCCATTTGTTTATTTTTGTTTTCATTTCCATTTCTCTAGGAGGTGGGTCAAAAAGGATCTCGCTGTGATTTATGTCATAGAGTGTTCTTCCTATGTTTTCCTCTAAGAGTTTGATAGTTTCTGGCCTTACATTTAGGTCTTTACTCTATTTTGAGTTTATTTTTGTGTATAGTGTTAGGGAGTGTTCTAATTTCATTCTTTTACATGTAGCTGTCCAGTTTTCCAGCTTATTCTTCAATAAGCATCACTTACTGAAGAGGCTGTCTTTTCTCCATTGTATACTCTTGCCTCCTTTATCAAAGATAAGGTGACCAGATGTGTGTGAGTTTATCTCTGGGCTTTCTATGCTGTTCCATTGATCTATATTTCTGTTTTTGTGCCAGTACCATACTGTCTTAATTACTGTAGCTTTGTAGTATAGTCTGACGTCAGGGACCCTGATTCCTCCAGCTCTGTATTTCTTTCTCAAGATTGCTTTGGCTATTAGGAGTCTTTTGTGTTTCCATATAAATTGTGAAATTTTTTGTTCTAGTTCTGTGAAAAATTCCAGTGATAGTTTGATAGGGATTGCATTGAATTTGTAGATTGCTTTGGGTAGTAGAGTCATTTTCACAATGTTGATTCTTCCAATCCAAGAACATATTATATCTTCCATCTATTTGTATCATCTTTAATTTCTTTCATCAGTTTCTTATAGTTTTCTGTATACAGGTCTTTTGTCTCCTTAGGTAGCTTTTTTCCTAGATATTTTATTCTTTTTGCTGCAGTGGTAAATGGGAGTCTTCCTTAATTTCACTTACAGAGTTTTCATCATTAGTGTACAAGAATGCAAGACATTTCTGTGCATTAATTTTCTATCCTGCTACTTTACCAAATTCATTAACTAGCTCTAGTAGTTTTCTGGTAGCATCTTTAGGATTCTCTATGTATAGTATCATATCATCTGCAAACAGTGACAGCTTTACTTCTTCTTTTCCAATTTGGATTCCTTTTATTTCCTTTTCTTCTCTGATTACTGTGGCTAAAACTTCCACAAATATGTTGAATAATAGTGGTGAGAGTGGGCAACCTTGTCTTGTTCCTGGTCTTAGTGGAAATGGTTTCAGTTTTTTACCATTGAGGACGATGTTGGCTGTGGGTTTGTCATATATGGACTATTTTATGTTGAGGAAAGTTCCCTCTATGTCTACTGTCTGGAGAATTTTTATCATAAATGGGTGTTGAATTTGGTTGAAAGTTGTCTCTGCATCTATTGAGATGACCATATGGTTTTTCTCCTTCAATTTTTTAATATGGTATATCACCATGATTGATTTGCGTATATTGAAGAATCCTTGCATTCCTGGAATAAACCCCACTTGTTCATGGTGTATGATCCTTTTAATGTGCTGTTGGATTCTGTTTGCTAGCATTATGTTGAGGATTTCTACATCTACGTTCATCAGTGATATTGGACTGTAGTTTTCTTTCTTTGTGAAATCTTTCTCTGGTTTTGGTATCAGAGTGAAGGTAGCCTCATAGAATGAGTTTGAGAGTGCGTGTGTGTGTGTCCCCAGATCTGAAGTGGGTTGCTTGTAGACAGCATATATACGGATCTTGTTTTTGTATCCATTCAGCCAGCCTACGTCTTTTGGTTGGAGCATTTAATCCATTTACATTTAAGGTAATTATCAATATGTATGTTCCTTTTACCATTATCTTAATTGTTTTGGGTTTATTATTGTAGGTCTTTTCCTTCTCTTGTGTTTCCTGCATAGAGAAGATCCTTTAGCATTTGTTGTAAATCTGGTTTGGTGGTGCTGAATTCTGTTAGCTTTTGCTTGTCTGTAAAGCTTTTAATTTCTCCGTCAATTCTGAATGAGATTCTTGCTGGGTAGAGTAATCTTGGTTGTAGGTTTTTCTCCTTCATCACTTTAAATATGTCCTGCTGGTCCCTTCTGGCCTGCAGAGTTTCTGCTGAAAGATCAGCTGTTATCCTTGTGGGGATTCCCTTATGTGTTACTTGTTTTTTCCTTGCTGCTTTTAATATTTATTCTTTGTATTTAATTTTTGATAGTTTGATTAATATGTGTCTTGGCATGTTCCTCCTTGAATTTATCCTGTATGGGACTCTCTGTGCTTCCTGGACTTGATTAACTATTTCCTTTCCCATATTAGGGAAGTATTCAACTATAAACTCTTCAAATATTTTCTCTGTCCTTTTCTTTTTCTCTTCTTCTACTGGGACCCCTATAATTCGAATGTTGGTGTGTTTAATATTGTCCCAGAGGTCTCTGAGACTGTCCTCAGTTCTTTTCATTCTTTTTTCTTTATTCTGCTCTGCAGTAGTTATTTCCACTATTTTATCTTCCAGGTCACTTGTCCGTTCTTCTGCCTCAGTTATTCTGCTATTGATCCCTTCTAGAGAATTTTCAATTTCATTTATTGTGTTTTTCATCTCTGTTTGTTTGCTCTTTAGTTTTTCTAGGTCCTTGTTAAATGTTTCTTGTATTTTCTCCATTCTATTTCCAACATTTTGCATCATCTTTACTATCATTATTCTGAATTCCTTTTCAGGTAGACTGCCTATTTCCTCTTCATTTATTAGGTGTGGTGGGGTTTTGCCTTGCTCCTTCATCTGTTGTGTGTTTCTCTGTCTTCTCATTTTGCTTAACTTACTATGTTTGGGGTCTTCTTTTCGCAGGCTGCAGGATTGTACTTCCCATTGTCTTTGTTGTCTGTCCCCAGTGGCTAAGGTTGGTTCAGTGGGTTGTGTACACTTCCTGGTGGAGGGGACTAGTGCATATGTTGTGGTCGATGAGGCTGGATCTTGTCTTTCTGGTGGGCAGGTCCCCGTCTGGTGGTGTGTTTTGGGGTGTCTGTGGCCTTATTATGATTTAGGCAGCCTCTCTGTTAATGGGTGGGGTTGTGCTCCTGTCTTGCTAGTTGTTTGGCATAGGGTGTCCTTCACTGTAGCTTTCTGGTCATTGAGTGGAGCTGGGTCTTGGCATTGAGATGGAGCTCTCTGGGAGATTTTCACCGTTTGATATTATGTGGAGCTGGGAGGTCTCTTGTGGACCAATGTCTTGAACTTGGCTCTCACATCTCAGTGGCATAGCCCTGATGCCTGGCTGGAGCACCAAGAGCCTGTCCTCCACATGGCTCAGAATAAAAGGGAGAATATAAAGGAAAGAAACAAAGAAGAAGATAAAATAAAATAATATAAAATAAAGTAAAATAAAATAAATTTATTGAAATAAAAAATAATTATTAAGAAAAAAAAATTTAAGTAATTAAAAAAAAAAAATGAGAGACAAAACCCTAGGACAAATTGTAAAACAAAGCTATAGAGACAAAATCACACACAGAAGCATACACATACACACTCACAAAAAGAGAAATGGGAAAAAATATACGTATCTTTGCTCCCAAAGTCCACATCCTCAATTTAAGATGATTCATTGTCTATTCAGGTATTCCACAGATGCAGGGTACATGAAATTGATTGTGGAGATTTAATCCACTGCTCCTGAGGCTACTGGAAGAAATTTCCCTTTCTCTTCTTTGTTCGCACAGCTCCCTGGGTTCAGCTTTGGATTTGGACCTGGCTCTGCCTTTATGTCACCTGAGCGCTTCTGTTCTTCGCTCAGAGAGGACGGGGTTAAAGGAACAGCTGATTCGGGGGCTCTGGCTCACTCAGGCCGGGGAGAGGGAGGGTTACGGATCCGGGGCGAGCCTGTGGCAGCAGAGGGCAGTGTGACGTTGCACCAGCCTGAGGTGTGCCGTGTGTTGTCCCAAGGAAGTTGTCCCTGGATCACAGGAACCTGGCAGTGGTGGGTTACACAGGTTCCTGGGAGGGGCGGTGTGGATAGTGACCTGTGCTTGCACACAGGCTTCTTGGTGGCTGCAGCAGCAGCCTTAGCATCTCATGCCCGTCTCTGGGGTCCAAGCTGATAGCCGCAGGTCACACCTGTCTCCGAAGCTCCTTTATGCAGCGCTCTTAATCACCTTTCCTCTCACACCAGGAAACAAAGAGGCAAGAGAAAGTCTCTTGTCTCTTTGACACTTCCAGACTTTATCCTGGAATCCGCTAGCCGTGGCGCACTAGACCCCTTCAGGCTGTGTTCACACAGCCAGCCCCAGTCCTCTCCCTGGGATCTGACCTTCGAAGCCTGAGCCTCAGCTCTCAGCCCCCACCCATTCTGGCGGGTGAGCAAACAAGCCTCTCGGGCTGGTGAATGCTGCTTGGCACCAATCCTCTATGCGGGAATCTCTCTGCTTTGCCCTCCACACCCCTGCTGCTGCGCTCCCCTCTGCAGCTCTGAAGCTCCCCGCCTCCGCCACCAGCAGTCTCTGCCCGCAAAGGGGCGCCCAAGTGTGTGAAAACTCCTACTCCCTCACAGCTCCCTTCCACTGGCGCAGGTCCCATCCTTATTCTTTGTCTCTGTTTTTTCTTTTTTCTTTTGCCCTACCCAGGTACGTGGGGAGTTTCTTGCCTTTTGGGAGGTCTGAGGTCTTCTGCCAACGTTCAGTAGGTGTTCTGTAAGAGTTGTTCCACATGTAGATGTATTTCTGTTGTATTTGTGGGGAGGAAGGTGATCTCAGCATCTTATTCTTCTGCCATCTTGAAGCTCCTCTTGCCTATTTTTAATTGGGTTATTTGTCTTTTTATTATTGAATCGCAAGAGTTCTTTACACAGTTTTGATACTTGTGTCAGATACATGACTTGCAAATATTATCTCCCACATATGGGTGGTCTTTTTACTGTATTGAGATTGTACAAGTTTTGTACTTGTTTGTTAAATATATTCTTTTTCATGCAATCATAAATTAATTATTTTTAAAATTTTATTTTGAGATTGTCCAGTGCCAGTATATAGAAATTGAATTAATTTTTATATATTGGTTATGTACCTTTAACCTTGCTGAACTATTTTATTAGCTTTAATAGTTTGGGGCTGTTTGCATGCGTGTGAGCAGGCATGTGTGTGTGAATTCCTCAGGATTTTCTCTCTATAAAATCATGTCTATTCTGCAAATAGAAGTAATTTCCTCCTTCTTTTCCAATCTTGGGGCCTTTCATTTCTTTTTCTATGTTAAATAGAAGTGGTAAAAGTGGATGATCTTATTCCTTATCTTTGAGAGACAACATTCAGTCTTTTATGATTAAACAGAAAACTAGCTATGGGTTTTGAGTAGATGTCCTTTACTGGATTGAGGAATCTCATTTTTATTCTTCATTTATTGAAAGTTTTTATTATGAACATTTGTTAGATTTTGTTGAAAATCTGGAGAATTAATATTTTTATTTTACTTTTTTTTATAACAACTAATTTTTTAAAAAAATATTTATTTTTGGCTGCATTGGGTCTTCATTGCTGCCCACGGGCTTCCTCTAGTTGCAGCAAGCAGGGGCTACTCTTGTTTGCAGTGAGCAGACTTCCCATTGCAGTGGCTTCTCTTGTTGCAGAGCACGGGCTCTAGGCATGCATGTTTCAGTAGTTGTTGCACACAGGTTCAGTAGTTGTGGCTCAAGGGCTCTAGAGTGCAGGCTCAGCAGTTGTGGCACACGGGCTTAGCTGCTCTGTGGCATGTGGGATATTCCAAGACCAGGGCTCAAACGTATGTTCCCTGCGTTGGCAGGCAGATTCTTAACCACTGCACCACCAGGAAAGCCCTTTACTTGTATTTTTAAAATTTGTATGATTTATTGAAATACTTCTTTCATTTATTTTTAACTCATATTTTAAATTTTATTTTCTTAGTCTATTAGCTTTAGCATCACAATTTTTCTTAAGCTTACTTATCTTTATTTTCTTATACTTGTCTTCATTTCTTCTTGAATTTTGTGATGTTTTATTAATGTGAAACATAATGTTGTGTACTTTGTATTATTTAAGAATTTACTCATATTTTAGCCATAATTTTTACCTTTTCTTAGAATAGTTACTATGTGCTCAGATAATACACAAACAAAAAGAATAAGTCACAGTTCCTGACTTCAAGATGTTTACTCTCCATTGGCAACCATATTTCAATTGTTCTTTGCATGTTTCCATTTTAACCTTTACTCTTACAGTATTTTTTATTATTTTTACTCTATTAATGAAGTTATATATTAAGGATAGATAACATTTTTGATGCCTAATAATATGTGAGATATTGTGCTTAGCCTGTTTCATAATTCATCTCTTATACACCATCGTGAGTTAGATACTATTACCACCTTAATTTTGCACATAATGAGATTACGGTCCAGAAGTGCCAGTAAATTTACAAAAGTTATATGGCAGCTAAGAACGAGATCTGGGATACAAAGATCTTGCCCTTAATCATCATAGTTTCCTGATTAACATTTCATTTTAAAGCCAAGTATGGTTAACTTCTTAAAGTCTAATTCCAGAGAAGTTTTGTAACAGACTGTACCAGGCATAACAATTCTAGAATTCTTGGAATAAATGTGTCTTGGCTTGCGGTAATGTTATGTCAAGTAAGATAAGACACAAATATCTTTGGTTCAAACAACCACATTAGAAGTAATTTCCCTTTAAACTATGTGTTTCTAAATCTTTCACATACTTAAAGTCACAAGGATCAAGAAAAATAACTAATCCAAATAGAGTCTTCCATGATTTGTCTTCCCATGAACATTCTCTCATAAATATTAAGCTATTTGGCCAGGGATCTAAATATGGCATAATTAATAACATTGCAGCTTAATTAGAATATTTCTATGCAAAACACAAGAAGACAGGAAAAACAATTTTATATTTTCAATTCCAACTTACAGCCTGAAATCCAGACCAATATTTATAAACCCATGTATCTCTAAAACTCAACACGTCCTGACCAATCTCATCCCCTTCATCCAAATGTTTTCCTTTCTCTGTAATCATTGTTTTAGTAACTGGTATTGCCACCCAACAAATTCCCAAGTTAGAACCTGGAAACCATGTACATTTCTTTTTATATTTTATCCCCTATCTCTTCTGCTAAGCACATTCAACCAATCCATGTCCTTTTATTTCATACTCCTAAACAGTTCTTATTTTATTCTTTCTTTTTATTTCCACAGCTACTGCCCTATTTTGAGGTTTGTCATCTCTCCCACATGCTCTTTCTTCTAGTCTTCTGTCTCTTCAGAATTTAACCCTCAAATTTGACTTCTCTTCTCCTCTCCATTCATTCTCTACACTGCTGTCATGATTATCTTTTAAAAATTTAAATTTGTTCAGGCAAAATTATTCAAAATGATAAACAAAATTAAGAATTTTCAGTATGGCACATACAGTCAACTATAATTTTGTCTCTAATTAACTGTCAACCCCCACTACCTCTTGTTCTCACTTTGTGTGTAATCTTTAGATTATGTCTTCCTTCAGGCCATAACGGCTTATTAGTATGAATGAACTCACATTTTCAGTAATCAATGGTTTTAACAATCTTGCTAATTTCTATTCCCTCTAAAACCTCACTATTTTTCATGTATCCTTGGAGATGTTTCATATGAGTTCATGGACATTCTTCTCAGCTGAGACTACCCTATGGAAAAGTTCTGTTGTTTTTATCCTTCACAATGGGAAAATTCTCTTGTCCATAACAGGAATTCCATTTCCCAATAATTCCCAATCTGCCACAGAGAGCCACTGTGAAATTTGTTTTCTTAGTGGTCCTCCGTAGACTGGTAGTTTGTTATTTAGTCCTGGGGACGTGTTGTAAAGTCTTATTCTGTTATTCTGGCTTGTAATTTTATCAGATAATTTATCCATGTTCTTTCTTCTTCTTCTTTTTGTAATTTTTAAAATTATTTATTTATTTTGCTTCTATATTTTTCTTCTTTTTTGAATTTTATTTATTTACTTTTTATGCAGCAGGTTCTTATTAGTTATCTATTTTATGCATATTAGTATATATATGTCAATCCCAATCTTCCAATGCATCCCACCCATCACCACCATTCCCCCCACCCCCGCTTTCCCCATCTGGTGTCCATACGTTTGTTCTCTACATCTATGTCTCTATTTCTGCCTTGCAAACTGGTTCATCTGTACCATTTTTTTAGATCCCACAGTATGCGTTAATATATGATATCTGTTTTTCTCTTTCTGACTTAATTCAGAAATTTTATCAGATAATTTATCCAGTGTTCTTTCTCCATTTTTAAAAAGTCTTCTCTAGGAAGCCACCTCTCATGCCTCACCCTTTGTGCACTCTATGAAAACCTGTTCCTTAGTATACTTCTTACTTCATAGTCTTCATTATTTCACTCGTTTTATTTGATTTCACCACAAAGTGTACAGATTGTGTTCTCTACTTGTACTCCCAGCATCTATCATAATGCCTGGAACATAGGTTGAGCTCAATGTTAGTTCAATGTACAGAGAATATCCTTTCCAGTGTACACATAGAAAAGCATGATTTTGGAAACAATTTACTAACTTAAAAAAATACTGCTTATTTTCCTACCTTTGTTTCTATCAAGAAATTTTTTTATGAATTTTATCAATTCATTATAAAAATTATATGCATTCAAATATCATTTTTAATTTTTAATAATTTAAATTTTCACATATCATTACTGTGTGTCCAATTACAAAATGCAGAAAATTTAGGTGATTATGGTTATGAAGAAAGAGACTCTTCAGACTCAGTGATGTGAGTCATTAATTAGACATCTCATTTATCACAAGACTTAACTAGAAAAAACAAAGAACAAGAACTAACACAGGATTCTGGTTTTTTTAGAAAAAAGTTCAAGGAATCTGTATTTAATCAAAACATACAAAACAATCTCCAGATACCGTCTGGCAACAAATTTAGAACTTGCAGAGCTGAAATGTTGATTTGCTTAGCTATAAATATTACCTTGATGAAAGACAGTCCTAACTCTGTCTTCTATCACTTTACCTATGATAAGAAAGTTACCATTGCATGTGTTTTCTTAGGAACCCATTAGATCTAACCTTTCTGGAAACATCCAGAGAGACATAATTATTCATCATGAAAAGAGATATCAGATTTTACAAAAAAATGCCTACAAAACAAAGGTGCAAAAAGAAAATAAGAAATAGAAGGAACAAGAGTGAAATTTTTATTCAAATCTAAGGACTAATCCAGCAGCTTTATGAAAAAAAAGAAAACTCCTTTTGATGTAATGAAAATTCTGAATTCTCAAGTTTGGGCACAGGGCCTATTCTGTGATATGTTAACTAAAAGAAAAATTTTCTTTTCCAAGCATCTGCCTTCCTTTTTTCCATTTCCATGGCAAGCTGTTTCAAGGTGCTTCATGAAAAGCTTCTCAAAACCAATGTGTTCTAAAAGCCACAAGTTTGATGACTGATAAAAGAGTCATGAGAGAGTTTTTGCATCTCTTCTTTAATAGAGATCTTGAAAAGCCAAATGACTGAGAAAGAGCATGATTCATCCTCTGCAAATGCTGAAGCGTATGTTTAACTGTCACCTACTGCATTTTGCAGCAGTACCTATTCAAAAGCTCCCCAAAATATGCAAGTACCGTTCTGAGAAGGGAGAAAAAAAACCTGAGTCATGATAAATGTCATACTGAACGTTCTTTCATTTATGGAGATTGTGAGTGTTTAAATGTTACAGATAGTCACAATTCTATTCACATTATGTTAAAACTCATACAGTAAGTCCTTGGCTATACAGAACTCCCTGGAAATGAGTTATTCTGAACACTGAATATTCCAGATGGCTTGGGGTTAACTCACTAAGTTCCAGCCAGAATGTAGCACTTATCTCCAAAGCAGACCATGTTTTATCCATCTAAAATTTTTCAGAACATAGACCATGCTTAGAGATGAGTTAAAATTTACAAAGTTTATTCTGTAAGTGTACACAGGTGCAAATTATTTGGTAAAGTTCTCTGCACAGAGTAAATAATTCAAGAAGTAATAGTAACTGTTGCTATTGCTTCTTTGACTACAACTACTATTCCAAGATTCTTAATCTTTTTGGCAAACATTGTGGTAGAGATAGGCAATTCTTTGATCATTTGGATGAAGACTACTTATAACAGAAAAGAATTAGATGGTCTAATTTGGATGGATGGATTATGCCATAGACTTTTATGTTCCCTTAAAATTCATGTGTTGAAACCTAATCCTCAGTGGGATGGTATTTGGAGGGCGGGCTTCTGGGAAATGATTAGGTCATGAGGGCAGAGCCCTTATGAATGGGATTAGTTCCCTTATGAAAAGAGACCCCAGAGAGATTCCTCACCCCTTCTGCCATGTGAGGACACAGTGAAAAATGAACCAGGAAGCAGGCTTTTACCAGACTGAATCTGTGACACCTTGAGCTTGGATTTCACTGCCTCCTGAACTGTGAGAAATGTTTTTTTTAAGTTACCCAGAATAGGGTATTTTGTTATAGCAGCTCAAACAGACTATATGGTGTTACACCATAGCTTTGTATAACTTGGCATCTACCAAAGAATTAGACAACAATACTCAGTGACTCTGGTATTATACAGAGCAAATTAGCCATTGTTACATTGATCCATCAACGTATTACAGAAATCTTCCTGTATGTGAATGCCTGTTTCTTCTTTTAAGGTTATCACAAATTTCAAGGTTCCTTTCCTTTATTATTTGAGAGAATTATGTTTACAGCTTAGTAGAGTGATTGACATATAGTAGGCACAAAATTATTTGTTTAATAATTAATTCTGGAATGTCCTCTGAAGTGCTGTGTTTGTATTTGACATTGCATAGGTTTCCATACTTTCCTTTCTTCTGTCTTATTTTGTAACTTCACTAGATTGGTAACTTGAATCATCTCTCAAGTTGTTAGACCATAGTGATTTGTATATCTTCAAAAGCTTCATAGTTTGTATAAATTCATTGTGATGTGGGACCATGTTATAGACAACTTTATACAGCAGAGTCATTGTGGATTTTAATCTAGCCATCCAATGTTCATGGACAAAATAAGCATAATACTGGCGGTATTTTCTAATCATATTCTCCTGCTTCACTCCCCATTATAATGATTTAATTTTCTATTCTAAGAGACTACAACTGTGTGGTTCAGGCAGATTGCTATTAGCCCATCCAAGTACTTTCTCTTCTATGATATAGGTAATAAACAATTATCATTCCCTCAATAAATTGTTACAACCTAGTGGTTGAGTGCAAGATCTTTGGAGTGATGGAAACATGGTTTTGAAGCCCAGCTCCACCATTAACTACTTTTGTGATCTTGGAAAATTGACATAACTTTCCTTATTCCCTGTAAACAAAGTTCATAAAAATCTATGGCTGTCAAATGGATCAAGTGAGTTAACTTCCAGACAACCTTAGGACAATGCTTGACACTTAGGTGCTAAGTACCTCAATGGGCCTTCAGATATCTTATGTATTATTCCATATGTGAGCCATGTGAAAAAAATTGAGGCACTGCTTTAGTCGTTGCTAGACATTGCAGCACTTTCTTTTTACACCACTATTTGAACGGATAAAAGAAGGGTTTGGCCCTTTTTGGCTCTTTGTTCATGGATCCTAGTTATTTCTTTGTCAGCAAAGAGTTTTTTTGTTTGTTTGTTTTGTTGTGTTTTATTTTGTTACTTTAGAAAGGGAATTGTTCCTGGAGGCTGAGAATTCTGGAAAGCTAATCTCTGGAGAGTAGTAGCTTTAATTCACTAATATTGTACAAATTTAATGACCTATAGTTTTGAGTAGTGTGATTTTTATGTATTATTGTATCAATCAATGCTTCTGATTTATTTTTCTTTTTTTCTTTTTTTTACAAGTAAGTACAAAAGAAGTTTATTTCATGTTTAAATTCTTCAAAAGTTAACATATAGCTTCTTTTTTTTTGAATTTTATTTTTATACAGCAGGTTCTTATTAGTTACCCATTTTATACATATTAGTGTATATATGTCAATCCCAATCTCCCAATTCATCACACCACCACCACAACAACCCTGCTGCCTTTCCCCCCTTGGTGTTCATACGTTTGTTCTCTACATCTGTGTTTCAATGTCTGCCTTGCAAATTGGTTCATCTGTACTATTTTTCTAGGTTCCACATATATATGTTAATATACGATATTTGTTTTTCTCTTTCTGACTTATTTCACTCTGTATGACAGTCTTTAGATTCATCCACATCTGTACAAATGACCCAATTTCATTCCTTTTTATGGCTGAGTAATATTCCATTGTATATATGTACCACATCTTCCTTAACCATTTGTCTGTCGATGGACACTTAGGTTGCTTCCATGACCTGGCTATTGTAAATAGAGCTGCAATGAACATTGGGGTGCATGTGTCCTTTTGAATTATGGTTTTCCCTGGGTATATGCCCAGTAGTGGGATTGCTAGGTCATATGGTAGTTCTAATTTTAGTTTTTTAAGGAACCTCCATACTGTTCTCCATAGTGGCTGTATCAATTTACATTCCCACCAACAGTACAAGAGGGTTCCCTTTTCTCCACACCCTCTTCAGCATTTGTTGTTTGTAGATTTTCTGATGATGTCCATTCTAACCATTGTGAGGTGATACCTCATTGTAGTTTTGATTTGTATTTCTCTAATAATTTCTCTAATAATTAGTGATGTTAGCAATCAATACTTCTGATTTCTTAATATTATCAACTTGGGTGAAGGGGAGAAAGAAGGAAACATTCTTTTCTTTATAGTTATAAATTTTATGTTTGGTTAAACATTTTCCTGGGGTTATACTTGTAGAAATGCATTTATCTTGCTTTCCATATTTAATAATGGGCTAATATATCTGAGGAGAAGCACAGTTTATTAGGAATGAGGCAAGGCATAACAAGCTAATCATAGAAAGCCATAAATGTTCTACTGAGCATAAATGATCACAGAAAAATATTGCAAACATCTGAGGTCACTTTTATTAAGGTCACAGGATTTATGTAAAACAGTAAAAAAATACAATAAAAAACTTCACAGACTTTTCTGATTATGAAAACATCTTAAATTTCTAAATGAACACATAGATTCAAATTTTAGTCTTATGCTGGAGTGTTGCAAGGCTCCATCCTGGGACCTCGTCTTTGTTCTCATTTAATCCATAGATGATTTCATAAAATCTTATGGGTTTTAAAGACCTGAAAAAATACTTCACAAAGCCAGTAAGCAGAGGAAAAGCTGTTTAATAACATTAGGAAATGAAAATCAAAAACCACAATAAGATACTGCTCCACACCCAATTAGAATGGCTAAAATCAAAACGACTGGCAACACAAAAAGTGTTGGTAAAAATATGAGCTAACTGTAACTCTCCTACATCCCTGGAAAACAGTTTGGCAGTATCTTACAAGGTTAAATATACAGATAATATATCAACGATTCTACTACCAGGGATCTTTCCAAGAGATGAAGGTGTATGTGCACAGAAATATTGGTATGTTCATATCAGTTTTATTCACAATAGCACAAACTGAAAACAACCCAAACATCCATCAGCTGATGAACACATAAACAAATTGTCATGTATTTATACAGTGTTATACTACCTAGAAATAAAATGCATCAAACTATTGATATTTAAAAACATGAATTTTACAGATATAATATTAAGTAGAAAATGTCTGAGACAAAAGATATATGATTTCATTTGCATGAGTTTCTAAACAGGCAAAATTGAGTGAGAGCAAAGCACTTCAGATCA
Organism: Grampus griseus; assembly: GCF_964374135.1. NCBI lineage: Eukaryota > Metazoa > Chordata > Mammalia > Artiodactyla > Delphinidae > Grampus > Grampus griseus. The sequence goes on along the minus strand of NC_139011.1, from coordinate 43,203,293 downwards.
CTGGTTGCAGGGTGAAGAGTATTGATTGGAGATGAGCATGAAGGAACTTACTAGGGTAAAGGAAATATTTTCACCTTGAGGGGGATGATGAGTACATGGGTGTTTATACATTTGTCTAAACTCTAACTGGACTGTAATATTGAGATATATTGCATATACATTATTTGCATTAGAAGTTGCCCTAAAAAGATCAATTAAATTCATTTTAGTTCATTCATTCATTCAAAATCTGTTTCACACTAGGGATAACAATAACCGAAAGAGAGGTAATATCTTCTTTTGACTTCAGAAGCTTACAGATTTGTAGGAAAAGCAGATGTTAAAATATTAAAAAAAAATAAGTATATAATTACAAATTGTGATGTAGATACTGTGAAAAAGGCATACTGAGTTATATGGTAGCCTATAACAGGGATTCTCAGTCTAGTGCAAGGGCGGGGGTTGGAAGGGTGGGGAAGATGAAGATGTCAGGGGGGAATTTTCCCTAAAAGAGGTATTTGTACTATCTAGTTAAGAATGCAGAACTTGGAGTCAGACTACCTGGGTTGGAGTTCTGGATCTATCATTCACTATGTGTGCAACCTTGGGCAAACTCTCTAAGCCTGTTTCTTTATCTGCAGAACACATATCAACAGTACCTATGTTAGAATTTATTTCAAGTATCTAGCATGACCAAACTGAGTGGAAGTTGTGGTGGACACAAACTGGTGCTTTTTTCAGTGGAAGGAAGGGAATAGAAGATAACTTTGAGTCAGCTGAAGGGAAGATGGAGGTGAGAAAAGAGACACAGCATAAAAACTCTTTCAAGGAGTTTTGATGTGAAGGTGAGCAGAGAGAAGGGACAGTGGTTGGAAGAGCTCAAGATACCAAGGGAGAATTTCACTTATCTCTTTTTAGAATGAGAGATAGATATTCTGTTATGCTTCTAGGAATGACCAATTTCTTAGGGGAAAACTGATGATGCAGAAGCAGGAAGGCATAACTGTGAGAATGAAGTTCTTATGTAGGTGAGCGATGCTACAAAACAGTAACTAACAAATAAATTGGTGGGTATAAGATGAGCTTCTCACAAGCATTTCCAAATTATGCTGAATAGGTGGAAGAAGACAACATAAACCATGTTATCACATGGTATTAATTTTCGCTCAGAAATATTGGGAGGGGAAGATGAATTGTGGCCTAAAAAGATTTATAAAGATTATGTATGAATATAGTTTACACATACTGACCTTGTTTTGAGTCAGGAGATATTTATCTAAACAATAAGTAGCAAGTCTAGAATTTAAAATCATTTCTCATGAACATTCTAAAAAACAAACTTGCCATTTAAACTACTGCCATACATTATCTTAAATTTGTCAGACTGGGCTTCCCTAGTGGCGCAGTGGTTGAGAGTCCGCCTGCCGATGCAGGGGACACGGGTTCATGCCCCGGTCCGGGAGGATCCCACATGCCACGCAGCAGCTGGGCCCGTGAGCCATGGCCGCTGAGCCTGCGCGTCCGGAGCCTGTGTTGCGCAACGGAAGAGGCCACAGCAATGAGAAGCCCGCGTACCACAAAAAAAAAAAAAAAAAAAAAAATTGTCAGACATTTTCAGAAATATAAACAGTAACTTGAAAGATTCTGGCCAGAGCCAACAAAAAATAAACTAATTCAGAATATTCCCAAGTTCTACTATCAGAAACTCAAGATTTGAAAATCAAATCAAAAGTACTTTAACAATGAGAAAAAATAAAGAGGAAAAGTTAACTTTAAAAAAATCTGGTTGGAGAAATGCTTTTCTCATCTTCTTATCAAACACAGACACACATTCTAAATTTTGTTCAAAACGCCTCTTGTATCATATTTCCGGTGATGTACATGGAATCAAAGAACTATAGCAACACAATACTTACAGTTTTATGCCAATCTATATATTTTAAAGCTTGAATATATAGGTCTACTTTTACTGGTATTAAAGAATCTACCATTTAGTCATTCAATTCCTTATTAACAATGCTTTCTGTGGGTTTAGTGTAGTGCAATTTACCAAGTTTTTTCACTGAGACTGTTGTTATTGTTGATTGGAAGGATTTGGTCCTGAATTTAAACCACAGCTCTGTTATATAAAAACTGTGTGGTGTTGAGCAGTTGATTCAGCATCTCCAATTCCTCCTGTAAATTGTGGATAGTATTTGAACCTACCTGATAAGATTATTGTGAGTACTAAATGAAGTAAAATATTTAAAGCATGATTCCTGCCACACAGAATAAATAAATAATAGCTGACATATTATTATATTATTCTGTATAATACACACAAAGAGAGCCCTATTCAGTGATGTTATTATTGACATATTATATATGAGAGGAAAGTGAAGATGAGTTAAGAAGAAATACGCAAGATAACCAGGGGCGGAGTCAAGATGGTGTACTAAGAGGATGCGTACTTCGCGTCTCCTCACAACTAGGGCACCTACCAAGTACCGATGGGGGACCACGGACACCTAAGAAGATGGGAGGAACCCCCAGCAACCCGGTAGGACGTGGGGCATGGGGGGAGTGAAGGGGCAGGAGAAGTGGAGGCGAGATGAGACTGGTGCCCCTAGGGGTGGCTGGGGGAGGGGAAGGGATCCCACGCCAGTAGGGGGAAATTGGGGAACCATTGGGAGGGCAGAGGATCAAAAGGCAGCATAGCCAGGTTTCCCCCACCCACTTGGACCGCCAGGAACCTGCTGAGATCCCAGGCCTGATCCTCTGCCCACCTAGGCCGCCTCCAGCCCTGCAGGTCCTGAGGGAGTGTGAGGGGGAGAAGGGGGAGCAAAAATAAAGGTCAGACCTCTGGGACCAGCACCACTGAGGGGTGGCTTGGGGAGGGAAGGAGTTCCTACACCCAGTGGGACCCACCCGTGGTTAGGGGTCCAGCAGCGACGGAGGAGACCCTGGGAAAGAGAGTGGAGGAGGGGCAGGAAAGAATAAAAGGGAACAGGGCAACTGCTTTCCCTGTCCACTTAAGCACCGGGAAGCCTGTTGGGATCCCAGAACTAATCCTCTGTCCTCAGAGCCTCCCTCCTGCCATGCAGAGCCCAAGCCCCTCCCCTACACCCCACCAGGGCCACACCTCTACACTCGGAGACCCCCTCCAATGAGCTGGGCCTAAACCCCACCTACACACCCTCACTTAGGGCCCTACCTCCTAACTCTGGAACCCCTCACTCCACAGCCCTCCTTCCCATGTGCTGTCTCTCCCCTTCTGCGCAGGTCCCAAGCCACGCTTGAACATTGCCCTGCTGAGGCCCTGCCCCATGCTCAAATGTCATACCCCCACCCGCCTAGGTCCTGTCCCCCAAACCCCGCCCATGCCTAAGTTCCATATCCCACCACCCCCACCACTGCCTAAACTCTGCCCCAATAGAGAAGACTTTATTCTTTTCTTTTCTTTTTTCCTCTTTTAGATTGGGGTTCTGTTTTACCTTGTTGATTCATTGCTGTTGATTCTTTTAAATTTTTATTTTTCCTAATAAATCTTTTATTTTTCCAATTTTATTTTATTCTTTATACTTTGTTAGTGATAGCTCCTTTTGGCTTGTTTCCCACCCCTCCCCTTTTTTTTCCTTTTTTGTGTTGTGGTTTTATTTTACCTTGTTGCAGTTGTTTCAATTATAGCTTTATTTTTCCTAATGTATTTTTTACCTTTCTAATTTATTTTATTTTTTATTCTTTGATATTGTACTGTTCCTTTTTTTCTTTCAGTCTTCATTTTTTTTTTTTCCCACAACATGAAGCTTGTGGAATCTTTGTTCCCAGGCTGGAGTTTGGGCCCGAGCTCCTGCGGTGGGAGGTCTGAGTCCAAACTGCTGGACTAACAGAGAACCTAAGACCCCAGGGAATATCAATCAGAGTGAGGTCTCCTGGAGGTCCTCACTCAGCACCAAGACCCAGCTCTATCCAACTGCTTACAAACTCCAGTGCTGGATGCCTCAGGCCAAACAAGAAGTAAGAAAGGAATACAGCACGACCCATAAAAAATAAAAAAATAAATAAAAAAAAATAAAGAAATGACAAAATTATGTTACAGACGAAGGAGCAAGGTAAAAACCTACAAGTCCAAATAAATGAAGATGAAATAAGCAACCTACCTGAAAAAGAATTCAGAGTAATGAGAGTAAAGATGATCCAAAATTTCAGAACCAGAATGGAGAAAATAAAAGAAACATTTAAAAAGGATCTAGAAGAACTAAAGAGCAAACAAACAGTGATGAACAACACAATTACTGAAATTAAAAAATACTGTAGAAGGAATCAATAACAGAATAACTGAGGCAGAAGAACAGATAAGTGAGCAGGAAGATAAAATGGTGGAAATACTGCCAGGGAGCAGAATAAAGAAAAAAGAATGAAAAGAATTGAGGACAGTCTCAGAGACCTCTGGGACAACATTAAATACACGAACTTTTGACTTATAGGGGTCCCAGAAGAAGAACAGGAAAAGAAAGGGTCTGAGAAAATATTTAAAGAGATTATAGTTGAAAACTTCCCTAATATAGGAAAGGAAATAGTCAGTCAAGCCCAGGAAGCACAGACAGTCCCATACAGGATAAACCCAAAGAGAAACACACTGAGACACATATGAATCAAACTATCAAAAATTAAATACAAAGAAAAAATAATAAAAGCAACAAGGGAAGAGCAACAAATAACATACAAGGGAATCCCCATGAAGTTAACAACTGATCTTTCTGCAGAAACTCTGCAAACCAGAAGGGAGTGGCAGGACACATTGAAAGTGATGAAAGGGAAAAACCTACAACCGAGATTACTCTACCCAGCAAGGATCTCATTCAGATTTGATGGAGAAAATAAAACCTTTACAGATAAGCAAAAGTTAAGAGAATTCAGCACCACAAAGCCAGCTTTACAACAAATGCTAAAGGAACTTCTCTAAGAAGGAAACACAAGATAAGGAAAAGACCTACAATAACAAAACCAAAACAATTAAGAAAATGATAATTGGAACATACATATTAATAATTACCTTTAATGTAAATGTATTAAAAGCTCGAACCCAAACACATAGACTGGCTGAATGGATAAAAAACAAGACCCATATATATGCTGTCTACAAGAGACCCACTTCAGACCTAGGGACACATACAGACTGAAAGTGAGGGGATGGAAAAAGATATTCCATGCAAATGGAAATCAAAAGAAAGAAAAGATATTCCATGCAAATGGAAATCAAAAGAAAGAAAAGATATTCCATGCAAATGGAAATCAAAAGAAAGAAAAAGATATTCCATGCAAATGGAAATCAAAAGAAAGCTGGAGTAGCAATTCTCATATCACACAAAATAGACTTTAAAATAAAGACTATTACAGAGACACTACATAAGGATCAAAGGATCAATCCAAGAAGAAGATATAACAATTGTAAATATTTATAAACCCAACATAGGAGCATCTCAATACATAAGGCAAGTGCTAATAGCCATAAAGGGGGAAATTGACAGTAATAGAATCATAGTAGGGGACTATAACACCCCACTTTCACCAATGGACAAATCATCCAAACAGAAAATAAATAAGAAAACACAAACTTTAAATGACACATTAAACAAGATGGACATCGTTCTCAATGGTGAAAAACTGAAAACATTTCTACTAAGGTCAGGAACAAGACAACATTGCCTACTCTCACCACAATTATTCAACATAGTTTTCAAAGTTTTAGCCACAGCCATCAGAGAAGAAAAATAAATTAAAGGAATCTAAATCTGAAAAGAAGTAAACCTCTCACTGTTTGCAGGTGACATGACACTATACACAGAGAATCCTAAAGATGCTACCAGAAAACTAGTAGAGCTAATCAATGAATTTGGTAGAGTAGCAGGATACAAAATTAATGCACAGAAATCTCTTGCATTCCTATAAACTAATGATGAAAAATCTGAAAGAGAAATTAAGGAAAGACTCCCATTTACCACTGCAACAAAAAGAATAAAATATATAGGAATAAACCTACCTAAGGAGACAAAAGACCTGTATGCAGAAAACTATAAGACACTGATGAAAGAAATCAAAGAAGACACAAACAGATGGAGAGATATACCATGTTCTTGGATTGGAAGAATCAACATTGTGAAAAAGACTCTACAACCCAAAGCAATCTACAGATTCAGAGCAATCGCTATCAGGCTACCAATGGCATTTTTCACAGAACTAGAACAAAAAATTTCACAATTTGTATGGAAACACAAAAGACCCCGAGTAGCCAAAACAATCTTGAGAAAGAAAAATGGAGCTGGAGGAATCAGGCTCCTGGACTTCAGACTATACTACAGAGCTACAGTAATCAAGACAGTATGGTACTGGCACAAAAACAGAAATATAAATCAATGGTACAGGATACAAAGCCCAGGGATAAATCCACACACCTATGGTCACCTTATCTTTGACAAAGGAGGCAAGAATATACAATGGAGAAAAGACAACCTCTTCAATAATTGGTACTGGGAAAACTGGACTGCTACATGTAAAAGAGTGAAATTAGAACACTCCCTAACACCATACACAAAAATAAGCTCAAAATGGATTAAAGACCTAAATGTAAGATCAGAAACTATCAAACTCTTAGAGGGAAACATAGGCAGAACACTCTATGACATAAATCACAGCAAGATCCTTTTTGAACCACCTTGTAGAGAAATGGAAATAAAAACAAAAATAAACAAATGGGACCTAATGAAACTTAAAAGATTTTGCACAGCAAAGGAAATGATAAACAAGACAAAAAGACAACCCTCAACATGGGAGAAAATATTTGCAAACGAAGCAACCAACAAAGGATTAATCTCCCAAATATACAAGCAGCTCATGCAGCTGAATATCAAAAAAACAAACAACCCAATCCAAAAATGGGCAGAAGACCTAAATAGACATTTCTCCAAAGAAGATACACAAATTGCCAACAAACACATGAAAAGATGTTCAACATCATTAATCATTAGAGAAATGCAAATCAAAACTACAATGCGGTATCACCTCACACCGGTCATCATCAAAAAATCTACAAACAATAAATGCTGGAGAGGGTGAAGAGAAAAGGGAACCCTCCTTCACTGTTGATGGGAATGTAAATTGATTCAGCCACTATGGAGAACAGTATGGAGGTTCCTTAAAATACTAAAATTATAACTACCATATGACGCAGCAATCGCACTACTGGGCATATACCCTGAGAAACCATAATTCAAAAAGAGTCATGTACCACAATGTTCATTGCAGCACTATTTACAATAGCCAGGGCATGGAAGCTACCTAAGTGTCCATCGACAGATGAATGGATAAAGAAGATGTGGCACGTATATACAATGGTATATTACTCAGCCATAAAAAGAAATGAAATTGAGTTATTTGTAGTGAGGTGGATGGACCTAAGGTCCCTCATACAGAGTGAAATAAGTCTGAAAGACAAAAAGAAATACCATATGCTAACACAAATATATGGAATCTAAAAAAAAATATGGTTCTGAAGAACCTAGGGGCAGGACAGATATAAAGACACAGATGTAGAGAATGGACTTGAAAACCCGGGGAGGGGGAAGCATAAGCTGAGGAGAAGTGAGAGAGTAGATTTGACATATATACACTACCAAATGTAAGATAGCTAGCTAGTGGGAAACAGCTGCATGGCACAGAGAGATCAACTTGGTGCTTTGTGACCACCTAGAGGGGTGAGAGGGAGATGCAAGAGGGAGGGGTTGTGGGAATATACGTATGCGTATAGCTGATTCACTTTGTTATACAGCAGAAACTAACACAACACTGTAAAGTAATTATATTCCAATAAAGATGTTTTTTTTTTAAAAAAAGAAGAAGAAATATGCCTCCCAGGCAGTTTTATGGCCATAGACTAGAACTTGGATATGAGACCAGTATTGGACTCCTTGTGGTACGTGGGCCTCTCACTGTTGTGGCCTCTCTTGTTGTGGCGCACAGGCTCCGGACGCGCAGGCTCAGTGGCCATGGCTCACGGGCCCAGTCGCTCCGTGGCATGTGGGATCTTTCCGGACCGGGGCATGAACCCATGTCCCCTGCATCGGCAGGCAGACTCTCAACCACTGTGCCACCAGGGAAGCCCTTGTATTAGACTCTTTGATTGAAGACTGTACCTGTGGAAGCAATCTATTGACTGTAGAATGGTTGTTGTGATTGTTAGCATCAGATCTCCTAGGATAATGTTTCAAAAGAAAATTTATGGTGAAAGAATTAAAACATAATCAAAAATAGAAAGAAAAGCACAATGAACTTCTTTATACTACCATCCAGATTCAACAATTATCAAAGATTTGAAGATGGCAAGTTTTGAAGTTCCTTCTTCTATGACAATGTGTTTCTCCAAGGAAAAAATACCCACAACTTCTAAAATGATATGTGAGTTAAATGTCACAAATTAAATACTAGTCATTTATTATTCAGCAGATATTTACTGGGTTTCTTAGATGTACCAGGCACCATGCTAAGCGTTGGCATGAAATGGTAAAAATGACAGACACCTCTCTGTCTAGGGAGAGATCTATTTGCATCATCACAACAAAGTGTATCTCAGAAAGCTGTAATTCTTTCATTTATGCAACTCACCAATTGTTTCATAGTTGCTGAGGGGAAACATGGAAAACAGTAAGAGCACCTGACATCTAAACCTAAAAATGTATTATGAGAGCTGTTATTGCTAAAGATTAATTCTGTCTGTTAACTAGTGTTACCTTCACTTTTGTGATTGCTTTTTAAAAAATCTACAGCATTCATAGCCTATTCTGCTTATATATCAATAATAAATCCAATTAGTTAAATCTGGTTAGGGTTAAATGATTCCAAATTTCCAAAATCTATTCAGATTAACAATCATATTGTTATCTTACTGAAAACACAAAATAAATTTTAAGCTTTATTAGAACACAGAAAAAATTGTAGTAACACTGATAAAATTAGAGAAGTATCAGCCACTATACTTCATTTATTTCTTTAATTATAGTTACTAAAATACCAAAGACCATTTCAAGCTAGAGATCCCTCCTACAGTTCCTCTGTTGTATTTGGAATTGCCACACTGTCTCCAGAGGAAAGTTCTCTGGCTTAATACTGGTGCCATATTGTCTGTTGCAAAGTCAGCGCCATTTCTCTTCATCTTAGCTCTTCCTTGTGTTGCACAGGCTGGAAGCTTGAGAACTAGATTTCTCAGATTTCCTGTCAAAAGAGTTCTAGGTATGATTGTTCTAATGAGAGGTGAGAGGCAGTGATGAAACTTGAAAGGCGGAAAGGAAGCAGAAGCCATGTCATCATTCTGGCTGCAATGGGACTATATGTGGGTTTGGGCAGATGTGACATATTTGCAGCAGCCTCCAGGTATTTTCTTTTGAAGCATTGGCTTCATTGATGGAGGGAATGGTGATCATTGCCATAAGTTCTTGGCAGTGTCTGTACCTTTCTGCCTCCTTAGAGAGGTACTGAGATCTAGTGGTAGCTGTTCCTTATCTCTGTTCCTTATCTCTTTCAATAGTTTGATAAACACTAATGCTCTGTATCAAATCCTTTTCTACTTACTTCAAGTAGACAGAGAAGTTTCTGTTGGACAGACAAATTGTTTCTATCAGAGGAGATGATGTAAATTGAAAAAATAGTAGACCTAAAAATTTTTAGAAGTATTTTTATGATCATGGTATGTTCATGTTATGTTGATCTTTCATTTAGGCCAAAAGTAGGTATATATTATGTATTCCTTGAATCAATTTTAACTGACTAAAGAAATAGTATTTGGATAAATTCAATATGTGGGAAAGAAGAGGCTCATAGAGAAATAAACTATTTTTTAGAATATCAAAACAAGGACATATAATGTTTTCATTTTGGTATTGTTCAAATAAAAAAAGTTGATAAAAATAGAAATGTCAACTTATAAGTAAACTCCTTTTTATGTTTTGTTATTTCATACTAAAAGCAGATTTTCTAATATTGACATGTCTTTGTGGATTTTTAGAAAGATTTTTTCCAGATTGTACACCAACTAAATAAATGATAGAATGTCTAACTACCACCCAGAACTGGAATATTATCAACTTATTTTATTCATCTAGGTATACTATTGTTTTATAAATTAAAAAATTCTGGTCATAGGTGTGATCAAATCTAGATTATATTTTGTTTGCAGAGAGGTTCTATTAATTGAAATTATTCTTGCTCACCCTCCTGAATTAACAAAATGTGGCTGACAGTCATAACAGTCTTACAGGTCACAGTTGTTATGAAAATATGGTTGCTAGGATACCTTCATTATTTCATTGTCATGTTACACCAGTCTATCAATTAATAAAGAGACACTCAAGTTAATTCTCAGGCATATTTATACACATTCTTAGCATATGATTTCCCTTATCTCCAAGTGACATTTCTCCCTCTAGCATTCACCTTCCACTCCATAAAATATTAAACATGAGGTTATCACACCAGTTTACAAATTACAGCAATGATGCACGTCTTCTACTTAACCTTTCCATTCATTTTCCAACATCGTGACGTTCTTACAGCAAATATCCATGCGTAGAGTAAATTATTTTTTTTACTTCTCAGATTTATTTCCAAGAACATTGATGCATGGGGAAAAAAATACACATATGGAATTGATGTTTTTCGTTCTTTCTAAGAGAAAAAGCAGAACAGGAAATCAATTGAAAGTCACTCCTGCATCTTTAGGTATTCACAACTCTTCCCAGGTTATTGCTTTATATTTTAGGGTTTGATTCACAGAAGATGTCTGATGTGGGGTCTCATAAATACATTTTTTATGACTATTACATTGCAGTCAGAATCACCACATGCTGCCTTGAGTTGCCACTTGACACGGCATTCATTATACAATTAAGAATAACGAAAATCTTTGATATGATAAATTCATCTCTTTTACACCTGTTCAATTCAGTGCCTACTGACACCAGTTTATGCTACCAAAATAAAATAAATTACATTATATTAAAAAAAATAAGAATGTAACATGTAATGAAAATTGTCTGGCAAAAGAGAAAATATTGACTCTAATTATAGGCAATATATAAATATAGAAATCTTCTCAAGATTTCACTTAGTTTTTATATCTTCTTTAAAAATTCCAGTAAATAAGAAGTTATTAATCTTACTCTACAAGGAAACCGAGTAATATATGGATTAAGTATTTGCAAAGTATCATTTAGTAAATTCAACAGTCAAGGATAGAATTAAGATTTCTTAATGTTTACGATAGTTTTATCACTCCTTCAAGTTTAATATTTGCATTTGAACAGCATTATTCAAACTGTGTACCCAGTAGAATGCAAGAAAAAGGGACAAAAAGAGAATACTGAATTCAAGGAGTGGATGTCTCAACTTTTAAAAATGTTTTTAAGCAGTTCAACATATTTTTATATTTATACATAAATCCATTAATGGTGATTTTATCAAAACCCAAACTGACCATACAGATGTAATCTTTCAAAAAATTTGCCTGTGCCAAAGACTGTACACAGCTGTTTTCAATTCACTGAAGTATATGTGTGGTCCTCCTTTCAGGTCAAAGAAAAATATCTTTCTCTTTTTAAATTTCCATGTGTGGTTTGGCAAATTATATAGTTAATATAAGAATATATTCATGTAAAATAATATTTTTTACCAATTTTGGTGTCCAGTGAAATGGGTTGAAACAGTCTTCTGATGAAATTTACTGATGTATTTGATGCTTTATAAATGCCTCCCAAGTGTTACTTACATGTTTGTTAAGCATAATACAACCAGATATTTTAAACTGTGAGAATCAGAAATTAAAGCAATGTTAGCAATAAACTAAAGTCTATTTTTTGATGGAATAATTCAATTCAGAAATTTGTGTGCTTCATGTTGGTGTCAGTTTCCTTTTTAATCATAGATCATTCTTGTTTTTTCCTTAGCAAAATATTATCACACTTCATTTATCAGACAAAGTTTCCCTCTGATTCATCTTCATCTACACTTTGTCAGGTTCAATACATTTTAAATAGTATCTTAGGGCATTATAAAAACATTTTTCCCTAAATCCCCAAAAAAAAGGCACTAGGTGGTGACTATGTTTCTCTGCAATTTTGGTAGGCTTAAGAAAATCTAAACAGATTTTCATTTTCTTGTAGGTTCCATACCTTGTTTTAAATTCATCATGAAACCTCTGCCTGAAAATATTATAGTGAGGAAAACTTCAAAATGACAAATTTATGTTTTCATCTATACATTCATTTCCATTTTTAAATATAAAGATTGGAAATTAGGGTTCAACAAATGATTATTCTACAAGGTCATAACATGAACATAACTTTTCTCAAATTTTCAAATGGCTTCAACTGTCATTCTCTCTAGATGCTGCAAGGATAGATCATTTTGTTTGTTTGCTTTTTAAATTAAAGTATAGTTAACTTATAATATTATATTAGTTTCAGGCATACAACATAGCAATTCAATATTTTAATAGATTATGCATAAAAGTTATTATAATATTATTGCCTATATTCCCTGTGTTGTACATTACATCCCTGTGACTTATTTATTTTATAACCAGTAGTTTGTACCTCTTAATCCCCTTCACGTATTTTGTCCATCTCCCCAACTTTCTATCCTCTGGCAATCACTAGTTTGTCCTATTTATGAGTTTCTTTCTGTTTTGTTGTATTTGTTCATTTGTTTTATTTTTTAGATTCCACATATTTTTTTAGATTCCACTGTATTCGTCTTTCTCTGTTTGACATATTTCCCTTGGCATAATACCCTCCAGGTTCATCCATGTTGTTGCAAATGGCAAAAATTTATTCTTTTTTAATGGCTGACTATATATATATATATATATATATATATATATATATCTCCCACATTTCTTTAATTATTCATCTACTTATGGACACTTGGGTTGCTTCTTTATCTTGATTATTGTAAATAATGACGTAAATAGGCATATTTCCAAAGAAAACATACAGATGGTAACAGGCACATGAAAAGATGCTCAACATCACTAATCATCAGGGAAATGCAAATCAAAACCACAATGAAATTTCACCTCACACCTGTCAGAATGGCTGTTGTCAAAAAGACAAGAAACAACAAGTGTTGGTGAGGATGTGGGGAAAAGATGTACTGTTGATGGGAGTGTAGACTGGTTCAATCACTATGGAAAACAGTGTGGAGGAGCCTCAAAAAATTTAAAATAGAACTGCCATGTGATCCAGCAATTCTACTCCTGGGTATTTATCTGAAGAAAATGAAAACATTAATTTGTAAAGACATAAGCTTTGTTCTTTATGTTGAACAGTATATTCTCGCTAATTCAAAATATTAGATCCTCCTTTTGCCAATTTATTTTCCTAAATTCTTTTTTTATCATAATTTCCAGTACCCAGGGCAGAATTGATTCTCTTTTTTGCTTATTTCTTCTTACCATAACCATAGTCCAATAATTCCAAGCTGACATTCCACATTCCACAATGACATTTTTCCTGGTCAACTCAATCAAATAATTGTTAATGACCTACTATGTGTTATAGACAATGATGGTAGGCTACTCTGCTGTCTCATTCTAATTTAGGTACCCTTGTTAAATGGCATGTTTGGCACTGAATCATCAGCTCAGATTTAAGTGGATGGGATCAACACTGCTTTCACTTTAGGTAGCAGTGAATCAGAGGATGATCATTTAATCTCACTTACCTTTCAATTACAAGTGTCTCCCAAGTGTTGCCTCTTGCTCATCTCTTTATGTCTCAGAAGGAATAAGGTTAAAGAAAAAAATAAAGGAAAGTCAGTAGACAATGGAAAGGCATCTTTATAATGTACTGGAAGTGTGTATGGTCTGTGGGAGAAGGGGATTATTGTTACATGCAAGAATATGAAAAAAAAGTAAATGGGAAATAAGAGAAAATGAAGACCGAAAAGAGAGGAGAAAGAAAATGTCAGGAAAATATTTGATTTATCTGTGTATTTTTGTTTGGTTTACAATTTTGACTTTCATAATACTAGTAAAATATTTTACAGCTGTAATTCTAAAAATTATAGAATTCACATACAGAGTCAGTGTGAGAAGTAATTCTCATAGTGTCAGTGGGCTCAATATGTTCAAGCAAGGATAAGGTACTTCCTTCTGTAGAATCATGACTGAAATATACATAGTACAATGAGTTTCCACATGGTCTCAGGATTCCCCTCACTATCTTCTCAGTCTGTGTATTCATCAAGAGGCAGTGCTGGAGTTTTATATCTGTATTTCAGCAGACTATTTCAAAGAGATGACATTCTTATTCAAAGTCTGGGCTTAAAAGATGCTAGAAATCGCCCAGACTTCAAGTAAAAAAGAAACAAGACTTTATTTCTAATGCTCTCTGGAGAAGCATAATCTTTTACAAGCAATAACTTACTCAGCAAACAGAAAGGGAATAAACTCCCCGAAATACCTTTATTAGGCAACATAATGTTATAAGCATAGCACAGCATGAATGGCCTTTCCTTTATGTAAACGATTGAGATACTCTGTTCCTGGTGAAGGTGAACGATACTTGGCTGCAGCAAATAGTACCATGAGTTTGTTCATCTAAAATTAGACTATGGTCCTGCAGGATACTCTCAATCCCACACTGAAGGATGGTAAATTATTTTAGGAAAGTTAGGGAACAGTTGTAAAAACCAAGAACTATAGGATGTAAATCTAAATTACAGACTGAAATTGTACAGCTCTCCACATATTAATATAATTTTTGATATTTTAAAATCCCTCTCTGATTCACTTCTAATGTTACATGAAATCTATGAGAAAGGATATGACTAGACGTATTCTGCTCCTTGAAAGTTCATGGTTTGTGGCTAAACAGATGGAAAAGTAAAGAAATTTTAAAAACTGTAAATACATTATACTAGAAAAAAAATTTAATAGTCCCAAATTCCACAATTATTTCCTTGTTTAAAATTTGGACAGCAGAGATGAAAGCCCTTTAAATTATTTCAGGATTTCCACTGATGCCCTCTCATCAAGAAAGAAATCCTCATTAGTAACTCTAATATTTTCAAAAGTATTTTGGCCTTGGATTGAGTCTTCCATTGTTAAGATAAAGTATAAAAATTTTATTCATCTTTTAGGTTCACATACTTATTCAGCAGTAGAGCCACAGCTCAGAAAATACCTTGGATTACCTGACATTGCACATTTATGAATTCTGTAACCCACACTAGACTCAACAGAATTTTAAAAGTGTAATTATTTTTTCCTTATCCTTTCCTGCCAACACTTGAAATGAATTCAACTGCAGTTGCATTAGCAGCATGGACCTGGCGATAGCATACAGAAGTATGAAATTCAGAGAAAAAGAGGAGGAATTGTAAGAGATTCTACAACATTTCTTCTAGTAAATTCTCTCCTCCTTTGTTAGACAAAAAAAAAAAAAAAATTATTTGCTGATCTGCAGCATTTGGCCGTGTCAGAAGACTCATACCTATGAGAATGATTTCTGTTGCCTTAAAAAAAGTATTTCTCAAATCACACATAAGCATGGTTTAAAAAAAGTTCTACCTGTCAGTCAACTCTGAAATAGATATGAATATTTACTTGTCACTCTTTTGAAACCCTGAACTTTTGGACTTAGTGTAGCTCAAGGCTTATTGTTTTACAACATATTTGTGAGAACATAATGGAAGGGAAATTATTCATCTAATTTTGGAGACGTGGCTGCCACATTTTGTTGTGGCATGTGGCCTTTCTATGTACACAATGGTGCCCTGCCATGTACCAGCTTTTCAGCACTGGCATGTCACCTGGCCTGTGGCATCTCACATTCTCATGTTCTCACACTTGTGTTGTGGCCCAACCAACTTGTTTAAGCCAACGCCGAAAAGCAGGTGGGGCACATGCTTGACAGAGACTGGAATGACAGGCCACATGCCTCTCCAAGTGCTGTAAACACCAGGGTTTGTTTGGAAATTTCATCTCCTGGTTACAGTAAACAAGACTTGATGGAGCATCCAGCAGAGAAGTGGCATGCCCTTTTCTACGAAAAGGAATTTTCAGGAAATAATATAAGCTATTAGTGAAGTACAGAACAATTTTTCAGATCACTTATTTACTGTTGAGCTCTATTTAAATATAATGCAATACAAGGCAATCTAATATCTTATGACATAACATATAAAATGGCATGAATATGACATAATCATTTATATTGTTAAAGTTCAAAGAGCAAAAACCTTGGAGGGTAAATTACTATAAATTGTGTATTGAAAGAACACAGCTCTTGAGATTTGTGGAATAACTTTTTAAAGGTAGATGTATAATCTTTTGTAGAAAAAGATTAAAGTATAGCATAGCATAATGATTACCTTTTATCCCATCCTTACAACTCTGAAGAAAAAAATTATTATATTCTAAATTTAGAGAAAATAGTTCTTTAATGTAAAAATTAAAATCTAATCAACTGCATAAAAATGAGATAATGTCCAGTACTATCAAAAGTTTCACCATTGTACAAAGACTCTAATAACCACTGATGAACTTATAAATAGTCATGACATAGTAACTTGATTTCCATCATTAAAAGATTAGCATAAAACTCTGGACTAATTAGCTCATGATTTAAGGTTAAAATTCGGTTCCTCTAAATTGGATTATATGCTCTTTAAATATTTTGTTTTTGTTTTTGTTTTTTTAGTCTTCTCACACATGAATATTCCAGCCATGTATTTTCAGCTCATTTATATTGGTCCATTGATCCTAACTGATCATGTGATCATTTTTTTTTCATGTAGGACACATTAAGAAAACATAGTTATGTGGAGGATATGTTCAGATTTATTACACACACACACACAAACACACACACACACGTAAAGACTTACATATACCAAGAGTTTAATTTTGAAGTGAGTGGTCAGTATCAAGAAACCTAGACTCTACTCCCCAGTTCTGCTTTATAGATTACTTTTAGCTAAGCTTCAGGTTATGCAGTGGTGAACAGTTAGAAAGATTTTACGAAGATTTGCTCTTCCACAATTATGGTTATAAACAAGTTCTAAATCAACTGCTGATGCAGTTCAGAATTATCAACCTCTAAGCTGTAATATGTAGTGCAATTGTCTTGAGGATACTTTAGTTTTCATCCACAAGGCAGAAGATCTTCTCTGATATTTATTAATGAGGCTTCCGTCTTTACTGCTGACAGCATACGGTTAGATGACTAAGATAAATGAAATTTTCATTGAGGGCAGCAGTAAGAACAGGGATGATGTCATTTCCTTCTGTTTTCTTTGAAATTGAAACACATTTCCAGTGAATTTCAATTATAATGTTAAAAGGAGTCCTGAAGTAGGGGTGAGAAGTGCCTTAAATCTTTTCTAAGGTGACTAGTTAAGACTGGAAAGTTTTTCTTTTCTTTTGATTCTTTTCCCCTTAGATTTGCTGCTAGATCTTTTGTGTATCTATCTCCAAAACTTTTGCTGTCTACCTTATATGTGCAAAATGTGATATAGATAAGATTTTGCATATTAGTTAGTCTCTGTCCTCAGACAGAAAAAAATTCGAATAGCTATAGTGCCTACCAAATCATAGTAATTCCAATGACAGCTATCAAGTGTTAGAAGTGATAAGGAAAGAACATATCTTGCTGAAGAAAGTTTTTCTTCATAAAGCTTCATGGGGGAGGAGACATTTGTGTGTCAGTAGAGTTTTGACAGGGAGGGAATATGGAGAATATTTTAGGCAAAGGGAACAGTTTGAGGGGAGATTTAAATACCCAATATGTGCTTGGGAGTCAGCAGGGGGACAGTTTGTCACTTGAAAACAGCAGAAGGAGAGTAGGGTGAAATAATACCATGTGGCTTGGTTGGCCCAGATCATGGGTAGTCTAGATGCCAGGCTGAGAAATGTACATACTAGGCAATGGGGAAACACTGAGGGCTGTTTTGGGTTGGAAAGTGAGGTTCTGGGAGTGGTTCTTGAAGATTTAGTGGTCAACTCTGCCCAGTGGAGGATGAATTTGAATGTGGAAAACAGTTAGATAATATTATAACCTCAACAGGTCTCATAGGGTAACAATCAGATCTGAGGTCAACTTCTGCTTTGTAACCAAGTAGTTATGTAACTTGGGCCAGAAAATTAACCTTTTTGGCCTTAGTTCCCTAATCTACGTGACCTTCAAGTTTCTTCCAGCAGTTAACATTCTACAATTCAAGGTAATACAGAGCCTGGACTAGTACAACAGAAGTAGGAATGGACAGCAGAAAATGGGCATGAGGCATCTGAAGAGGTGGATTCTACTTGCACTGCTCATTGGGATCTCCACTGATATTTTGGGCTCCACAGTTCTTCAATGTGAAGGATTCACAATCTCCCAGCATTGCAGTTATTTCTGTATCTCTGTCCCCCACCCACTAAATTTGAGAACACCTTCCAGTCGTTATGACAATCCAAATCTCATCTAGTTTCAAATTTTTCCTAGAGGATTATTTATGACCACTGGGACACCCCCCCCCATCCACCATTCTATGCTTAATAAACACTGTGAGTCTATTTTAAGTAATATTTGAATGTAGTACATAACTGAAAGCCTGTTAGTGCCATGAAGAGTCATGGAGAATTTATGAGAAAAAAATCATGTTGGAAAAGATTATGTTTCATTTTAGACATATTGAATTTCAGGTGCCAGTAGAATATCCAGATGCCCACTTGTACATGAGCAGTAGGAGATAGAGAAAAAACAAAAAACAAAAAAAAACCAACAATAGCAGTTCAAGAATTTGTGTATTCAACCTTGACAGAGGGAGGACAAATACCTTGTTCAGGTATTTCAATATTTTATTAAATAAAAGGCAGTGTTTTTGCCTTGCTGGAATCTGCCTACCTTCTCTACTCATATTGAAGCTTACTTCAAGATTTTCTTTAGAACTTTCAAGGAAACAAAAGAAAATGAGCATCTCTTGGGCACCTACATATACCAGATGTTCACCAGCCATTTTACATATGTATTTTACACTGTCTCAGAGACGTTGAGTACCTTACTCAAGAGGACACTAGAAGTTAAGTAGCAGAAAAGGAAGTTTCAAACCCAGTTCTGTCCAGCTCCAAAACCTGTGTTCTTTTCACTACAACAATGTGACAACTGATTTGAATTTCAAAAATCCATGCTGACATGAAAATTAGTTATTAAATATTCATGTATTACTCCTCTAAGGCCTTCTGAGGCACACTGCTTAAGGCAGAGTGACTGGTGGGAATTCCAGGAACCATGCTAGGTGGATTAGTTGCAAACCATTCTGTATATGAATCCATCAGGGAATACAAGCTCCAGTTTGAACAAGGATAGGATTATTTAGACCTGTACACTTCATTTACAATACCTTCCCAATGATTTAACTAGGTCTTTTTTGAATCTTGTAATAAAATCTTAGATCAGGGTCCATTCCTCAACATTATAGGGAATTTTTCCTAAGCTTACTCTTAAGCATGATATCCACTAGTGTGTCCCCTTGTTTCCCTGGGTATGGCTTTATTCTATTAATTTTCTACTTGACTATGCATGTTGTTAATATGATTCCTGCATCCACATGTGATGCTTTGGAGATGACAAGGGCTCCATGACTTTTGCAATTATTGCCTGTGGCCCTAATTTTATCTAGTAAGTGTTTTGAGATCACCTCTACTTCCCTCTACTTACATTTGTATTGAATTATTTATTTCTCTCTCTTTCTCTGTCTCTCTCTCAGCTATTATCATTCTCTTTCTTACTCATGGCATCATGAAGAACACACACAAAGCTAGATTTCAAGACTCTTGGTTTTGATGTTGATTCTCATGCCATCCTGTCACCTGGAACAGTGAATCAATTTGCTTTCTTTATCTGTAAAATTGGTAGTCATCATTTTTTCCCTTTTTCCCTTTCAATTTAATAGGCCATAACCTCTGGATTATAGTTCATTGGTGGACAAGAAGGGATATTTGGTAAAACTAAACAAATGTGAACGACTTAGATTACCCCTATATATGCCCATTGATGGTTAAAATTAAAATTTACTTTCAATGTTAATATAATAATACTTTGGGTACAATAATATAAAGAAGAGATTATATAATTCAATGCATTTATGAACATGCAAGGGTGACAGTTTGGCCAGGTTGAGTTCAATGGGTTGTTAATTTCACTTCTGTTGTGTATTATTGTTAACTAAGAAAAATTATATTTAAAATTGCTCCTCCCTTAAGCTCCAAGGAAGAAAAGTCTGTCTTGTGGTGGTCTCAGGTGTCTTGCAGTAAATCATTCAATGAATGCTTGTTTCTTGAATGATATGATGTAGACTTAGAAACATTTATGAGGTCCATGTGAACTGATAGAAGAAAAGGCACTGCTTTTGTCACATGAAGTAGACCAAATGAAGATTTGAAAATGAGAGAAAGAAAACCAAAATATAAGTTTTCTCACTTTGAGAAGTTACAATAAAATATGTGATTATATTATATTTGTTAGTTAGAGTAGGTACAATCAAGCCCTAGGAAATCCAGTGAGGTTATAACTGATCACTTCCAAACAGGTCCACATTCCTAAAAGCAAGCAGAATTCTAAATGAAAGCCAAAACAGAGCTAGTCCCATCCTTAGAGAGAAGTAGCCAAAAATGACTTTCAACTGAAAGAAGTTCAACATAGCTCCTCTTGCTAATTCTACCTGATCCTTGCAATGCCTGATCTGGATATATCTGTAAGTTAAATCTGCAAATACATGCATTTACTTTATATGTATACACTTTTAATCATTTGGATTTTTACTTATTTCCTGTCAAAGAATGATGCATGTTTATGTCTCATTGCAAGTAACAGTTGTAACCTCTCATTGACTGTTAATGCAAAATTAATCTAGTTGAAATATTTCTCTAATGAATTTAGGAGTATACTTTCAAAAAATAATTTATGACTTTATATATATGATTATAAGATCCTGGAAAAATCAGTATTTTGTTTCAGATATGCATTTATATAGGAAAGACACAATCTAGCAAATGATTTTAAATGTGTAAGATCAGAAGTTAACTCTAAATATCAAACTCTTAGGGTTGTAATATAAATACAGCAGTAAATATTCAACACATAGTACATTTCATTATTTTAATTGATAAATTATTTTCTGTGTATCCATGACATATATATATATATATATATATATATATATATATATATATATATATATATATCCTAAATATTAGCTACTGGCTGATGTAAGGCATTCAATATTTTGAGTTGCTTCGCCCTTTGAGACTTGAGTAAACATTTTTCTCAAAATCCTACACCCAATATCTGCTGAGATTCATAGTGTGGGGGTTGATCATACTGACATTTTGCCTAGACACTACTGTTCTGCGTTTCCCCTAAATCTTTCATTGCTTTCATGTCTCATAGCTTTCAGCTATTCTGGTCTCTCTCCACTGTGTAATCCAGTTATAAAACAAAGCCCCTTTCCTTGATTAGTTTAACACACCACAGAGAGAGTTGTGAATCCACATGAAAGAAAATTTGAAGCTTTCATCTAAGTGTTGTATGCATTTTGAGCATTTTCCTGGTGAATATTAGACATTCCACCTGCCATTCTCACAATGGGAATATCCCATTAGCCAACTCTTCAGCATCCTCAACAACTCCACCTCATGGGACACCCCTGAGGCCAGCCCTTCTCCGTTTCTGGGCCCCTTCTCCTCATCCTCTTGGCTACCTTTGTAAATGAAAAATTATTGTGCATAGAGACTTTATCTCTTTTTGTATAACTCTTACTGCATTCTAGCAATGTTCTGAGGGATATCATTGCAGAAATAGTATAGATCCATATGTTGTTTTGAGAAACAGAATAAAATGATTTTTTTTCTAAAATAATTCTGATGCCATCTTTGAACTAACAGGCTTTTCTCCTCAGATTAGATGTGCATTACCCAAGGTTATACATGCATATAAATGAAATATATACACATATATATTTCACTTTCATCCTATTTTTTATTCCACCCTTTAGCATTTTATCCCTTTATACTTAATTCCTGCTAAAAATGTAAAAGTGTTCAGATTCCCCTAAGCTTTATTTAAATTACTAACTTGGTGATGCTCACAGTCACTACTACAACCAGTCTGTTTTCTTCTTGCATTTAATGATTGAACACTTCACTGCCACTTTTCTTCACCACTCTGTCCTTCCTTAACCCTCTTGATTTGGCTTCTATTACTGAAGGGATTTATCAATTCTATTCTTCTAGGAAAATTGAGTTTGCTTTTTCGTCTCTAGGACAACTCTTTTCTTTTTGAAACTGTAGTTTCTCTAGCATTTGGCACTGGTTGTTGGTTACCTCTTACTTGATTTCAAGTTCTTAATATTTCACCATCCCACGTTTTTTCCTCCCACTTCCTGTGATTTTGTTCGCTAACATTCTTCTACTTCTATTCTTACTCATAAAGAACTCATCATGTGTTTTGGTCCAACCACCACCTCTAGGCAAGCAATTCCCAAGTTTACAGTCCCAGTCATGACTGCTCATCATCATTTCAATCTTGCATCTCAACTCCCTATAGATGCCACTTAACGTATCAAACACTGAACTAGTTATTTCCTCACACAAATCTATATTTTGTACTTACTTCTTTATTGTCACTATTCTTGTCTGATAAATTTATTCCCAACGTCCTTATTGTATCCATCTAATTGATCAAGTCTATGGACTGTTCCTTTAACTACTACCACATTGCTTCAGTTAACTTTTCTTCTTCTCCATTTCAACAAAGCTCATACCTAATCACTGCACACTTTAGTCTTTGTATCTTCTTCATTTGTAGCATCATTTCTCATACTAATCTACATTCAAAAATTGCTACTTAAATTTGATTTTATATACGTTTACCTCTGGTATCTTCTCACTCCTCTCTAGCCAGCATACACTTACCTGTATGTTTCTCCTCAAATGCAGTTTTAGTCACATTACTCTCTGTGATCTGGTATTAAATTTCCATTGCCATGTTGCCATATTGGTCTGCTCTAAACACTTTCAGGTCCTTTGTCAACAGTTCTTCTTCCTCAGCAGGAAAACTGGTCTCTGTATTTCTTACACACTTCCACTTCTTACTACCTCTAATCATGCTATTTTCCCTGTGAGGATCCTTCCTTCCATGTCCCTCACTCAGGCTGACCACTTCACTAAAGATTTTTTAACATTTATTTATTTCAAACAGCCTATTCTGAAAAATTATACTCCAAGATGGCCACCTTCTGTCTTTAACATGGCAAATAATTATAACATATTGGATATGATCTTTATAAAGGGTAATCCTTCTATATTGCAAACTTTAGGGACAAGAAGTGTGTCTTCTCCATACATTTTAAACCTTATTACATAAAGTACAGTTATGTGTATACAACAGGTGTTAAATGATAGGTCAGCTATAGAACTAGGCAACAATATATTTCACATGGTGAGTCATTAAGAAAGACATAGCCTATAACTTGCTGCCCTCCCCCCAACATACCCCTGGCTTTTAAAGCTTAATTATTAATGTGAAATAAATGAACAGAGTCAGGGAAGAGGAAATATGAAAAATTTGTATTCATTTTGAAGCCCACCCAAGCTTAGCAACGGAGAGGTGACGCTCTGCACCAGCCAGCATATCTTTAATTTCTCTCTGCTCCAGCTCCTATTATCGCTCTACTGCCACAGCTGCATACTGCTATTGTCAGTGGTAAAGATGAGACATCTCTAATTAGAGGGCAGGGTAAATTGCTTTTATCTACTTTTAACATGCTTTTACATGGCACCTGGTACACAAGCCTTAGCTAGGCAACCATAATTTGAAAAGCAAATGAATGCTCAGAGAAATACGATATGTTTTTAAAAGAAAATTAAATATATAGAGTAGCAAAATCAACATGCTGGAAACTGCAGAATTTTAGAGCTGTCAGAGTCTTGTACCCTTATGAATTATATTGAACTAAAATGAACAATCAGGGTCCATGTACCCTGCTGAATCCAGTGGTCCCGTCTTTCTTGTTCTGTTGGGAACAAATAGAGAAATTTAAGGTCTAGAAAAATTATCAGAGCAAGAAGCAGATGGATGTTATTTCCCTTGACAGTCGAGATAAGGAGATTTTTAGGTGAAAGAAAAAAATTAACAATCTTTCTTGATTTATATACATACAGTCAGCTTTATAATAAATAAATCCATAATGTATGAACTTCCATTTTTGATTTTGGATTCAAATTTTATTTCTTTAGCAGTCCAGAACATTCTTAATGACCAAGAAAGTTATCAGCTTTTGAAAAATAAAACAAAGAGAATTCAATCACAATTAGGTCTATGGTATGCTGGACTACAATATCATTCAAAAGAAATATCTGACATTTATTTTTGCTCAGAATACAGATCCTATAGTTTGGAGAGCCTGAGTCATATACAAATTCTACAGGCTCCTCTCCCTCTGACAATTATCAGCAAAAATGCATCAAGTGTTACCCTCCAACAGCATCACAGGAGATCACATGCCCTCCATGCTGTGCCATCATTATAGCCCTTTCTCATTCATTGCTCTCCGAACTTTGGCTATTTGTTTCCTTGGAGATTGTCTGATTACTGACTATAACTTTCAGGCTATAAAAACTGGCAGCTCTAAATAATAACTGGGCTCCACTGTTTATTTATTTCTGCTTTGGAACAGAAAACCAACTGGAGTCCTTTAGTGCAGTGGGTAGAAAGGACTTTCAGCTATGAGAAGCTGGCATTGTAAACACAGTGGTTCTGGCAGGAAAACTACCTCATTAGGGATCTCTAGTTTCTTCAGTTCCCATATACAGGCATCTATATGTGCTCAGAGCTTGTGAATTTCTTTTATTTTTTATATATCATGGGTGAGAGGGTATAATTTAAGGGGCTAAAAGTAAGGAGCATACTTTGGAAATATATCTAATTTAAATATTTGAGCCATATGCAAGATTTGAACACGTACTTCACTGCATTAAATGCTACTTAGAATGTACTGATTCCTATTTTAGTCTTTGAAGTAGCCATTAGCATGGTTAGTTAGAGTTCTCTGCCTTCCATGCACAAGATAGGAATGCATTTTCTGGCCCTCTTGTGCTTAGATGTGCCCATGTGACTATTTATGACCAAAGATTCATGAGCAGAAATGACATTTATGTCTGATTTGAGAGCTTCCAGAACTCCCTCTCTCTGCCTAGTCAACCAATAATGTTCAAGGTGGTGGACAATCTATCAGTTTGGATCCTGGAGTAAAAGCAATGTGAAGAGTTCAGAATTTCTGTGTTGATCATGTAGTATGAGCAAGATATAAAATTTACTGTTTTAAAACACTGAGATTTTGGTGCTATTTGTTATTGAGGTATAATCTAGCCCACCCTGACTACTACACTTTTGTTATTCATTTCACATTGTTAGCATTGTTCCACTTACTGTACTTTTTAACTGAGCTCCCTAAATACACTTTGATCATAGTACTTACTACCTAAATTACATTTACATTATCTCTCCCCTCTGTTAGTCTATATTTTTCTTGAGGACAGATACATCTGACTCATCTTTATCTTTTCAGCCCTTAATATATTTCCTTTATATAGTAGACACTAAACACTGGAATTGTATGGAATTTATTTTACCCTATGTCAATGTTTCAGCTCTGTGTTCAAATAGTGATGAGCTAGAATGATGATTAATCTTAAGTAAACTTTTTTGGATATGTGCCTCTTAAAGTTAAAAAAGGCAAAAGTGATAAAGTCAGTCTGATTTAGTAGCATATACATTAGATTTACAGGTCTGGGTATAACTTCTGATTCTAGCTGTGTAACATTTGATAATTCATTTTTGAAAATACTTATTAGTTGTCCACTTACTCTATGCCAGACAATGTTCTAGATTCTGAGAATACTGCAAAATAAGTGTTCTTGTAGGACTAACAGGTCACATAAGGAATTAGATTTTCATCCTCTGACAAATTAGATAATAACATCTACTTTACTTAATAGATTTGTTGCAAGGAAATCTTTACAATATTTGAAATCTTTAATAGATTTGTTATAAAGAAATCTTTCAAATATTAGATTGGCCAAATTTGTTTGGGTTTTCCATAACATCTTACAGAAAAATCTGAACGAACATTTTGGCCAACCCAATATTTGAAAGAAATAATATATGTGTAAGAGTTTTATAAATTTCAAAACATTTTATAAATAAAAAATAAGACATTTTTGTTTTAGTTTTTGAATAAAATACTCATTTCATGTGACTAATTGGGGTACACAAAGAAATAACTTTTAAGCTACTTAGTCACCATTATGAAATTTTAGTTGGAGGAGGATATGTGTGTTAAAAAAAAATAACAACAAGCACACATTTAGTTTGGCAGAATGCAAGTCCTAATTTCTAATTTAAAAAAACAAAACAAAACAACTTTTCCCTGAAACATAGCACTTATTTACTTGTAAATCTAGTACAGAATAATAATTAAGTGTAACAAGTAGGAAGGGAGAAGACAATGATTGGGTCTGTCAGGGACACAAATTGTTGTAACCCTTAGTCATAAAATGATTGATCCAAATGTATATGATTCATTCAAAGAAGAAACACTTTATGATTTTTGAATATAGAGAAACAATATATATTCAAAGATAAATTTATGCTGAATGAGCTAATGTATATAACTAATGTACATAAACACCTGCCCAAAAGCTACCTTAAGTTTCCCAGACAGCAGATTTAATGAAGCATTCCCTAAACAGTGGTTTATTTCATAATATCTCAGTGGCAGGAATGCGGCCACCTCACACACTCCTAGAATAATTTGCAGAGCCTGTTTGATATAGCAAATATATCAATTTATTTATTATGATTTAAAATATGGCATCAATAATTATCTTTGACATTCATTCATTTATTCACTCAAGCATTGTGTGATTGATTGTGCATTCCGTTCCGGATGTTGCCCTGGGCCCTGGAAATACAAAGGTGAGTTTCACATAGTTTCTAGCCTCAAAGAGCTCATGGTATTTTGCAAATGTTTATTGCTTTGTAAATACAAAGAAATATATTAGGTTGAATTTCATGAAACTGCCTGTCATGACAAAACCCCAAAAATCATAAGATGAAGAATTAGTTCTTAAGAAGCCTAAAAATCTAGTTGGATACAAACAAAACAACTAAATATATACTTTTAAAATCTTATAATGAGTAATAAATTGACCACCACTATACAGAAAGGCCAATCTGTCAGAGAGTATAAAGTGTCTTCCGAAAATAGTTATCTCCAAAAACACATGTAAATTCACATGAAATTTTGGAAATTTTACCTTACATTGGGATTTTTAAGAAAATCTTTTCTCTGAGACAGGGAGCCAGCAGAACAGGTTAGCCTAAACTCTGTAAATAAACTGCTTTGGATCCGGTTGTGACAGTGTTAAGTGCCTGTCTTTGGTCATGTGGAGGCTGGCCTGGGGCTGGCAGGGAGCCAGGCATGGGCAGAGTCCACTGTAAGACATCAGGATGAGTGGGGGAGTAATTGTGAAGGCCTTCCGTTTTATTCTCTCTCCATGTATACCATATAGGCAAACCTTACAGGTGAAATGAGCTTGATTCTCCCTTAGCTCTCTGTGTGAGTTCTGATTGGCCTAAACTCTTAGGGTGGCCTCCCTTTGTCAAAGTTATTGATTCAGGAATGGGTTTGTAAGCCTGGCTTAAACCAATCAGTCATAATCTCCTGGTTATAGAGTTTGGTTCAGAGAAGAACATATGATCTCAATTGCTCTGACCAGAGAAAAGCAAAGGACTCCTGTTTGATGTTTAGAGAAAAAGAAGATATCTATTTCTCCTTGGATGTGAATCAGAAAGCACATATCTCTGGAATCTACTAGAAACCATCCTGTGACATGAGAGAAGCTATTTTGAGACTGTGGGTACCATATGGAGGAGGGTAGAGGGCAGAGAAAGACAAGGAAACAGAGCCAACGACCAGTGATGCTGTGAATTCTATTTCCTTTCCACCATCCTTAAACATCAGTAAAGTCCTGTTAAGTCAACAGTGATGTGGGTCAATTAGAGATAGGCCTAATTAGATCTGGGATAGTGGAGGATGGCGCCCCCTCCCCCACAGCTGCTGTCACCAGCAAAGAATAATTATGCTCATCAGGAGGGTCATTAGTTGTAGAGAGAGCTACCTGGTGAGGCAGCAGGAGGGAAGAAGCAGAGAAACTTCTCCGAGCATACAAGTAGAAGAACCCTAGGACACACTCAGAAATATCTAGTGGACACTTGGTGACAAAGTTAGTGGGGACTTGCCCTCATAAATTGGGCTATTGAAGATATTATTGGAGAGAGAATGTTGATTTTCAATCTACTGTCTCAGCTGTGTGCAATGATAAGTAATCAGTGTGCTTCCTATAACTCTATCAAGCTTGTGTCTTTTCTTCCTCTTGAAATGATGTAGTCAATTTCATATTTCCTTATTATTTTACGTTACTAAAGGATTTTTCCCTCTTATGTAAATCCTTCTCCTGTAGATGTTAGAAGTTATTTATGATATTTTTTACTTTATGATACTTTACAATACTTAAGATTGCTTTACTTTACAGTATTTAGCAACTTTTTACCCAGCATTGTGGAATCGAGAGCAGGAAGATCATAGGTTGGGGTCCACTAAGATCCTTGGGTACAGCCATTCCGCATACCTGGATTCTGGTAACAGAGCTGCCCTCTGCAAGCCTCCACTCATTGGTACCCACACTCTGTCCCCTTGGTCATGGTTCTGAAGTCCCAGAGACTGTCTTTCAGCTTCTGCTTTCTAAGCTTTTCTTCTCTTCTTTTACTTTGATTCTCTCTCCTCTCCAAATCCAGTGAGAATAGCATTTATTTTTGCTTCTTTTCCCCTCTATGCCATAGGAAAACTAAGTTAGACTTTTTCCCAAATCTATGCTTTATGCAGCAATGTGGGCTTTGTGTCTTAGAAAGGTAAAACTTAACTTCATTCATTTTCCTTTACATTTGGCTGCGCCTCACTTCTCTATGGTCCTGGAGTCCAAGGCCTAGTTTGTAAGAGTGTGTGTGTGTGTGTGTGTGTGTGTGTGTGTGTGTCCATTTGTGTGTGTGCTTGGGGTGGAGGCAAACAAAGGTATTAGAGGGATTAATAAACATTTTTGGTAAATATTATACCACTGCAGTTTATATGGTGGTGGTACAATATTTATAAAATGCACATCAGTGCTAAACAGTGTGGCATAGAGATAAATATTCTAGAATATCACAGAGAAGGAGGAATTCAGTGAGAGCCAGGAATCAGGGAAATTTTCAGAGAGGACATGGGAATTCAGTGAGATTAAAATAAGCAAATCTAATAGGTAAGGGTATTCTAAGTTAGGAGAGCAACAGAAACACACACACAGATGAGGGAATAAATAAGTGCCCTTGGAAAAGTGAGAAAGTTCACACAAGTCTCTTTGGCGATATTTGATGGAGTGTGGAGGGGCATTAATTGTGGTTGAGATGGATTATGAAAGATCCTGAAAATGAGGCATTTTGTTCTGTATTTCATGAGGTAGGAAATAAGGATGCATTTAAAAGAGTTACAATATAATAGTAGCTGTTTTTTTAAAGAATGGGTACATGTTGTTTAGTGACCTGCCTGCCCTTCAGTGAGTACAACATTTTTTTTAAGCAAAGATCTAAAGAAATGGCAGGACTGTGAGAAAGTTACTCAGTCCTCTTTAACAGATATAACTCAGTCCAGCTCCTGGTCAAAAAGGACCAAAATGAACTTGATGCCTGTGTGTTTTGTGGCAGTATAACATCATTACAATTAGACTCTGACTCTCCTTTACATCAGTCATCCAATGGCTAAAAGTTAGAAATGGTCCCTAGCCTTTTTTCAGTAGACCAAGCCAATTCCAATAATAGGTGCAGTCTATGCAGCTACACCTGTACAGCCATAAGTAGCTGTCCCCCCAAAAGCATGAGGTGTTTGATATTCTTAATACGTGACTTTTATACACAAAAACATTATTTACTCATTACTTCAGTTTTTTAAATTAACATGGAATTTATGAAAGGTATATGCTCATAAAACTAGTTCTTCCTTGGTCTATTAAGTTCAAGTTCTGTATCATCTTATTACATCTTAACAATCACTGTTAAGAGGGCTCTCATAACTTGAATAATTCACCTTACTTAAACATTTCAAGCTGTCTTTATAAATTCAAAATTTTTTGTTTCGCTGTTAAGTAGCTCACAGTTTTCTGATTAACAAATAAAATTTACCTGAGTAAATAACATTTGCAGAGCTAATACATTTAATTTATGGATATGGTGAGTCTGAAGTTATATTGTGTTACAGTACTCCTTAATACATCAGATGCTCATAACTTTCAAATAAAAACAGCAAGCAAGATCCATCACTCAATCACATGTTTAAATTGAAATATGTTAGATAAGTCACTAGACTAAATTCTCTTAAATATTACAAGTTCTTAAGATCTCAAAAATGCATACATCATTTCTTACATCACAAAGTATCGAACTTACGAGTTTGATTTGGTTCATCATATTTCCATTTAATTTTAAATTTTTCCCAAGTTTAAACAAATCCACTCAAGAAACCATTTATTCCATTCCAAATAATTTGGAGTTTCTTTTCCAGACAAATTCTTAGAATTGCTTTCTCAGATAGTTGGGCTTGTTTCCCAACCAGAGGGTGTGGCCAGTGTAAAAGTGGGAGATGCAGACCTCCGAGGACATTACCCTCAAGATCAGAATAAGCAGAGCTTCGCATGAAGTGGTCACTGGCTTTGGGTCCACAGTATAGTTACACCTCACTAAATTCTCCTTTTCATTTAAAGAAGTTGGCAGCCCACTCTTAAATTAGCTAACTTTCTTCATACTGCAGTCAGGTTCCCAACCCCCATCCCGGGTTCTTTCAAGATATTAAGTGATATCAGATTTGATTTAGCATTTTTTCTTTTACTTTTCTGGATTCACGTCATACTTTTTCACATCATTTTTAACATTCAAATGACAATACCAAATGGTAAAATTTTGTCTAAGCAAAGTGTTAGAGAAAAATCTGCCCTCATTTTATTTTCCTTTAATATACACCAATAAACTCATTATACATTATGCTCTGTTGAAATTCAATGTATCTTGAGAATATTATCATGAACAAAACACAGTTCTTGTCCTCAAGGAATGTAAGTCAAGAAAATAGACAAGCAGAGAAAAATTTGCAAAGCTCTGTGTAAGTGCTGGCTCTGGAACTAATGGGAGAGGAGACTGAATGCTTTCTTGGAATAATCCAGGAATTCTTTCTGAGGAAACACTTGATTGTTGCATTAACTCTTCAAATCATTTTAGTGCTTTCTATTAGGGTAATGCTGAACTTTGGTTCTCAGAGTGCAGTCCTGGACTGGGAACCGCATTAGCATCACCTGGAAACTCGTTAAAAATATCAACCCATCATCTCAGATCTACTGAAATAGAAACTCTTGGGTGGGACACTGTAATCTGGATTAGTAAATCCCCTAAGTGATTCTGATGCATGTTGAAGTTTAAGAATCACTGCATTAGAATAAAACTGAGCTAGGTAAATTTTATCTCAAATTATGTGCATCTGAAAAATATGGGATGAAAATTTTGAAGAATTTTATAGACTGCTGATTCCTTGGTGAAGATTACTAATTCTGCTTTTGCATACTGACCTCCACTATAAACTAATGTTTGAAAAAAAAAAACGGTGCCATATCTCACAAACAACTGGTCAAGTATTGCATTTAAACATCTTTAAGTGATTCTGAGCCCTGACGCTCTGCATGATTTGTTGCAGGACCATCAGTAAAAACATGAAAAACTAATGAACAAAGACCTTTGAGTTATGCACATTATAGTGAGTTTAGTTACTAAAAGCACAGAGTAAAAAGTAAAAAACAAAACAAACAAACAAAAAAACCCTACAGGTTACTGGATGGTTTTCTGTTGGGGAAAATAAATACAGATAGTATGAGTAGGCTTCTGACAGGACAGTACCTCTTTTAGTGCAAAATCACTCTAGGCTAATCCTACTTTAAATCACTAAAATGTATTACATGAATTTAAAGCACCAAAGGAATTAAAAAGAAAGCAAAACATGCACAAAATTCTGACCCTGAGCACCTTCTAGAATTTTTAACAGTTCCAAGTCCGTGAAGATCAAGATGTTTGATACAGAGTGCTCTCTCTCTGCTCTCGCATCCTCAGGAACAAGGAAATCAATAGCTCTAAGATGTAGCGTGAGAAACCAGGTTAGATGAAAGAAATAACTTGCCTCCTCCCCCTGAATAGATCCAATACAATATAATACAATACAATACTGTATTATATACTTGGAAGTTTTTGAGAGAATAGATCTTAAATGTTACCAACCCAAAAGAAAATAGAGGTAGAGAAGATAGAGATATTAGCTAACTTTATTGTGGTAGTTATTTTGCAATATACAATATGTGAATCAGATCATCACATTACATACCTTAAGTGTATATATATATATATATATATATATAATATTTTAATAATATCTAAATAAAGCTGGAGTATGATTAATGATTAATATGGTGATGTTTAGATAAAACTGTTTTAGTGTATGATAACATTTGAGATGTTCAGTGATATTTACCAAGGTTTAGAACTTGGTATTTGTTTTGTGTTTCATTAGGAAGTGTGGGACCAACTTTGGGTTGTCTTTTCATCTAGGGCTATGTCAGGGGGATAAGAAAAGAATAGAGAAAAATTTTGTTTCAGTCTTGAAAGCACAATGTAGGGGGCATTATAAAACTTGCTTATGAACCTTGTTTAGGTGTCAGCTGAATAAGTGTTTTCCAATCTAGTTGTGGCACATAGGAAAATCACTTCTATATGGTGAACAGGAAATTTTCCACCTTCACATAATCAATATTCAAAAAATGTATTAGATAAATGGAACATATTAATATCTAACATAGAATACACAGTAGGTTATTATATGTTCTAATCTACATGCAATAGATTATGACACGAACTATAGGAACCAAATAAGTTAGTCTATAATAATAAACAGTATCACTATTTAAATTCTAGTGCCTAACATATGGCAATGAATTAGCTCCATGATGGACAATAAATAATGAAACTTGCTGTTGCTCCTGTAGTGATACTTTAATAAACACCATAAGGGTAGATGTCCAAACTAAAGCATTTTGTGTGAAAAAGTTATTGAATGACATCTTATTTAAACCTGTTTGAGGCGAGATGGAAAATATGCCAGATTTTTTCACATGCGTCTCTCATATGGGATCATTTCCCATAGAAAACTGCCACTCCCAGAGCAAAACACTCCCTTGCCAGTTGGTCCTCTTTCTGGAATGGGAAGGCTACTTCAAATCTTGCCACACCCTAAATAGTTGATCTTTGTAGCTTGCACGAACTAATTCCCAGTGCAGCCTGAGTTCCCTGCTCTTCACATCCATAAGCTAAAAATTAACAGCATTTTTTCATTATGACACTGGGACTCCAACTGTGCTCATAAGTGTTTCAGAAAAAATACAGCATGATATGCTTTATATATATATATATTTGAGGTTTCAAGTACAGTATTTTTCAGACCCACTTGTGTAAATACAATAATACTCTAATAGAGGGGGAATTATCATTATATTTCATTTTAAATGTTTAAGAAAAGAACCTCATGGAACAAATTTGAACTAGCACATTGTTTTCTTGATTTACAGGGTTTGAAGAGATACTGAATGAAAAGTCCTCCCTAAAGCAATATTTCATGTATTTTCTATAGGTCTGTGAAATTTCTATAATGCAGCAAAATAAGCCTTGCCTCAGGTTTAATGTCTTCTGTTTATTAGCAGAATACTGTGCACCTGCTCAAGACACCTGCACACTTTAACTTAGCATTTTCAACCAAATTCAATCAAGTATGCATTAGCACACTGACTCACCATCTAGTACATTAAGGATTTAGGGTTCAATTCATAAATTGCTTAGCAAGATGGATGTCCCCTCTCTCCTGCCTCCTTGTTGCTCCCCCAGTCCCACCACCCCATGCAGAGGATTATCTATCACAGTAGAACAGTAGCTTTATCTTTACTGTCAAGTGGAATTAGGAGGTTATTTAACTCTTAGAGGCAAATCCATAAGACTCACAGTCTGCTGTTCATGAGACAACAGGAATTTTATTTGTGATTATAAATAGGCATCTTTTCAAAAGGAAATGTCCATCAGTCATGAGAACATGAACCCTGTGCATGAAAATTTTTCTTTTCATTTGTAACAGCAACTGCCAAGTCTGTTTCCTATAGGTAGCAGAGAAAACTGGAAGCCCTTTCTATTTCTTTTTTCTAGGTTTAAGTTTACTGTTGCTGTTGTATGCTTTCTCAAAATATGTGTATTTATGTTTCAAATAAAGTATGACACATTAATAA
Source organism: Grampus griseus (assembly GCF_964374135.1). Classification (NCBI taxonomy): domain Eukaryota; kingdom Metazoa; phylum Chordata; class Mammalia; order Artiodactyla; family Delphinidae; genus Grampus; species Grampus griseus. The sequence continues at coordinate 43,168,792 of NC_139011.1, read as the reverse complement.
AATATTTTATTTCTTATTTGCATATATTCTCTCACTTCCCTTCCTACATCTGTGACCAGTCATTCTTGGTTTTATTAACTAGCTTCTGCTTTGCAGCCCACCTTTTGTATTTATTTATTCAGCAATTTTTTTGAGTTTTTACTATCTTCCCAGCACCATTGTAGGTGCTGATAAACAGTGTCAACAACATAGAAAATATTCCTTACTCTCGTATAACATACCCTAGTGGTACTGGAGGGTGGAAGTAGACAATAAATGAGTGAATAAACAAAAACAGTTTGTAATTTACCATAATGGTAAGTGATACGAAATAAATGAGGCAATACAATAGGAGGACACTAATTTTAGTGGATTTCCCAATTGTTCTTTGTAATTGGATTTAATTAAATTTTATTTTATTGACTAACTTTGAATCAGGTTCTGTATGATAATAACAGAACTTACATTCCAGTGGAAAAAGAGAATTATAAACAATTATAATAGACTGTGACATGTTTTAATATAATATGGTCAGTGGAATGGGGAAACTCTCTGATGCTACCCAGAGAGTGAAGGAGACTTTCCAGAGCAAAGGATGACAGAGTGGACCATTGAAGGAGGAATCAGAATTAATTCAAGTGGTTAAGGTGAAGAGCATTGCTGGTAGACGTGCAAAAGCATGAACATTTAAAAGATCATGTATATGAATTGGGAGATTGGGACAGACAAATAAGAACCTGCTGTATAAAAATAAATAAATAAAATAAGATTTGAAATGTCAAAAAAAAAAAAAAAGATCATGTATATTTGGGAACTTGTGTTCAGTAGAGCATCATGCTGTCAGGTACCAGATCATGAATGTTTGTGTGCTAGGCTTAAATTTTTGGACTTCATCCTGAAGCAGCAGGGACTTTAAGAAGAGTGGTGGTGAGATCAGATTTGGGTTTTAGGAAGTCATTCAATACCTTGGATGGAGACATGATCCAAGGAATGGATAAGGGCTGTGTAAAGGCAGAGACATCAGTGAGGAAACGATGCAGGAAGCGCAGGCAAGAATTACAGGGCCCAAACTAGGATGGTGGCGCAGGGTAAGCTTTCAATATACATATTTTTTAAGTGAAGAATAATGAATGAATGCCTAAATTAAAAAAAGGCAGATAGGCGAGTGATTTGGGAATGAAAATGGCTTATTTATAAGCGAACTCAATGATGGCTTATTTTTCTAATGAATTCTTAAGCAGAAGCACTGGTGGGTTGAGCCTGTACAAGTCCCACTCCGCGTGTTCCAGAACAGTGGTTTTCAACTAGGGGTGACTGCGCCCTTCAGGGAACATTTGGCAATTTATGGAGACATTTTTGGTTTTCTCAACCTAGAAGCACAGGGAGATGCTACTGGAATCTCATGCATAGAGGCCAGGGATGCTGCTGAGTGTTCTACAGTGCAGAGGACAGTCACTTGCAGCAAAGAATTATTCAGACCAAAATGTTAGTAGTGCCAAGGTTGAGAAACCATGGTCCAGGACAATAATCTTGGCAGGTGTGGCTAAGCCTACTCAGTACAAAGCCCAAGGAGCAGAACCACTGCATTGAGGTTATTGTCTAGGAGAAGAGGCCTCACTCAAGTTTTAAAAGGGCTTTAGTTCTGGTTCCACAAGCTCTGTTTGGGTCAGTCAAGTAACTAAGCTGTTCCTTTATCTCTGCTTTTCCTCTTTCTGCCTTCAGAAAAGACACAGCTAAAGAAAATGTTTGTAGGACACATTTGTTGACATTTACTTCTTTGTAATATGCACACATATTGCTGTTGGTCATGATAAAACGCAGGAGTTTTCTAATCACTTTAAGGGAGAAAAGCAGCAATGTGTTACATACTTGATATACTAACACAACCAGCTTTCCAAACCTGTGTTTAAAAGTATGATGCAATTACCAGAGAGAGGATCACGAATAGAATTGGAATATCAGAGGTTAGTCTCAATTAATGATGATAATATCTCATATTCATTGAGTGTTTACTAGCTATGCGTCCTTCGATGAGTTTACATGCTTTGTCTCATGTAATCCTTAAACATCCATCTGTATAGAATAATTATCTGTATTTCACAGACAGGGAAACCAAGACACGGTTTGGGGGGGGGCAGTCGTTGACTTGGCAAAGCCCCATGACTAGTGAGTGTCGGAACCATTGGAACTAGAACTCACATCCATGAATCTGACTCTAGAGCCACACTTGGACTCACTGCTATGTTGCCTCTCGGATTACTCGCTCTAATTATTATAATGTCACCCTATCTTCCACATGGGCAGAAAAAGTCTGATCTTTCCTAGAAATGAAATGCAGACATGCAATGGTGTCACAATGTTTTCTTAGTAGAATCTGTTGAAAATTCATATTTGGCAAGTAGAACTGAGATTGACGGTTTGTCGATCTCAGATTGTGGATACTGTTCAGGAGTGGGAGGATGATTTCAGCTGGTCTTAAACTGAGGTGACAACTACCCCTTATTTCAACTGAATAAAAAAATACTTAGCTGTAGGTAAACTTGAAATAAAAGAAATATGGGAGCAGTTTCTTTAAAATTGAAAAACTATTATCCCCCCATGTAAGTATTTTATAGCTTCTTTGTTTTGTCGTCGTAAAGCTTTTGAAAATGAGAATACATTTAGTGATGAAGAAAAATCTATATAGGAACTAAGTCTGTTGCAACCTTACACAGCTTGCAATAAGTAAATTCTGTATTGATTCTATCTCTATAAGTGAGTAGAGAAACAAAGTAAATAAAGCGTTTATAAATTAGGTCCCTGACATATAAACCACTTGGCAGCAGTAATCTTGAAAAACATTTTTTAAAATTTTTGGTCAAAGTAATAAGATTGTAACAGAATTTTGTCTTCTGTTTTTGTTTTCTAAGTTATGCTTCAATGGTTTGTTTCCAAAAAAAAAAAAAAAAAAAGAGATAAAGAAACTTGTAGCAGCCTTTAAATATGTATTGTTTTCTCCCAGAAATACAAAAAACTAAGTATTTGGACAGAAGATGGACAATTTAAAAATAATTTTTAAAAATTCCCAGCACCTGGCATAGAGTCTTGCACATAGTAGGAGTTTGTTGAATGTTGAAGTTTTTAGTTTTTCCAAAAGTTTAAAGGAATTAACAGGTAACATCAAATTAAACATAAACAAAATATGCCTGAGAAGGATGAAGAAGAACCCAAGGAATTCATAAGTACTTTGACTAATTTGCCTAAACATTAAATGGCAGAACTAAGAGACCAGTGTCTCCAGAAGTAACTCAAACTCCTGTGTTCAGACTTGAGGGGTGCACTTTACAATGACATTTCATATAACTCTTCATAAAGCATATTCACTCACATTGTTTCTCATAGACCTCTAATGCTGTTATGAAGACAGGGTTATATGTCGCCATTTTACAGACTCAGAAAGATCCAATCACCATCTTTATGCCAAAATGGGATCTGAACCTCGGTCCTCACACAGTTAAGCCAGAATGTTTTTCTACCTTACAGTTTTTATGTATTACCTCTGTCTTTTCCCACCCTGGGATCTGTTTCACACTCTTATCTTTCAAGCGAGACAACAGCCATTTCTACCTTCATTTGAGCATCCTCCCTCTCAAGCGTGGGAAGCAGCCCAGAGCTTCATGAAAGCAAAGTGATTCAAATGACTCTCCATGGTCTCCCCACAATCCCCCTGAACTATTCTATCAACAGTCCTAGTTGTAATGATCTTGGAAGCCAGACTTACAGATTTATTATAGCATTCATGGGTAGCTATCTTTTCTTTTTTTAAAGATTTATTTTATTATTTATTTATTTATTTATTTATTTATTTTTGGCTGTGTTGGGTCTTAGTTGCGGCACGCGTGATCTTTGTTGAGGCATCCAGGATCTTTTCGTTGCGGTGCACGGGCTCTTTGTTGTGGTGTGCGGGCTTCTCTCTTCTTGTTGTGGTATGCGGGTTTTTTTTTTTTTTCTCTCTTCTTTAGTTGTGGTACGCAGGCTCCAGGGCGCATGGGCTCTGTAGTTGTGGTGCACGGGCTTAGTTGCCCTGTGGCATGTGGGATCTTAGTTCCCTGACCAGGGATCAAACCCATATCCCCTGCATTTAAGGCAGATTCTTTACCACTAGACCACCAGGGAAGTCCCGGTAGCTATCTTTTATCAGTTTTAGAGCTTGTGGGTTTTCTCTAATCCCTTGCACTTGAGTGATAGGTTGAGGTGTCATTTGCTCTGACTCTCTCCCTACAGTGGTTTCCATCTTTGGAGCTGAACCTAGAGAAATGGGCCTGTGTGTGTTCTCAGGCACCCATGCCATGTCCAGTTTCTCACTTCTCGTTTGGTTACCCTCCTCAGCATTTTATTCAAGTAGGCTCGGCCAGTCACTCACACAGTTAACTGGAAAAGCACTTGCTGGTTTGGGGCACTCAGTGGGTGGTGGTATAGCATTATGGTGAATGCTTTTCTCCCCTTCAAGCCCAGGAACTCGTCATATGCTCTCCCCATCCCTTGTACTGAAAGAAAGTGAGTCTGCTCCCCCACTGGAGAGGACATCAATCCTTTAATAACTTTACCAGGACCAGCTAGCAGTGCTTTTGTCTTTTTCTCTGTTCCCCCCCCGCCCTTGGTTTATTCTACCTGAGAATAGGAAAAACAGACAAAATAGCCAACAAAATATATGTGCACAGTAAAAATTATGACAAGAATGCTCTCCAAGATAAACAAGCCACGATTCCATCGCCTCTGAGAATCCAGCTCTTGCTGTCATATGCTGGTAACTTGGGCTTACTGTTCTGAATGATTCATGAATCAATGGCTTAAACTGTAACTGATTTAAGAAACCAAATGGCAAATTTCCACTACAGAAATTCAGCATGTTTGTTTAAAAATATAAATTAAATTCTGCACCAAAGTGTCTGGAAAACTGTTCCACCTTTTTTTTTTTTTTAACCAAGTAGATATTTAGATAATTTGTTTATTTTAAAGCCTGTCCTTTTAAGAAAAAAAAAAAAAAAACCTGAATTTTCCTAGCTAGAGAATCTGCATTATTAACTGCCAACTAAAAATAACACAGAATAAGAACATCATGGGGAACAAGACAAGACAGAAAATTGAAAGATTACAATTCTCTTCAATTTCTCTCTTTGGGGGTAATAGAATTTTGAAGTGAATAGTCACTATAGGTGATGGATACAATATTTTTCCTCTCTTAAGTCTGATGATTTTATTTTTAGTAAACGAACATTCTTAAGCTTTTTATAGTGCTCCCTTCAAAGAAAGGATTGGAATTACTCTCCTTCATCTAACAATGAGAAATGACTTAAGAAGGACCAAACACTCATTTTGCTCAACCTGTGCTCAGACTCCTCCATTGTTAAATCAAGAGGGTGAGTCGCTAGGACCTTATGCTTAATTCCTGCTTCTGCAGCCCACTTTCTGAAATATGGTAGCTGAAATTCACATGCTGGAATTTGTTCACTGTAAAGTTAATTCATAACTAGCCTTGACGAGGTAGGCAAGGAGTTAGGAAATCCATGATTTGAAGGAACTTGTGATTTTTGATTTGTGTATTGTGAGCATAGTAGAATTTATTTTTTCTTTCTATAGTATTAGAAGGCTCAAATGAACCTCAAAGGCTAATCATATTATGATAGATTTTCATTATGGAATGGTTAAATTTCAAGGAAACAGATTTTTAAAATTCACATGATCCCAAGGTACGTCCCAAGTTTTAGCTCTCTTCTCTCTGAGCCTGGGCTCTACTTGTGTCTATCTCTAATTTGGTATTGACACTACAAATCTACAAATACTCCAGGGTCTTTGATTCATAGAAGTTAAATATCCAATCATATTATTTAAAGTCAAATATCAATTTGAACCATAGGAATCAAATGAAAGCTTTTCCAATAGTCTGTCTCTAAATATTTAACACTTTTAAAATATTTAACTTGTGTTAACATTTTGAATTTTCAGAAAAATTTGATTAAAGAGATTCTTAAAGTGATCTATACATGGGATTAAATAGAGTGTAAACTATTATCTATTTTCTTAAAGTGTTTCAAAGGCCTTTAAAGTGTAGTTTAGGAAGACTAAAAAAAATTAGGTTTATGCATTCTTTTTTCATCTTTTTGATGTAAAAGGAATTTCAGAATTTTAAGGGAAAATCCTAGAAAATGGACCGTAAAGGAAAAGTAAGATGTGTTTTCATTAACTTTCAGTAGGTCTATCAGACAATGTGTGGCTTGACGCATTCTTCCCAATTCATTACAAGGACAAGGCGGCCACATACTGAGCCTCATGAGGTTGGCACCTATCTTCAACCATGCTGTGAACTTTTATGACTCCTGACTTTTCCATATATGTTAGTGCTTCTAGTGGAATATTGTGCCCACCATACCCAATCCCTCTCTCCAGAATCCATCTGGTTAAATATTAAAACCACAAACCAATTGTTATTTTCTGTATGAAGGCTACTCCAAACTGCCTTAAGCAGAACTGTTACAGGGATTCTCGTCTGAGCTACCAAGACACCTTGGTCTTAATAGAGTGTACCTTTTGATCCTACCACTAGACTATGAACTTTTTAATGGCAATGAACCAAGTTGCACCTAAATTTGTATCTCCATAACCTAGTGCAAATGTCTGGCACATAGTTGATTCTCAATAAATGCGTGAATGAATAGGAAAATTTCCAAGGTACTTTGTTTTGATTGAAGGTGTATCCCAAGACCTTTTTTGTCTCTGAAGTATTTGACCTGCATGTAGGAAATATGAATCATCTCAAAGGTTTCTAAAGTGAAATCCAAGCTCAAAAAAATAAGATTTAAAGATGATCCAAGGCTAGGCATGAACAAAATATGTAGCATACCTGTTCACCACTTAGTGACCTAAAGAATGCTATCTATTGGCAGTGGGAATGAATGGGTAGAACTTTTTGGAAAGCAACTTGGTAAAATATATTTTATCTGTATTATATAGGTACAAAATTTTATGCATAAAAATTTCAATGTAGTATTATTCTAATGTGCAAAGTTACAGGACCCCACTTCCAATTCACCCAGAATAACTCTACTCTTATCAATTTTATTTATCATGGTTCTGTAAAATATATTGTTTAAAATAAGATTATTAAAATTAAATTAGCAAGAAAACTATAGCTTGGGCACAGCCTTTTTAAGTTACAGATGAAGACATTGAGGCTTTGGAAGTGACCCAGAGTCAAAAACATTAATAGAGGTGGTTTAGGAAGATTTTTAGGCCTCTTAATATTCCCAGCTCAGTATTCATTCCATTGAATTTAAAGGTATGTTTTTCCGTGAACTGCCACACCAGCCCCATCTGTGAACCATACATTACTTTGTGCTGGGGAAAAAAAAATCATATCAATTTAACCTAGAGTCTTAAGCAGCAAGTCAGGACCTGTTTTCTTGATTAACTCACCTCAACCCATCCCGCATGTGGAAAGTTTCCTTCTGATAGACAAATTCACTCTTGAGTAAAAGCCAACAATCTCAACAAATTTGATAACCCCTCTTATACAGGGAAGTATGAATGTGCAAATATTCAACAAATTCAAAGGAGAGGAGAAAACTGAGGTTGCTTATGTAAAATATCACTTGTTTTCAGACTGCAACATACTAAAATGATATTTCTGATACCTAGGCTTTATTTAAAAAATCACCTTTATTGAGGTATAATTTACATACCATGAAATACATCCATTTTAATTGCACAATCCAGTGAGCTTTGGTAAATATGTACATGTGTGTAACCACTGTCACAACAAAGATAGAGCCCATTTCCATTACCCCCAAAACTTCCTTCATGCCTCTTTCCAGTCAAATTCATCCTCACTCCAGATTTGAAGCAACCACCGATCTCCTTTTTGTTACCAAAGATATTTTTTGTTTTTTGCCTTTTTAACACTTAGCTCTTATTGAGGCTGTTTTCATGTTGTTCCAAAGGCATCAGTATAATAGTGTGTTACATGGATTGTACCATCATCATGAAAGCCCAATTAGCTGGCATTTGCCATTCAGTTATGAGCCACATAAAATGCCAGAAATGTCTGAATATCAGTCCATCAGCCCAGTTACAGAACCCCGCAGGGAATGTGGTCTCTGTCTCTAATATTTGAATGGGTTGGATCCAACCACAGTCTCCTAATATTTTCCCTAACCAGCATTTTACATAAGTCTCATATTAGAGAAGACATCTTTTCCTTTTTTAGTACAAAATATATTTTAAAATGTGATCCTACTTTGAAAATAATCATAGATTCTGTCCCTATCATATCAGGATAAGGAAATTTGTAATCAGATATGAAATGATTGTGCTTCCCTCCCCACTTCTCATATTAAAATGTTGCCCATTGGTTTTCAAGATTTTCTCCTACTGCAGCAACTTAAAAATAATTTGGATATCAATTTTTGCTTACTGTTGTGTTGTGATTCTTTCCTCTGTTGTCACAAGTATGAATATCAGGTAATGGGTACCATTCATTTTTGTGCTTAGTAGTTTTCCTGGGGTGCCAGTGACAGGAGAAATGTATGCATTAAAACAAGCGTGATGAAAAGCAGCTCTCTTTATAATTTCAGCCCAGCTGCTGTATTGATGGATACAATCTCTAGCACATGCTCCAGGTGGCTTCTAATGCCTGGCTCCCTGCAGAAGGCTCTATTTGCACATCTTAAACCACTTATTGGATTTGAACAGGATTTTTCAGCCTGAGTGCAGTAACAGTGTTCACTTGTGTAATATTTGTAAATCCTGGCTTTACATTTCACTCACCAAACTATCGTCAGAAGACATTCAACAGTGCCTTTGTGCATCCCTGATTCTCTCCTTTGGATTAGATGGTGTCCATTTTGTGTGACTAAAAGGTGTATTGATAAATATATTTCCAACATTGCTGGCACGCACAATGAAGAGCGGTTCAATTAAGCAGCCTTCTCAAATGTTTTTTTCTTCATTTCTCAAATTCATATAACATTCATTTAAAGACTATGTATTCAATGTTCACAAAGTTTAACCTTTTTTTATTTCAAAATATGTATCTCAAAAGGCCCTGCTCAACTCATGAGCTGTTGTTTAAAACTCTACTTACTGCTGTATTGGTTGATCTGATTTATTGTGCTTAAGACTTTTGTTCAATGCTGACAACACTTGAGTATGACACCCTGTAGCCTGTACAGTTCAAGGCTTTTACAGTTATGGATGGGAGCTAGAGATTACTAAAGCAAATGCCTCCTTTTGGTTTGAAATATAGTACAGCACATCAACCTCCAGGCAGATATTTTGCTCTGTCCTTTTTATGCAAATTTCAGGAGTTCCTAATATAACTGATACCTCTGCTCACATATCTAGATCGTGTAACATTTAAGAGACTTGGTAATAGGTTAGTTCACCAATTAGTAGGAACAAGAAATGCCTGTGATTTATAGGCAATGCCCCACATGTGATTATGTTGCTGAACCACAAAGAAACCTTACTTCCGAAATGTATGCCACTAGAATTAATTGCATATCAACATATTTGTAGTTCTGAGCCTCTGGTTTTATTGTAAGGATTCTTATATGTGAAAAGTTGGGCTTCCATCTGAAGAAGGTCTTTCACTAGCAAACACCATTGGTACTCAGAAGCACTGTATGTCACATGGGCTGAACCTCAGCATCTCTGTATCCTCTGTGCAGAATACTCTCCTGTAGAGTGATGCTTGAATTGTGACCTGAATTCAATTATGTGTATGTGCAATGTGGATTATTACAACAGGATACTCTGAAGGGTGCTGGGGAGATAGAGAAACAAGAATCGTGATGTAATGATTACGTTTAGCTTTGGAGTGGGCTTACATCAGTGTTCTGTATTGAACTCTCCAACACACAAAACCTAAGCATGCCTGTGTGGCAGTGGTCTGGATATAATAAACTAAGGAAACATTATACATCTTGTGGGTCGATAATTCTTGTGCTAAAAGGGATCTGAATTCTGAGAGGAGCTATTCCTCTACCAGTAGTACTGTCTTCCAGATTCAAAATCCACTTTCTGAAAGATATGAAAACATAACCTATTGTGTTAATTTTATATCTTCACAGTTATCAAAGTATTCATTAAGTACATAAAACCCAAGATAATTCCAAATATGTTTTAGGACGTTTGGGGCTTTTCTGGGGGAACCAACAAATAAAGCATAAGGCAAAACAATCAAATAAAATATGAAAAAGTAAGCATGGCACTTTTTAGTTATACAGAACCCTCACATTTTATATCATGAGCTAAGTGCACATGGATATGCTTACACTATATAACTTACGTGATCTTTATAGTAACAGTTTTAATGGATGTGCAGGACATTAAAAAAATAAAATGAAAAGAAAGCTCAGCCTTCAAAGTTATTTGTGGATGACTATAAAATATGTTAAACTGCTCAGCTAGGCATTTATATCTGGCTCTCCACATTCTGAATTGAGTATTTGTGACAGTTTTACTGCCATATCCTGCTTTCTCCTCAGTCACAATTGGCCTGAATTTATCAATTATATTATAATTCCCCAGCCACACAATTCGACAAAATGAAGTCACACATCAAGAGTAAGAATTCATGATGAATAAATTGAGCTATTAAGGACTTCACATTTGTTTCTTCTGAGTCTCATTTGCATCAAAGATAAATTTCAAATAAGAATTCTATTTTCTCAGGCTGATGGATACGAACACACTGAGAGAGAGACTGGCTTCAAACTAAGCCAATTGTTCCCATTTTGAAAATTCTAGAATATACTGCTCTTTTTAAACCAGAGCCATTAAACAGTGATGTGATGCCCTTACCTATCAGTTGTGACATACCTTGCTTAGGATGAGATGGCAGTTCTGTCACATTCGTTCCTCACATGACAGTCACTTAGAACTATCCAACTTCCAGTGTACATCCTTGGCATTTGTGTATTTTTAGTCACCCCATAGATATTGTCTTGCCCTACTTTCTCCACAGTCTCATGACAGTGACTGTTAAACACATCAAACTTCCAACATGGACAGGTCAGCACGTCTTTCCAAGGAGAACACAATCATCGTCTCATTATCATTCAGCAAGAGAAAGGAGAAGAATTGCTTCTCATTCAGAGTAGCCTAGACAAATGACTGTTAAGTTTTCTCTCTAAAAGACCAGTGAACAAAAATGGGAGGGTAGAACCCTGTAATTACTCCACTGTCACAAGCCCAGATAACCACAACATTATAGACAAAATAACACAACGAGAGTCACCATATGTTGAGCTACACTTAGGAGGAGGGATTTAACTGCCACTGTGACCATATTTGTTATCTGTGAGGATTCTTACAAAATGCATTTACCACTGTGTGCCACTGTGTCCTCTGCTTTTCCTTAAAACACCATAACATCTAACAATATTTTCAAAAGAAGAGTTTGAGGCCTGATTTTAGTCATGGGTTTTTCATAATCAATTCATCCCCAACACACACACACACACACACACACACACACACACAATCATCAAACAAAAACAGTGCAGAAGAGAAACTACATATTTACCAGAACACCAGATTCTATGCATTGATCATGGGATTTCTATTCTACCTGAGGCAGTAGGTTTCTTTACTTTAGCTTTGCCTTTGTAAAACAACTACTCAAGCCACAGAAATCTGTCTGTGCTCGTTGTGTACAGATAGACCCATGCTGATGCAAAGGTATATTAGAAAGTCAGGATATGGCACCACAAATAGCAACCTGTTAGGAGAATGGCTCCCAAGGTTACCAGCTTAGAAGAAGGCTGTACTTTCCCATGATGTTGCCTGGAATTTCAGTCTTCCTTCATAGTCAGTGTCCATATAATAGGAACCCCTCGTAAAAGTATACTCTAGTCTTCCAAAAAATATTTCTCATTATGGCCACTGAGAAGTTATCTTACAGTGAGAAATTGCCCTAAAGTGTGCTTCTTTGAAAGAGAAAATAAATTTTGAAAGAACTGGTGGACATTTCTATTCAGAAAGCTGTGGAAACATGGTAGACTATAACAATTATAGCAAACCACCCAGAAAAGGGTGACAGACACAAATACAAGTCAATTAAAATAGAATTAATAATTATAAAAAGCCATTGGACATAGGTGTATTTAGAACTTACTGGCCTAGAAGAAGTCAAAATACAAGTGCAATGAATACTAAATTTTTAAATGAAAATAAAGCTTGCAGACATTGCATAGGGTTGGGAAAATAAATGTATCTGCAGAATCATCCAATTACAGATTGACCTCTCATAGTTCAGTCTCCCTTGTAGTACTTCTGTTTAATTCTCTTTACAACATCCTAGTAAGTGATTGGGTATAGTGGTCATTAATATTATTTTCTGGGTACAGTTTAGGACTGTATCTCCTGATCTCCTTATGTTTGGGTACAAATGTCTAATTTTGGCCAGTGAGTTGTGAGTGGAAAAGCTCAGAGGCTGCAGCATTTAATTATCCACCCAAAAACCTCTGCAGGACATTCCTTTTCCCTCAACTCTGATGACTAGCAACATTCAAGATAATGGTTGTTCCATCAGCCGGGTGATTCAAATGGTCAAAGCATCCATGCCAACCCATGATGGATATAGAGCATGAATGATATTGTTTAGAGCCCTTGAACTTTGGTATTGTTTGTTATTGCAGCGTCACCTCATTTTTCCTGATGAATACAATAACATCTGCTAAGAAAATTCAAAGGTAGCAAGATATCCTACTCCATTTTTGGATTCAATTTTTACCTTTCTTATATCTGTCTTCCTATAGCATCCCTTCTTTAGACTAATTTTACCTCTAGAGATTATAAAATGCAAAATTAACTTGCCTTTCAGATGGTTGCCTACCATATTTGTTTAGCTGTTTATTAAGCAAACATTATTGATCATTTATTAAATGCCTGGCAATGAGCTAGATGAGCAACACTGAGGATTAGTAAAATACAGTCCCTGCTTTAGAGGAGCTGTTATTCTAGCAGGCGTATACCCAGCCCTATATGTGAAGCCACAGAGACATTGGGCAATGTTGGCTAGAGTAATGCAAAGAACCATGCTTGTGCTGTCTGGTGCTTTAGGACTGATAAATTGCCATGGTAAACAAACTTACTATTATTGCTATTATTTTTAATATTATTATTGATAGCCTTCAAAATCCTGTTGGGGGGTTGGAAAGGTAATTTTATGATTAAAACTGTGAATTACAGATCAAAAACTGTGAATCAGAGTGATTAGTTCATATTCTCACACATAGTAACTTTTGACACCAGGCTCACACCCAAAATTTTTAGCTTCAAAGAATGCACTGTCTCCAGGACCCAATCCTGCTCACTTGTCAAACTCTCAGGGGATCTCACCATGATGGAATGCCAACCAGCAAAGGTGGGACAGACAACAATTCTGGAATAGCATGACCATGGAAAACTGTTGGAAGGGCCAAGGTGAACAGGTTACTTTGTCTCCCAGAAACTGTAAAGAACCATAAAGGTGCTACAGGATACTCTTGCAATTTTAATTTTGTCTGTTTTCTTACATATTTGTTGCCTATTTATTATTAAATGCCCCTCTATCCCTATCCTGACAGTGGAACTTTTAAATAAGGAACAAGGAGACTGTAGGTTAGGTGAACATTCTAATTGGCCTAGTGGTGAGAAGAAGCTTTCAAGACAAGAAAAAGAATTTTCTTGAAAATTATTACAACCCTTTGTTCACTGGCATCTTTGATAAAAAGCTTATGATTATGATTTATGATTCATGATTGCCAGAGCATTTTCTTGTGACAGCACAGTTTGCTGCAATATACATGCTTAGTTGTTTTGTTCCACCTGACTCCTTTCTCCTCACCACCCACTTCCTTCCCGGTGTAGCTGATGTGCTTCCACGCATAAAAATTAATGTTGCCATTTTAACTAACTCACTAGGCAGGCACTAGTTTGTAAGCCAAAGCAAACATGGAAGGAAGGAAAGAAATAAAGAACAAACAAGAGGGATGGAGAGGGCATTTGGAGATTTTACAAAATTAGTACCAGTGTTACATACTTTACAACAACAGTTTTTCAAACTGGTATCGAATTGATGCAAAGCAGTTCACAGTAACAAAGTAATAAAGCAGGGATAAAAAAAAAGACCATTAAATAAGAGGCAAGAAATAAAGTCTACATTCAAACTACAAGGACATATATTACACAATTTTGGGTTTTCTGTTGGATGTGTATTTTTTTCCATTAGAAATTTTACCTATAAAATAACCAGTCTATTAATAATTTTTTTAACCCTTGTTCATTATGAACTTTACAAAGCATCAATTCTAAAACTGTCTTACGCACAGGCCTCAACTAAAATGCAGTTTAAGTTAGAACTGCTAACTCTCCCTATTGTCATTTACTTTGCCCTGAAGAAGACTCATATCTGTCGACAGTTACAGTCTCAGGAGCGTGCTGTGGGCCTTCAGCTACACAGAGAAAACTTGGTGGGCGGTTTGCTGGTATAGTAACAGGAGACTAGGATACAGCAGTGTGGGTCATTAAATAATAGATATGTAAAGTATAATTTTAACAATTTATGTAGGATGATTTTAAAATACAAGGATAGTAAATAATCTAGAATTAAATGATTATTCACATTTGGACTCTGCATAGCTCCTGCTGCATTTACCATTTAGCTGAATATCTAGTAAAAGTAGCTAATTATTAGGACTGCAACTACAGGAAAATAATATTTAAAATCACCTATGTATATGTTAAATTGAGAAAAATAGATTAAATAATTAGCTGGTATAACTATTTTAGTCTCAAAAATTAAAAATGAAGACTTCATGAAGAAATAGTTGGCAATGTAGATAGAATGTAAATAAACTATCAGACTCCTCCACCCCGTGTTAAGCCCAAACACTGCACAGAGTGACACCTCCACACTGACACATCACCCTATCCCAGCACAGTGTTCTCCTAGGTCATAGAAATGAGGTGTATTTTTCTCAGAAGAAAAAACAGATTGAAAATGTATATTTCTCCCCTGTCACATCCTATTCTCTTGAGCCAAAGCAAAATATATGGCAGGACTAATGCAAGGCCAGTATTTTTATCCCTACGTATGTCAATCTGTAACTGTAGCAGTAGTAAAACTTTCAAAATCAAATGACCCTTTTTATGTCTACTTTTATTTGTTTTTTATTCCAATTGCAAAGAAAGTCTATAAAATAGTTGCACTCTGTAACTTGTGATAGTCAATTCAAGTTGTCAAAATAATGAAGGAAGAGCTGTAGTTTAAAAATAGATTTGTCTGTGACCTTCATTAGAGTAGGTAAAAGAACTTCATGTTGAAAGAAACTATTAGTGAAATTTATCTGGACTTAATTTCTAGGCAATGAAAAACAGAATTCAGGACATTCTATTTTGCACAATTTGCCTTTTAATTAAGTTCTTTCTTAGATTTTAATTAACTTATGCAATTAATTTAAAAAAATCTTCATTACTCTATGTCTTAGTTTAAAGTTCTCTTTTAATATTTCTATAATTGTTAAGAGATAAATGAATGGAAAATCTTCCATTTAATTTTAATTTCCGAGCCAGTGACCACACTGTATGATCAGTAAATTAGCACAATTAGGAACATGTAATAGAATATAGTGTTGTGAGCAAATAAAGCCCACACAAATTAGTGTGCAGTGCATTTTACCAAGAAAAAAACCCACAAATATACTGCATGATACTTCATCAAACAATATACAATTTATAATATTTACTCAAATTCAGATTACTTTTACACATCAAAGAGCACATTTGCAGTTTTCTTTCTCAGATTTTCCCAGAGAGTTTTGTTTGTGTTTGCTTCATTTGATTATTTATTGGCCGGGGATACAGCAGTTCTGACCATTTGTCTCAGCTCTGCCACAAATGTTCTTTCTGAGCCTCCCTTTTCTTATCTATGAACTAAATGGTTGAATTAGCTAATCTCTAAAGGTACTTCCAGATCTATGATTTAAGAACACTTGAATTAGACTATAACCTCTTGATCTTTTCCAGCTACAAAATGTTACGTTTTTCAATACCTCATGCTTTCTATTCCTTACAGCAGTTACAGCAACTTAATTAGTGCACAATTTATCTTTCAGAAAAGAGTAGATAGACATTCGGAGAGTAGCCAGTCTCCAAGATGGTACCCAATGATGCACATCTCCAATATCCATAATCTTGTGTAGTCCTGTCTCAAAATGAATCAACACTGGCCCTGAGTGATCAATAGAACAGGGCAGAAGTGACAATGTGTGACTCTGAGGGTAGATCATAAAAGGCACTGCAGCTTCTAATTTAGCTTCTTGGGCCACTTGCTCTGGAGGAAGCCAGATGCCATGTCGTGAGGCTACCCAAGCAACTCCGTGCATATGCATTACACATTCAGCCAATAGTCCCAGCGAAGTGGATCCTCACCCCCAGTCAAGCCTTCAGGTGACAGCAGCCCTCTGACTTCAACCACATAACCCCAGTGAAGACCGCCCTGAATACCTATCCTAAGGAATCTGCATGCAAAATAAAGAAGTTTTTATGTCACTAACTTTGGAGCAATTTGTTACATAACTATGGTGATTGGAACACACAGAAACAGGAGACTTTTTCTTTAGATGGTGGCAGGAAAAGAGGAAATTGTGACAAAGACAAATTATCCTCCTACATTATTGATTCTATATTACCCTAAAGCAAACAAATTACATTTTCCTTAAGGCAATTCTGATAAGTAGGTAGGTAGAATACATACTAAAAACACGCTGGTCACCTAATACTATAATATATTTTGAGATCTGAGTTTGTACGGAGAAATCAAAATCACTAAGACATCATTGTTTTGAAGGAGCTCAAGCTGAAATGGCAGGATTTTGTATGGCTGTTCGCTAATCTCCCTTCTCTCTAACCACTAGGAACAACTCCTATACACTAAATACAACTACAGCTGTGGTTCTTTGGCATTTCCAGACTTCTAAGGGAAGTGTTATTTTTCTCTGAAACTTTCAAATTGCAAAATCAGGAGGAAAGAAGATGGATGAGAAGGATAAAAGTCAAGTAAGACTGGGTGTGTGAGAGAATCTCCAGGGAGTTTGGAAGAGAAAGGTACTATGGTATATGGGTGTGAGAAAACTGGAAAGAGAGAAAAAATTGGGAGGAGTGCTATGTATTGGAACTGTCTTTAATGTTATCCAACAGATATAAATGAAAAATGGATTTTTTTGCATTGATTATTTTTGTCCAGTTGAACTAATGGCATTTTTAAATGCCATTATTCCAGCACTACATGCAATATAAATTCTCGTAATTATAAAAGTAAGGAAGTGTGCAATGTAGTCTAGGCAGAGTGGAAATACTAGAGAAGGAGCTGGAAAATACTAGAGAAGGAGCTACCAACTGTTGCAGAGCAGTCACCAGGGGTCACAAAAGGGAGGTGACTACTGGGCCAGGAGCGAAGCACCTGCAAGGTATGGAGGTAGGAACTCCAGCTGGAGGGGCTCAGGTGTACAGGAGTGGAGAGAGACTGGCAAGGACAAATCCTGAGAGGGTTTGTGTACCTTGCCTTTTGCTTCTGGCTGGTGGTTCTCAAACATTGGTCATGGAGTGGCTTCATCAAAATCCCTGGGTCTAATCAAAAGCATACTGAATCAATAACCTCAGAGACAAGGAGCTCAGCCAGATGAGTCTCATGGGCAACCAAGTTTAGAGCCTCTGCTGAGGTATACTATTCTGTTAGAAGATTTTTGAACTTGAGAGTAGCATGATTAGGGCTGTCATTTGGAAAGCTCATCCTGGCTGTAGTGCAGATAATGAGATATAGGGGAAGAAAAAGCAAGCTGGGAAGCAAAGAAAGAGACTTCAACAGTTCTGGTGGTAAATGATGAAAACCTGAACTGAGGCAGTGGTGCTCGGGATAGGGAAAGAAACGGTGTGGAATCAATAGATGCTTGAGACTGATAGGGTGTGGAGAACATAGTTTATAGTATATTAATTCTTCTGGGGCCCCTTGGCTCCTCCCCCCAAATTTTCTACTGGTCAAGCCCTAACTAAAAATCTTTTAAAGGGATGAAATGCTTTTATTTTATCATTATGGAAAAAAGCTTAAAATCTTTACTTGCATGGTTGAAGAGACACTGGAAATTATTCAGAAACATACAAAGTTAATTAGAATATCAACTAAAAAGTGTAGTAAGCTGATATTAGATCATTTCTCCTTTAAATGAGAAGAGCCTTTACAAAGGAAGAAGATTCTGGGAATGATGAATACATATCTCAATGACTTCATCATTTTGCCTACAAGAATAAAGAGAAGTTATGTCTAGTTGAAGGGATACTAATCATCACGTGATCTTTTGGTAAATTCCATTTTTCTGAGCCCATAACTTAAACTTTCATTTAAATTAAAAGTTTTTTGTGTGTACATTAGGCATTTCTGAGCTAGAAGAATACCTGAGTATTTTGAGTACATTGGAATAGAGATCTTGTTCTGTTCTCTGTGCTGGGAATTTTATCATATACCTATCTTTATGTATCTATTTATTGATCAAATACTTATACGACACAATGTACTCAACATTGCGCTAATTTTTTTTTTTTTTTTTTTTTTTTGCTGTACGCCAGCCTCTCATTGTTGTGGCCTCTCCCGTTACGGAGCACAGGCTCCGGACGCACAGGCTCAGCAGCCATGGCTCACGGGTGCAGTCTCTCCGCGGAATGCAGGATCCTCCCAGACCGGGGCATGAACCCATGTCCCTTGCATCGTCAGGCGGACTCTCAACCACTGCGCCACCAGGGAAGCCCTCTAAATTCTTAATAAATATAATACATTCTTCATAAAACTTTATAAGGTAGGTATTATTAGTATTTGTAGTTTCTCTATTTTACAGAGGAGGACACTGAGGCACTGAGATGTTAAGTAACTTGTCCCAAATCACGCAGCTGGCACTAGGCAGAACCAACTTGAATATAGGCAATCTGTTTCCAGAATGTGAGATCTTAGCCACTTCCATAATACATGTTCCATCAATAATACTGAATGAAAGAAAGCATGAATAAATGATTCACTACCTGGTTCATAAATCCATCAAATCTTTTGAGTTCCTATTTTGTGCCAAGAACTGTATTCTATCTTACTCTGCAATATAATCATATCTTAAGTAAAGCAACAATATACTTTAATCATGATAATAGCTGGAGAGCAGGATTTGGCTGAGCTAAATCCACGTCACCATTATTCTCAGTTTCAGAGTCCGTGTAAATTGAATCTTCAAGAATTTTATCTTGTATTTCATTAAAGTGAGGGCAAATTATTGATTTTCTGGATTTATTTTTAAAGCACCCATTTTGAATTTTTGGTAATAAATATTCAAAATTAACAATGAATAGATTTTAAATGTATTGAGACAGAGTACTCAGCAATGTATTATAGATAGCCCAGAAGGTAATGTTATCAGATACATTGTAAATAAAATTATGCTTGGATATCATCTCCTTGTGATTACAACTTTACAACTTTCATTGCCATCTCTCATTGGGGAATTTTTTTTTTTTTTTTTTTTAACCATTGCCTCATTAAAACTGCTCAATTGAAGAAGCAGAACATACTTCTTTTATTTCCCTTGGAATATATTGGGCTACCTATTTATCTGGAGAAATTTGAAATAGATTATCTTGCTACAATGAATATGAAGTAGCAATTTAGTACCTGGTCTCTAACAAGAATTATTTATAACACTAAATAATGTATAAGTTTTGACTGTGACAACAGTAAGATGTCTTTGGATAGCAAAAATGATAGAGCATTATTATAGAAGAACACCTTAGAAGCCTGTGAAAGAAATTCCAGTCTAATAGAGTTTTGAATAAGTATCAAATGTAAATGAGTTGGGTACATGAACAGGAGGAAGTTCTAAGTGGCTCCTATGTTAGGAAGGCTCTGCTATGTGGGTGGTTTTATTTTTTCCCATCTTTATTGTTGAAATGCTGATTAATATTTCCTTTAAATTATATCAAATCAACTTGAGATTTTTTTCCACCCGCAAACTTAGATGAACCTAAGGATTTTGATAACAACAAATGGGTCTGTAGAACTCCAACATCATTTCTTGTCTTGCTGCTTAGAAGATTTTTTTGAACTTTATTTTTCCCTTAGTAATTTCTTGACCTTGGGAAGTAGTTTTTTTTTTTTTTTTTCTTTGACCTGGATTTACCACTGGAAAAAAAACATAGTTGTGGTTCATGCAATTCAGAATTGGAAATTAATTAATATTTAATCTTAATAATTAATGGCATTTTAATATTTTAAAATAATTTTAATGTGTTTAATATTTTAACATTAATAAATAATAATACTTTTAATATTAAGAAGTCATTACAATATTCAATTAAAGGCTTCAAAACAGACAGTAGATTTGCAGATTTTACCCAGAACTAATGAATGGATGTAGCCTTCCCAATCAGACACCAAACCTTTCTCATATTCTGAGGACTATATCAGTATTGCTGCCTCTTCACTGTCTCTGCCTGTTGACTGTCTACAGAGTTCAAAACAGGAATAAATTATTGCCTTCCTAGTCTTTTTTCTGTTCACAACTAGAGGTATGCTGCTAGTTTTTCTTCTTTCTCCCTCAAAATTCTTTGAGCAGAATTTAGAAGCACTTCCTACTTCTTTTTTTCCTTATCAATGTCTCTTCTCTAGGTATTTTTCTGAAAAGAAAAGACTACACTGCCACAAAACTTCAAAGTTGTTACAATCTCTGAGAAAGAAAAAAATCAGTCCAATTCCAATAGGAAGAACAAAAAACTCAGTATGACCATGATACAAGGCAGATTTGTGGGATGAAAAGTTGATGCAATTTTAGACATTTAATCCATTGGCTTAACGATAATTTCTTTTACCTCTAGAATGCTGATGCAGGGCTTGATACAGTATCATTAAAAGTCAATTTAAACTCAATAAATCATGGATGCTCTAAGCCAGGCCTTATATACACTTTGAATCAAAAGGCTTAGTTACCAAGCTAATCACCTCGGAGTGCAACTCCATGGCATGCTTTCATTTCACACCCAGGGAGCAGACATGAAAATCCCAAATGGAGGAGACATACAAACTGGTTTCAGTAGGCACACACTGCTACCCTGGGGCTGGGTATGTTGCATATTTGTGTGCACAGTGTATGAATGTGTGCAGAGCAAGTGGGGATTACAGCTGAAATACAGCATAACTAATACGCTGCTATAGAAAAACTGTATGGGAGCAAACCAAAGGTGAAAAACACCTTTTAGAGTGTGCTTCTGTGTGAAATGCCACAATGTTCTCTCATTATTACAATGTGAAAATCGTTAGAATAAATAGAAACAAGTTTATTTTCCTCCCTGATTCCTAATTACAATATACAGGCTACAGATAATAGCCTTTTTCTGTTGTCACTATTTAGCAAATTTGGGCCAGTTTTTAGCAGTCCACCCTCTCTATTATATGATGCTACAAATTGCAGCACAATTCAACACATCCATGTGTAATTTCCCCAAGGTTTTATAAAAATCATTAATATAAAACATTAATGTAGAGGACCTGTAGGCCTTTTTTTGTTAAGAGTTTAAATCCATTGACTTGTAACTGGCTTTTAAAATGACATTTTTCCTTGCTGCCTTCAATTCAGTCCAAATTATTTTTAAAAAGTAAAATAAAAAGATGCCAGATGTCATGAGGCCAATAAGCAGGTGGGCTGAAGCTTCTGTACCAATTCAAACTGGCACCACATCAAACCTGGTGGGTATAACCTTTAATTCACTGCTTCCCTGGCACCAGATCTAGTGCCATCTGCTCAGCCTTGCTAAGCTGTGCTTGTTTCTGTGCAGGGACGATGCCAACAATGCAAACTGTCTCCTACATGTGCAGGGAATCATCAGTGCAACTAGTTTTTCGAGACCCATATGGTGGCATCTGCGAATGCACACTGTCAGCATCGCTGCCTGTACTACCCTTCGAGTTTTAAGAATGGGAGGAGAGAATGCCAGTTTGTAATTCACTATGGAGAGCCAGGAGGAAACTTTTTCCTTCCTTCTCAGTGCTTTCATTAGGGTCTTTTGAAGTAACCACCCAAAGCATTAGAAGAGGCTTGACTTTAACTCAGACGCCAAGAACTATGGGAAGAAACCTCTATGGATGTCACACCCAGATACGTTCCCCTTGTGTAGCTACTACAGAAACCTCCATCATTAGAATATAAAGTCCTCCTCCATTCATGCACCAACACTCCGGAAGTCTATCTTTTAAGAATTCTTTCTTGTTTCCATTAAGACTTTGAATACTAAGGGAGGTGGGCAGGCATATCTTGTTTAACCAGGGAATAAATGAAGGTGGGAAAACAGATTTACTTTATCACTGTCTGCATTCAGCATGCCTTAGAGTTGCTGAACATCTTGACTGACGGGCCTTTATAAAGAATGACCCTTAACCTATTTATTCATTTTACATAATTTGCTGAGCACTGAAAAGGTGATTTGAAGGAAATGTACACATCCATTCTGCTCTGTGGAATGGCAGGAAATGCAGACGTTGCATGAGTACAGTGAATTACTTTAGAGCCCAGGGCTCCCAAGTGAAACAGTGAAGTTTCTAGAATCATGCCTACCAATAATTCCCCACTGTGTTCCATATCCCAGGACAATTGCTCTGAGCCTGGCTCTCAAAGGACTCATGCAAGAATCCTTGATCAGCCCGCTGCTGCTAAATGAACAAATAAATATGGATTTTTTTTAGTTTGCTTGTTAATTATCTATTGCTCATACTGACTAAAATTTCCGTGTAAGAAGGGGCTTTGCTTAGCTTACCATTCTAAACCTGGCTTCTAGCAAGCTATCCAGCACATAGCAGTCATTCAGTAAGTAGTTAATAAACAAATATATTTATAAACACATAATATTCTGCTTTTAGACAGTCTAAGAGAAAAAATACATATATTACAGAATACATAAGATATGGCAAATATTGGCTAATACAACTGAATTAATGACTACTAGTAAGTAACAATATACCAATAGTACTACTTACTGAACGCTGACTTTATAATACACACTGTGCTAAGCAATTCATATTCTTTATCTTATTTTACAATTTTAGAAACCCTTTTAGTTACAAATTTGGTCCCCATTGTACAGATGAGAAAACTGGGCCTGGGAAATTTAGCTAGTAAGCATCAGAATCAAAAATTAAATGCAGCTCTATCTGAATTCAGTCTAAGATTTTAATCACAATATTAAATGGCCTCTCCTCTATCAAAATATTTGGTAAATTCAGCCTAAATCAAATGAAAAACAGTGTCAGACAAATAGGTTTATGTTTCTACCATATGTTAGGTATTATTTCAAAAATTTCTTATCTATTAAACTATTATAATTATGCTAATAATTTGGGGCAAGAATGTACATGGCCTTTTAATTGTTTAAAAGTCATTCATATCCTATAATATATAAACATAATATGTAAACATATTAATCTCGCTAAGAATCGTAAAATTCTCAAGTATAAAAAATATAATTCTCACTCTGTTAACTCACATCTCCAATGGTTACATTTCTGCATGTATGGGAACTCCTGATTGCTGTATTAGTGATCTCAGTACCATCTGGCAAAATAAAGATCTTGAAATATAAGGCTAATCATTTAGGGAAAGGATCATGATAAACATTAACAAAAGTAGGAAAAGAATACATTTCCTAAACATAAAATTACTGAAAAAAATTATTAGTTATCACTGATTTTACGTGTCACTCTATACAGTGAAACAGTTTAAGCAGCACAATCAGAGCCTAATAGCATTGTTTTACCAAAAGAAATACATTCCACAAAATCAGAGTTACTATAAATTCATTTCTCTGTAGATAACTGCCTTTAACCTCTAAAGGACCTCTTTTGAAACTTTATGATTTTCTTCACTTTGATTAATTCAACCCATCATCTTCTCTACTGTTCACCCCTGCCTTTCTTCAGGCCATGCACACACACACACACACACACACACACACACACACACAGACACACAGTTTTTTCCTAGCAACAACAAAAGGAAGGAAGGAAGGAAGAAAGAAAGGACAAATGAACTTATTTAACACCTGTTACAGGGAACATTTCTAGCAGAAATTCAGCCAAGAGTTCAGTCTCAAATATGTATTTCTTCTCAATAATTAGTTTTACTAATGTTAGAGAGACAGTAGAACAAGATGTAAAGTGTCAAAGGATATGGAGATTTTAAAAAGGCAAATGGATTTTAAAAAAGTAAAAATCTATATACAGAGCAAACAGAAGGGAGGTCATTGTATATACAAGCTTAGGAATACACACTCTAAATGAATGCTAGCAACCATGGATCTTTTAAGAATATGCCTAATCTCAGGCTGCAGTAATTTTTCTAGTTCACTGAATTGTTTCAAGGATCAAATACGATAATGGATATGACACCGCGTTGTTCAATGTAGCATGCGACACAAATGTAAGGTGACTTTTTATAAACATGACTATTCTTCCTTATTTCCAACCATGGCACAAACACTTTTGTCAACAGAAAAGAGATGAGCAAGACTCTCATCATGAAGAACGTCTGACTCCAAATGGCAGATGCCTGGAAAATGACCACTTTGCACATTTAAGTTCCACCTCATCTCACACCAGAGCTGCCAGGTCAACTGACTTGAGCTTCATAAACCTAAATCAGCACAATATGGTTCTCAGTAACCACTGTCCTCATTTGTATTCAGGTAGTCTTGCAACTTGGAATCTGTTCAGAGTTTAAACCTCAGTGAAAAATCCCCTTGACTGAGAATCATTGGAGGAGGTTAAACATCACCACAGGGAAGCTTCCTAAGAAGGCAGGACTGAAGGCATGGTCAAATCCCTTCTCACTCCAGCCCTGTCTCCCAACTAGAGACCATGAAGGTTTTATACACAAGAGTATGGAAGAAGAAATTAACAAGATCCTGCTCTCCTCTTTCCTCCAGCCTTGGTTGCATTATCTGTGACTTCCTTGACCTTCCAGTGACTCCTCTTCTCAATTCTTTCATCTCTTCATAAAACTAGGCATGTTATGACACCAGCTCTGTCCAGGAGCAACACAGAATAAAAGCACATGCTTATACATCAAAACATTGTAACACGAACATAGCTGAAAACTTATGTACCAGACCTGTTATCTAAGCACTTCATTGTATTTAATTCTCGCAACAACCCCTTTTGATACATGAGAAAACTAAGGCTTGGGGAGGTGAAGAGCTTTGCTTAGGATACACAAATATAAGTAGCAGAGATGGACTCCAAACCTGGGTATATCTGATGTCGATGTCTGACTGCTTGACCCAGTGCTAGAGCTGGGCAGACAGGAGCACAGGTGGTGTGCTGGGAGGGCAAGAAGCTCTGGAGTTATCACGGCTCCCTTCCTTAAAGATTTTGTGTGTGTGTGAAAAAAAAAAGTTTCATATTAAAACAAATTGGATCTGTTATGGAGTAGAACGCTATGAGAATATTAATTTTAAATTTTGAAAATGTAAGAATTCAAGTAACTGCAAGCATGTTGTGACTTGTCATGGGAGTAGCCCAGTGAGGGAAAGCAAACCGTGAATACCACAAGAGGCCCTGACACACCTCTAATAACTTCCTCTAGAAACCAGTTGTTCTCAAATCTGCCTACATATTAGTATCATCAGGAATGTTTTTTTAAAAATACCCATAGGGGGCTTCCCTGGTGGCGCAGTGGTTGAGCGTCTGCCTGCCGATGCAGGGGACACGGGTTCGTGCCCCGGTCCGGGAGGATCCCCCATGCCGCAGAGCGGCTGGGCTCGTGAGCCATGGCTGCTGAGCCTGCGTGTCCGGAGCCTGTGCTCCACAATGGGAGAGGCCACGACAGTGAGAGGCCCGCGTACCGAAAAAAAATAAATAAATAAAACATATATAGGCTCTACCAACAAAGACTTTGATTTAATTGATCTGGAGTGTTCCCAGGCACCAGTATATTTTAAAAGCTCCCAAACTAGGGTTGAGAATGACTCCCCAAACAAAAAGTATGTATGATACTGTCATTTAGATAAACATGATTTAAAATGCTTCTTCTCATTCACTTAATACGTACTCATTGTATGCTATCCTGAGCTAGGCACAATGATACTTGTAACCAATACAGTAATTCAGGTCTGAAATATGTTGCCTTCAGGCCTGAAAGCCTGTAAATTAATTGGGCTGTTTCCTTACTTTTCATTGCCTCACTTCTGCCCTCAGGTAGATTACTATCAATAGTAGTTTGAATGAACCCTTTCTATAGCCTTTATCTCTACCTGGTGGTAAATAAAATGATAGAAGAAAGTGATAGTTCCACCATGATGTTACCAAGAGACAAAGCTCTTATAGGACCAGTGCTAGATGAAGATGAAGTAAAGACAGGGAAAAGAGAAAAGAATAAAATTATGACAGAAAGGAATATGGGTCACCTGCTGAGAATGTACCTCACTGAATTCTGAATTCCTCCAGGTCAGGTGTTGAAAGATTGCTAAGCCATGTTGAAATGAAAGATGCTGATTTTAAGCATATAAGACATTTGTGCCAAACTAATTATGGCAACAGTGACACCCAAGATTGAGGGTGACAGGGAGAGGGAGGGAGGGAGGGAGGGAGAGAGACAGAGACAGAGACAGAGACAGAGACAGAAAGAGAAAATAGGCTCCAACAAAGGAATTAAAGAAGTTGTCATTTTAAGAAGTTGTGCTTTGAGGTAGTGCTCAAAGAAGATAATGAATGACCATTGAGACTGAGCAATTTCTAGTTCCAATTTGCAGCATTAATAAACAGACATTTTGCAGGATTTTGACTCATGAATTCATGACCCACTCCACTTTCCAGGTGTCTGTTTGCAAATGAGGATTTGAGGCTGCCCAATTAAGTTGAATAACATGTGTAACCCAGATGTTTAAATGAATCCTTGTGCTTCCTTATATGTGATTGTAACTGTTATACTCTTTTGAACACCTTTATGCATGGAACATTGTTCTAAATGCATTCCATGGATTAAACCATTTCAGCATTTCAGTAGCCCTGCTACACAGTAACTTTGTATAACAGCATAACCTGTTCAGATCTCCCTTCAAGAGTGAATGGGCTGTGAGGAGCCGTAGTTATTGGAGACTGTCCAGCTGCCATATATTTGGAAATCTATCACAGCTTTCACTCCAAGACCACCCTGTCTCTGGGCTGCTCCCAGCCAATGACTGAGGACAGTGGTGGTACTAAAGCCAAGATATCTGTGCTTAACTTGGGATACCTTTAATGGGCAATATTTGCTTGGGGACTACCCATCAGACTGACCAAGAC
This sequence comes from Grampus griseus, assembly GCF_964374135.1. Taxonomy (NCBI): domain Eukaryota; kingdom Metazoa; phylum Chordata; class Mammalia; order Artiodactyla; family Delphinidae; genus Grampus; species Grampus griseus. The sequence continues at coordinate 43,141,437 of NC_139011.1, read as the reverse complement.
TTTCTCAGAACTGCACTGCAGTGTGAGGCTCTTCCAACATGATTCTTTCTCCCACTCCCTTTTCATGGGTGTTAGACCTGCACTGGTCAGAAGTTTCTCTATGCCTGTTTTTGCTCTCTCTCCCTTTTATGCTTTGTATATGTTTCTCCCCAGTACTTGCACATCTAAATCTGTCTTGCATCAGCTTTTCAGAGTCCTGGAACTGACACATTTTGATTAACCATACTCAACGGGGAGCTTCATTAAACACATCCAAGATCACATGACCGGAAAGTAATGAGGATGACATTTCAATCCAGGCAGAGTGACTTCAGAGTGTCTCTCTTAATGATTATCTTGTTCCCACGTGCCAAATTGAAAACTCCTTGGGACGAAAGGGACTGGGATGCAGGCCACGTTCCTTCTCTAGAGACATGGAATTATGATGGATTTGGGAGGCACAGTAACAAAAAGACAGTAGAGTCGCTGGCAAGATACTCATTCCAGCAACTGTGAGGTTAGGGGAATGCTGTTATCTCCACTGAGCTGCACTTAGCTTTCAGGCCCAGGGAGTCTGAAAGGCAAGATTTGTCATTGAGATTTAAGGTGCAGAAATAAATGTGTCCTGTCTGTGGACGGGAGAAAACTGTTACTTAACAATCACACATTATTCAATGTAATGAATGGCAGAGCTAGAAGAATCTCTCTTGGTTCTTTGCTAAGTTAATTTCAAGCCCTGAGGCATATTACAGAGAACAATAAAGTAAAGGACACCCAGACTCTGGTAGGAGGCAAACCTGAGTTCAAGCATCTGCTCCATATTATCCAGGTGACACTACAATATTTAATCTGATGGAGCTTCAATTTTTTTCACCTGGACTCTAGAAATAATATAGTTATATTTTTAAAATGTTAAAGCACTGCATGTGATAAGGTAAATTTCTGCGATGCATGGAAGTAAGCTCTCCAAATATTGATGTTTTTTCCCCAAACATACTTTTAATTTATCTGTGTGGTTCAGTTTCCCCATGAACTGAGATGTTTTTCAAGGACTGGGAAAGCCATGACCACCAAAGACCAAAGTTTACCCCTAATTATCACTATCCAAACTGTGGTATAGTAGTCTGAATTTGTTAGCTTTTCATATCAGTATTTCTGTCAGATTAGTGACTCTGTATGTTATTCAAGGAGGAAAATCAATTGCTTTTCAACCTGCTGAATGAACACACAGTTGAGCACACATTTTCCCTACACCTACTTCTTCTCTCTTTGGGGCTTGTTTATGGATGGTTGGAGATTCAAGATTCTCCTTTGCTTGTCTTCAAAAACATCATTTTGACTATAGAGTACTCCATAGAGTCTTCATGGTCCATTGAAATGCCTTGGGTGCAATATAGGGGAGAAGAAGATGGTCCTGAGACCACCATCTTATTTAAATTAGAGCTTCTCTCCTTTTAAAGATGCTCTTTGAAGAAAGGACTGACAGACAGAGGGACCTTAAGCATGGCAGAGGAGTAAGACATGGAGATCACCTTCCTCCCCACAAATATATCAAAAATACATCTACATGTGGAACAAGTCCTACAGAACACCTACTGAACGCTGACAGAAGACCTCAGACTTCCCAAAAGGCCAAGAAACTCTCTACGTACCTGGGTAGGGCAAAAGCAAAAGAAAAAACAGAGACAAAAGAATAGGGACAGGACATGCACCTCTGGGAGGGAGCTGTGAAGGAAGAAAAGTTTCCACACACTAGGAAGTCCCTTCACTGGCAGAGACGGGGGGTGGGTGGGGGGAAAGCTTCAGAGCCATGGGGGAGAGTGCAGCAACAGGGGTGCAGAGGACAAAGTGGAGAGATTCCCGCACAGAGGATTGGTGCTGACCAGCCCTCACCAGCCCGAGAGGCTTGCCTGCTCACCCTCTGGGGTGGGTGGGGGCTGGGAGCTGAGGCTTGGGCTTCGGAGGTCAGATCCCAGGGCACAAGTCAGTTCGGACCCCCGAGAAGGGCATGAAACGCTAAGCCTGCTGCCACTGCCAAAATGAGTTCTGTGTGCAAGCACAGGTCACTACCCACATGCCCCCCAGAAGCCTGTGCAGTACACCACTGCCAGGGTCCCAAGATTCAGGGACAACTTTCCCGGGAAAACACATGGCACTCCTCAGGCTGTTGCAATGTCACACCGGCCTCTGCCACCACAGGCTTGCCCCACATTCCAGTTATGACCACCATACCCCTCCCTCTCCCCAGACTGAGAGAGCAAAAGAGCCCTAATCATTTGCTGATTTAACCCACTCCTGTCTGGGCTGGGGACAGAAGCCTGAGGGTGACCTACATGCAGAGGCAGGGCCAAAACCAAAGATGAACTCCAGGAGCTGTGCGAACAAAGAAGAGAAAGGGAAATTTCTCTGTGTAGCCTCAGGAACAGCGGATTAAATCCCCACAATCAACTTGATGAATGCTGCATCTGTGGAGTAACTGAATAGACAACAAATGTTCCCACAATTGAGGTTGTGGACTTTGGGAGAAATTGTAGACTTGGGGTTTACAGTCTGCAGCTAACTTGTTTCTGATTTTTATGTTTATCTTAGTTTAATTTTTAATGCTTGTAATCATTGGTGGATTTTTTTAATGATTTGGTTGCTCTCTTCATTATTTTTAAAGTTGTTTCATTTTTTATTTAAACAATTTTTCTTAAATTTTTATTTTATTACTTTTTTCTTCCTTTGTTTTCTTCCTTTTCTTCTGAGCCATGTGGCTAACAGGGTCTTGGTGCTCCAGCCAGGTGTCAGGCCTGAGCCTCTGAGGTGGGAGAGCTGAATTCAGGACACTGGACTCCAGGGACTTCTCAGCCCCATGTAATATCAATCAGTGAGAGCTATCCTGGAGATCTCCAACACAGCACTAAAACCAAGCTCCACTCAATGGCCAAAAGCTCCAGTGCTGGATGCCCATGCCCAACAGCTAACAAGACAGGGAGAAAACCCCACCAATTACAAGAGCTGCCTAAAATCATACTAAGCTCACAAACACCCCAATACACACCATTGGATGAGACTTTGCCTACCAGAAAGACAAGATCCAGTCCCACCCACAAGAACACAGGCACCAGTCCTTTCCAAGAGGAAGCCTACACGAGCCACTGAACAAACCTCATGCACTGGGGCAGACACCAAAAACAATGGGAATTACAAACATGCAGCCTCTGAAAATGAGGCCCCAAACACAGTAAATTAAACAAAATGAGAAGATAGAGAAATATGCAGCAGATGAAGGAGCAAGGTAAAAACCCAACAGACCAAACAAATGAACAGCAAATAGGTCATCTACCTGAAAAAGAATTCAGAATAATGATAGTAAAGATGACCCAAAATCTTGAAAATAGAATGGAGAAAATGCTAGAAATGTTTAACAAGGACATAGAAGAACTAAAGAGCAAACAAACAAGTATAAACAACACAATAAATGAAATAAAAAATTCTCTAGAAGAAATCAATAGCAGAATAACTGAGGCAGAAGAATGGATAAGGGACCTGGAAGATAAAATAGTGGAAATAACTACAACAGAGCAGAATAAAGAAAAAAGAATGAAAAGAATTGAGGTCAATCTCAGAGACCCCTGGGACAACATTAAATGCAGCAACATTCAAATTACAGGGGTCCCAGAAGAAGAAGAGAAACAGACTGAGAAAATATTTGAAAAGATTATAGTTGAAAAATTCCCTGAAATGGGAAAGGAAATAGTCAATCAAGTCCAGGAAGTGCAGAGAATCCCATACAGGATAAATCCAAGGAGAAACATGACAAGACATATAGATCAAACTATCAAAAATTAAATACAAAGAAAAAATATTTAAAACAGCAAGGGAAAAGCAACAAATAACATACAAGGGAATCTCCATAAGATTAACAGCTGATCTTTCAGCAGAAACACTGCAAGCCAGAAGGGAGTGGCAGGACATATTTAAAGTGATGAAAGGGAGAAACCTACAATCAAGATTTCTCTACACAACAAGGATTTCATTCAGATTCGACGGAGAAATTAAAACCTTTACAAACAAGCAAAAGGTAAGAGAAATCAGCACCACCAAATCAGCGTTACAACAAATGCTAAAGGAACTTCTCTAGGCAGGAAACACAAGAGAAAGAAAAGACCTACAATAACAAACCCAAAACAATTAAGAAAATAGTAATAGGAACATACATATCAATAATTACCTTAAATGTAAATGGATTAAATGCTCCAACCAAAGACATAGACTGGCTGAATGGATATAAAAACAAAATCTATATATATGCAGTCCACAAGAGACCCACTTCAGACCTAGGGACACATACAGACTGAAAGTGAGGGGATGGAAAAAGATATTCCATGCAAATGGAAATCAAAAGAAAGCTGGAGTAGCAATTGTCATATCAGGCAAAATAGACTTTAAAATGAAGACTATTGCAAGAGACCAAGAAGGACACTACATAATGATCAAAGGATCAAACCAAGAAGAAGATATAACAATTGTAAATATTTATAAACCCAACATAGGATCACCTCAATACATAAGGCAAATGCTAACAGCCATAAAAGGGGAAATCAACAGTAACACAATAATAGTAGGGGACTTTAACACCCCACTATCACCAATGGACAGATCATCCAAAATGAAAATAAATAAGGAAACACAAGCTTTAAATGACACAGTAGAAAAGATGGACTTAATTGATATTTATAGCATATTCCATTCAAAAACAACTGAATCCCCTTTTTCTCAAATGCTCATGGAACATTCTTCAGGATAGATCATATCGTGGGTCACAAATGAAGCCTTAGTAAATTTAAGAAAATTGAAATCATATCAAGTATCTTTTCTGAACACAGTGCTATGAGACTAGATATCAATTACAGGAAAAATACTATAAAAAATACAAACAGATGGAGACTAAACAATATGCTACTAAATAACCAAGAGATTACTGAGGAAATGAAAGAGGAAATAAAAAATTACCTAGATACAAAGAAAACACGATGACCCAAAAACTGTGGAATGCAGCAAAAGCAGTTCTAAGAGGGAAGTTTATAGCAATACAACCCTACCTCAAGAAACAAGAAAAATCTCAAATGAACAAACTAAACTTACACCTAAAGCAATTAGAGAAAGAAGAACAACAACAAAAAAACCTAAAGTTAGCAGAAGGAAAGAAATCATAAATATCAGCTCAGAAATAAATGAAAAAGAAATGAAGGAAATAGTAGCAAAGATCAATAAAACTAAAAGATGGTTCTTTGAGAAGATAAACAAAATTGATAAATCATTAGCCAGACTCATCAAGAAAAAAAGGCAGAAGTCTCAAATCAACAGAATTAGAAATGAAAAAAGAAGTAACAACTGACACTGCAGAAATACAAAGCTCATGAAAGATTACTATAAGCAACTATATGCCAATAAAATGGACAATGTGAAAGAAATGAACAAATTTTTGGAAAAGCACAACCTTCTGAGACTGAAGCAGGAAGAAATAGAAAATATAAACAGACCAATCACAAGCACCGAAATTGAAACTGTGATTAAAAATTTTCCAAGAAACAAAGCCCAGGACTAGATGGCTTCGCAGGTGAATTCTATCAAACATTTAGAGAAGAGCTAACACCTATCCTTCTCTAATTATTCCAAAATATAGCAGAGGGAGGAACACTCCCAAACTCATTCTATGAGGCCACCATCACCTTGATACCAAATCCAGACAAGGATGTCACAAGGCAAGAAAACTACAGGTCAATATCACTGATGAACATAGATGCAAAAAACGGCAATAAAATACTAGCAAACAGAATCCAACAGCACATTAAAGGGATCATACATTATGATCAAGTGGGGTTTATCCCAGGAATGCAAGGATTCTTCAATATATGCAAATCAAACAATGTGATACACCATATTAACAAATTGAAGAATAAAAACCATATGATCATCTCAATAGATGCAGAAAAAGCTTTCAACAAAATTCAACACCCATTTATGATAAAAACTCTCCAGGAAGTAGGCATGGAAGGAACTTACCTAAACATAATAAAGGTCATATATGACAAACCCACAGCCAGCATCGTTCTAATGGTGAAACACTGAAAGCATTTCCTCTAAGATCAGGAAGATGACAAGGATGCTCACTCTCACCACTATTATTCAAAGTAGTTTTGTAAGTTTTAGCCATGGTAATCACACAATAAAAGGAACTAAAATGAATCCAAATCGGAAAAAAAAAGAAGTAAAATTGTAACTGTCTGCAGATGTCATGATACTATACATAGAAAATCCTAAAGATACTACCAGAAAACTTCTAGAGCTAATCAATGAATTTGCTAAAGTAGCAGGATACAAAATTAATGCACAGAAATCACTTGCATTCCTATACACTAATGATGAAAAATTTGAAAGAGAAATTAAGGAAACACTCTCATTTACCACAGCAACAAAAAGAATAAAATACCTAGGAATAAACCTACTTATGGAGACAAATGACCTGCATGCAGAAAGCAATAAGACACTGAAAAAAGAAATTAAAGATAACACAAACTAATGGAGAGATATACCATGTTCTTGGATTGGAAATATCAACATCGTGAAAAAGCAATCTACACCTTTAATGCAACCCGTATCAAACTACCAATGGCATTTTTCACAGAACTATAACAAAATTTTCACAATTTGTATGGAAACACTAAAGTCACTGAATAGCCAAAGCAATCTCGAGAAAGAAAAATGGAGCTGGAGGAATCAGGCTCCTTAACCTCCGACTATATTACAAAGCTACAGTAATCAAGACAGTAAGGCACTGTTACAAAAACAGAAATAGAGATCAATGGAACAAGATAGAAAGCCCAGAGATAAACCTATGCACATATGGTCACCTTATCTTTGATAAAGGAGGCAAGAATGTACAATGGAGAAAAGACATCCTCTTCAATAAGTGGTACTGGGAAAACTGGACAGCTACATGTAAAAGAATGAAATTTGAACACTCCTTAACACCATACACAAAAATAAACTCAAAATGAATTAAAGACCTAAATGTAAGGCCAGACACTATAAAACTCTTAGAGGAAAACATAGGCAGAACACTCTTTGACATAAATCACAGCAAAATCATTTTTGACCCACCTCCTTGAAAAATGGAAATAAAAACAAAAGTAAACAAATGGGACCTAATGAAACTTAAAAGCTTTTGCACAGCAAAGGAAACCATACACAAGATGAAAAGACAACCCTCAAAATGGGAGAAAATATTTGCAAATGAAGCAACTGAAAAAGGATTAATCTCCAAAATATACAAGAAGCTCATACAGTTCTATATCTAAAAAACAAACAACCCAATCCAAAAATGGCCAGAAGACCTAAACAGGCATTTCTCCCAGAAGACATACAGATGCTCAACAAACATAAAAATATGCTCAACATCACTAATCATTAGAGAAATGCAAATCAAAAGCACAATGAGGTATCACCTCACACCGGTCAGAATGGCCATCATCAAAAAATCTAGAAACAATAAATACTGGAGAGGGTGTGAAGAAAAGGGAACCCTCTTGCACTGTTGGTGGGATTGTAAATTGATATAGCCACTGTGGACAACAGTATGGACATTCCTTAAAAAACTAAAAAAAGAACTACCATATGACCCAGCAATCCCACTACTGGGCATATACCCTGAGAAAACCATAATTCAAAAAGAATCATGTACCCCAATATTCATTGCGGCACTATTTACAATAGCCAGGACATGGAAGCAACCTAAGTGTCCATTGACAGATGAATGGATAAAGAAGATGTGGCACATATATACAATGGAATATTAGCCATAAAAAGAAACGAAATTGAGTTATTTGTAGTGAGGTGGATGGACTTACAGTCTGTCATAAAGAGTGAAGTAAGTCAGAAAGAGAAAAACAAATACCATATACTAACACATATATATGGAATCTAAAGAAAAAAAAGAAAAAGGTTCTGATGAACCTAGAGGCAGGACAGGAATAAAGACGCAGATGTAGAGAATGGACTTGAAGACCCGGGGAGGGGGAAGCGTAAGCTGGGACAAAGTGAGAGAGTAGCATTGACATATATTCACTACCAAATGTAAAATAGATAGCTAGTGGGAAGCAGCTGCATAGCACAGGGAGATCACCTCGGTGCTCTGTGACCAGCTAGGTGGGTAAGATAAGGAGGGTGGGAGGGAGGGAGGTGCAAAAGGTAGGGGATATGGGGATATATGTATACATATAGCTGATTCCCTTTGTTATACAGCAGAAACTAACACAGCATTGTAAAGCAATTATACTCCAGTAAAGATTTAAAAAAAAAAAAAGACTGACAGCGGGATTTCTGTTATATCATTAGATAAGAAATCACTCCACAATGAAGCAACTTACACAAACAACAAGAATTTTATCTTTTCTCAGTTTCTCTGGGTCAGAAATTTGGGGAGGACTTGCCTGGCTTGTTCTTCCTAAATGAAGGACTCATGCAGATGTGGTCAGAAGGTAGCTGGAGTTGGAGCAGCTGGGGGCTGGCAAAGCTTCTTTCTCTTCATTCAACCACAGAGATTCTCCACCTGATCTTTCCACACGAATCCATTTGGACTTTCACAGCACGACAGTCTCAGGGCAGCGGCACTGCTTACCTGGAGCTGTGCACCAGCACTGGGGTTTGGGCTCCCAAGGCCAAAGCCCTATCACCTTTTATTATCAAGCATCAGAATTCATACAGTCACTTCCACCACATTCTATTGGTTATGAGCAAGTCACAATCCCACTCGGAATCAACGAGAGGGGAATTATGCTTAGAAAAAATTACATTTTTCTAAGAAAACGGCAAGGTTCTAGAAAAGCATGTGGTGTTATTATGGCTTCTTTGGAAAACACAATCAATCATAGGTATATATATATACAGAGATGAATATGTAGATAGAGATGTTTGAATCCACTGAATGTCAGTCTATTGTATATATATATAGAGAGAGAGAGATAGATATATAGATATAACACACATACACATACATGTACACACACACACTAAGGTTTCTCAAAGTATGGACTATGACCTCTTCCAGTAACAGAATCATCTGAGTGTTGGCTAAAATTGCTTGACAGACATAGTATCCACCCTCAATGATAGTTTGCCTTTCATTTTCCTCAAGTTGTAATAGATTCTAGTCCCACTGCATCTGCAATAAGGTGTATGACTGTGATGCAATAAGAATTGCTCCCTCGTGACCCTGGAAGCTCTGGTTGAACTGCTTGAATATTGAAATCAAGCCCCCTCTTCTAGAGGAATCTAAATGAGATTGGTCCCCAACCCTACCATCTCTAACGTAGAGGTAGCACCCAAACTCAGCTTCCCTCAGATTTGGTGGGTTTTTCTCTCCCTACAAGAGGATCTGTAATTTCCCCAAAGCTTCAAATTTCCAAGGTATTCGTCATCTTCCACTACTAGACAACTTCTATAAATAACCAATATTTCTGCTATCCAAGTAGTTTGTGTGTCCCTGTCACACTTACTCTCAACCTTAGAAGTTACGAGGGACAGATGTCCCTGTTTTGGAACACAGATTCACATTACACATAGTCTCACACCTAGTAATCTTAAATCAGGCTATCCTTTGCTCTGATTTCTGTGATGTTTCCTTTCGCAGAGTCCTTTAGAATGCCCACATATTTTGGAAGTAAAAAATTATAGATATTGAAGTTTGTAAATTTTGACATTGCTCTTATACAAACTAAAATGATACACTTAAAGATCCTGGGTATAAAAGTGAAAAATACTGGCTTACTTGTTTGTCAATTATTCACCTTCACAACTTGCAGTCATTATGACTAGATGCCCACTTAATAAGTGAATTGATTACTCATGGCAAAATTATTGGTCTTTATATTACAATTTTTTCTTGTAGGTGCCTCAAATTTAACATGTTGACATATCTGAAATCACAAACTGGCTGTTCACAGGACAAAAGCAACTTGCAGTCATAGTTCTGCAACCAGTAAACTTTTAAAATGTTTGAATTAATAACCAGGATATAAAAATAGAGAGATAGCTTTAAAAATTGGGTATCTAGTTTTCTTGAAAAATCATCACAGCTGGCATCACATGGCCCACGTTGCTTTTTGGCAATAATCAGTTGATGGTTAGTAGCTGTTCCCTTTGCAGATGGCCGTTGGCTAATCTGCTTTATTTATTTTGCATAACCTCCCTGGCCCCTGAGGACATTAAGTTTGAGACACTTAATAAATTTCATATCTCAAATACTCAGCTTATCAAATGATGAATAGTAACGAAGCTTGTATTTTAACTGGAACATCTATTGAAATACAGAGGAGCAATGGAAAGCATCAAGAGCTACTCAATGTACAATCACCCAAGAGTAATAGTAGAGCTTATTTGATGGTAATTTATCTGTCAGCCTCAATATATACCTAGATATATGGCATAAAATCCATGCAATAGAATTCATACACTTTATTCTTAGGTGACTACCCTAAACACTCATTCAATACCCATTTACTCTTATTTTAAATCATGCAAGTAGAAAGCTTTGAAAGGGCAATAAAGATTTTACAAATAACCATAATCCTGTCATACAGAATACTGTTTATAGTATACTATAGAGTCTCCTGGTCTTTCTAGGCAACTGAATGCAAATTTAGAAAAATAATATTGGTATCATGCTGTATATTTAATGTATATTTAATGTATGAAGTATATATACTACATATCATCTTTTAACACATTATTTTCAATTAATGCATCCCTAATTTTCCCCTTGTTATTTTTTCTTCTGTATGTTTTTTAATAACTGTGGTACGCCACTATAAAGATTCACCATGATTTATTTGGCCTAGCTTTTTTCTAATTATTATTATTAGCATTATTTAATAAACATCCTTGAAAACAAATCTTTCCCTCTATATTCATGATTATTTTCTTAGTATAATGCATGAATATAAACCCTTGGTATAAAGCACTAGAAGAGGAGATTGCTGGCTCAAATGACAAGCACATTTTTAAGATTTTGCATACTTATTTTGGAAAGACCTCTGTCTTAGTCTGGGCTGCTTTAACAAACTATCATAAACTGGGTGGTTTATAAACAACAAGTTACAGTTCTGGAGCCTGGGAAGGCCAAGATATTGGTACCAGTAGGTTTGGTGTCTGCTGAGACCCTGCTTCTTGGTTCATAGATGGCCATCTTTGCACTGTATCCTCACATAATGGAAGGGGCAAGGGGCTCTCTGTAGTGTCTTTTATAAGGGTACTAATCCCATTCATAAGGGCTCACCCTCATGACCTAATCACCTCTCAATGGTCTCACCTCAAAATACCGTTACATTGGGATTAGATTTCACCATATGAATTTTGGATCTCAGCTGTTACATACAAGGTTTGTTAGTAAATAGTTAAGCTAATAAATATGTTTTTCTTTTTTAAGTGGTAAGTTTCAATTAGACTAGAAGATATTCTGGTGAGAGTATTATTAATAAATATGACTGATCATTTTTTGAGAATCCATTTATGTATCAATTGTCCATTGCCACAATAATGCTACATTATAAGTGACCATAACAACTAAATATCAAATGACAATTAATGTTTATGAAGCCTATGGGCCTGTGGGTCAGAAATTTAGGCTGAGCTTGCCTGCAAACTTCTGATATTGAATAAGTTTATTCATAACTAGTAATGAGCAATTATGTGCAGTCTTAGCTGGGTGGATTGTATAGCTACTCGGCTTTCCTCACATGTCTCTCACCGCCAGCAAACTGCCTGGTCATGTAGTCATTTCTCATGGTGATGGCACAAGGAAGACTGAGAAGAAGTGCTTAAGTGCTTTTTCTAGAGTCTTCTTGGATCACATCCCATTGGCCAAACCAAGTCACGAGGCCAAGCCCAAAACCAGAGTGAGAAGACGCAACAGTTACACAGCAATGGGTGTGGATCCAGAAAGGTGTGATAGATTTGGTCATTAATGCACTCAGTCTTCCACTCTATAGAAAACATTTATACATTTTTCTATTCTTAGTGTGGTATTCCAGGTTTCAGAGCAGGTGTTGCTCTTAACACACTGATTATCAAGTACACTTGAGAACCCATTAAACCTGGGAAAGATAGCAAGTCTGATACATCTTTACAATTCCACATTGTAGAGAAAAAACAGAAAACTATTGTATACACATGGAAAAACATTATGGAAGAAGCATCTATTGGGATGCAGCTGGACAAATCTGATATAGCTGGAGAAAATTTCTCTTGGCCTTGACTGACATGTATTCATTTCAGAACCAAAACTGAAAAGAGCATCTGGTATTTTATAACAAGTCTTTGTTACAGTTTATTTTTAAGCTTGCATTTTATCATCCAACACAAAGTTAATTTCATACAAAACTAATTCCATGAGAGCATCAGAATGGATAAATGCTCATTGAGTAACTGAATGCTGGATTTAATCAATTGATATTTGAATTATGTGCTACAACAAATTAATAGCAGAAATCTCTCTGCCTTCTAATTCATCCCGACAGAAATAGATTATGTATGCTTTTCTATTTCTCCCCACCAACAGACTAATTTTTGCTATGGACAGAAACAGTGGGAAAAATGTATATCATCTATTCTGTTCATAAAAATATATCTTATCTGGAAAGTCTTACTAATAAGACAAGTTTGAGGAGAGTATTAGTTAAGGAAACTTGGCAGATGAAAAGCAGAAAGCTGTTAGTTGGTGGAAGGGAACACTATTCTCTTTCTACAATTGCCCATTGAGATAGTAAGATAATAATACTTAGAATTAGGAAACACATGTTAATATACTTTGTTTCATTATTAAAAGTGAAGATATTATTTAAATCGTGTTGAACTTTATTATGTGACTGAGACAGGATTGATGTAGAAGAGCATTGTAAAAAAAGAAAATACTTATATATTTTTAAAATGTAAAATTATTATTAACAAAATTACTATTATTGTTATAAAAGATATGAAGTATTGATACATTTTATAACATGAATGAAAATTGAAAATATTATGCTAAGTGAAAGAAGCCAGTCATAAAATACCACATGTTGCATGATTCCATTCATAAAACATGTCCAAAATAGGCAAATCTATGGAGACAGAAAGATAAGGAGTTGCCTAGTGGTGAGCTGGGGTGGGGCAGGAAGCAGGAATGAGGAATGATGGCTAATGGATATTGTGTTTCTTTTAAGAGTTTGAACTACTCTAAAATTAGACTGTGGAGATATTTGTACAAGTCTCAGTATCATAAAAAGGCTTTGAATAGTATACTCTAAATTGGTGAATTTTATGAAATGTGTCTTGATAAATTTGTAAAAAAATAAAAATGGAAGTTGAGGGCTTCCCTGGTGGTGCAGTTGTTGAGGGTCCACCTACCAATTCAGGGGACGTGGGTTTGTGCCCCGGTCCAGGAGGATCCCGCATGCTGCGGAGCGGCTGGGCCCATGGGCCATGGTCGCTGAGCCTTCGCGTCCGGAGCCTGTGCTCCGCGGCAAAAAAGTGGAAGTTGAAAATCTGGCTTAGGAAAGTGATGCTTAGGGAAAGAGGCAAACATTATGAAGGATACAGGATGCAAAGAGAGTATTCATTATTAAACAGTGTTAATCAATTGGAATTTTTTACTAAAATTATATGAATAATTTTAAATGAATTATAATATCATTTATATTTAAGTAAACTGAACTAAGAATCATTTTTATTATTAGTGCAATAATAATAAGCTACATGGAAAGATATGAGAGTTCCCTATTGAGTTTAAAGAAGGCAATGAGAAAAGGAGAAAATAGAAGATCATAGAAATATAATGAAGAGACAGAGGTAAGGTTCAGGGAAGGAAATGAAGGGATTTGAAAAGGAGAAAATGATGAAATAAAATTAGAAAAAGGTCTAAAAGGGAAATAATGAGTTCTATCTTAGGACTGAAACTCTGTGCCTATTATCGTTTGATGAGGACCAGGGTAAGACAATGCTCCCTTCCAAGTTGAATTATTGTGGCATAATTTCTCATTTTCTTTTATATCTTTTTTCTGAAAGAACCATTCATGCTCATATTCACAAAATATTTGTGAAACAAATCTAAATAACATACCCAATTTCCAAATCATATTATGTATCTATAGATGCACAGAACCCACCTAACCCAGGAATACTTGAGAAATGGTAGCTAATTTATATGTATTCTCAAAGTTTAGATTTATTTATCCATATTTTATTGTTTAAATTTTATTCAAGATTCTCTTGTTTGTCTGTGATCCTCTAAAACAGATAATGTGCTTTAAGAGTCAATGCCAATACGTACCTGATTACAGCAAGCCACACCACAAGCATACACACTGATCTCTAAAACCAAAAAAGCAGAGTTACAGACAGTCCATTCTCATGGTCAGCTTCAGGTAGCCTTAGAATGCCCAAAGATTCTGGAATAAGAATCGATCTGTATCACATATCCCCAGTCACTTTTGTCAAAATCACATGCCCATGTCACACACAACATTCATATCGAATTACTTATTTCTTCTCTGTCAAGCAACAGCTTAACCTTGGATTGACTTCTTAGCTTATAAGCTACACAAAGTTATTATGTGACTGAAAAAAGCTGAAGTGCATTCGGGGGAAAGCAGACAGGGAAGGCCACCCAATTCACTCAGAGTCAAAGAAACCAAATGACAGCTCAGAGTTTCTGTTGTCCAAGGAGAAACCTCACAACTGTAGTCACTCTTCAGTGTTTGGAGCTTCAGAATGCATTTTAGGCAAGGAAATAAAATAAATTAAGATTAAATATTTAAAGTAGGGCTTCCCTGGTGGCGCAGTGGTTGAGAGTCCGCCTGCCGATGCAGGGGACATGGATTCGTGACCCGGTCCGGGAAGATCCCACATGCCGCGGAGCAGCTGGGCCCTTGAGCCATGGCCACTGAGCCTGCGCGTCCGGAGCCTGTGCTCCGCAACGAGAGAGGCCACAACAGTGAGAGGCCCACGTACCACAAAAAAAAAAAAAAAAAAGATTAAATATTTAAAGTAAAATTACACGAGCATTTGATAACAGCAACAAATCAATCCAATAATGGTCTGTACTAGTTTGAAGCATTTTAAGTGCTCCACACTCTGAAGAACTGCTGATTTTGATGTAGGTAGTGGTTACATGACCCAAGAGCTTCATTTTGGGAAGTTTTCAAATGTAGAGTGAATCCAATCCTTTGGTATCTGCATTGTTACTCCTGTTAGTGCTTCTTCCTGTTTCTTCTACTCTTGGGATCCACTGTTCCCAGATGTGGCTTGATCAGTTTTGGGAATATTCGTATCTTGCTTCATTTATTGCCAGAAGATAGGTTTTTTGTTGTTGTTGTTAACCACTTTATATCCTATGTCAAATAAAAATAAATATGTGTTTATGTTTAATGATAAGAATAAGTGGCAAAGATTTAGATAACAAATAAACAACAGGAAGAGGCAAACTCACTGGTGAAGTTATATAACCATACAAATTAATTCTTTCTTACTTTATAGATGGTAAGATTCCAGTTTGTTGTGATTAGACAGCTTATCTTTATTGCATCTAACCAAATATATTTATGTTATTGAGGCCC
This sequence comes from Grampus griseus, assembly GCF_964374135.1. Classification (NCBI taxonomy): domain Eukaryota; kingdom Metazoa; phylum Chordata; class Mammalia; order Artiodactyla; family Delphinidae; genus Grampus; species Grampus griseus. The sequence continues at coordinate 43,125,823 of NC_139011.1, read as the reverse complement.
TCTTGAATTGCAATCTCTGAAATACAAAACTACAGAAATATGTTAGGAATATACCATTTAGCCTCTAACAAGCATATAGCAATTTTCATTTGCATGGCTTTATTAATATAAAGCATAGACCTAAACACTCATTAGACGATTAAGCATGGTTTTAGAACATAGTATTACTGAACTCAGATAGGAACCAAGAAATACAAAAATATAGTTCATATGAAATGACAGAGGAAAAAATAAAATAAAAATTTAGACATAGATGAGATATAAAGGAAACATTGGCAGAGTTATTATAAAAAGAGTAACTAAAAATGTCAAGGTATTTTAGAAGTAAATGGAATTGTTAATAGCTTTCCAAATAGCTTGGTACAGAATTTTAGAAATGAGTAGGGACTTTAGAAATCATAGAAAATATAAATAAAAATTGTTCTCACATTGAGAGATAGATATACATACAAAAGAAATTTGTAAGTTGTATCTTATCTAGAATTGTTTATAGACAAGGTAGTATATAAGAAAGAGCTAATTAAATATATTTTGAAATAAGTGGTCTCCTATTATGAGGCTTTATTGATTAGGTCAGTTTTTTAGAAGCAAAGGGAAACTGTTAGATAAGGGTACATATATTAGGAGGAAAAAGATTTACTGGAAATATAATCATGGAATTATGCTTTTATCATTATGATACAAGTTAACTACAGAATAAAATTATATTAAAATCCAATAGCACTTTATTTATATTATGCATTATAATTTATATTATATATTATAAAATAATAAACATATACTTTTATATATAATGTATAACTTTTACTTGGATAAAGCTTTACTATAATTTCAATATTTTAAAATGACAATATGACAAGAAGCTAGGTTGTTTAAATTTAGAAGTAAATCTTGGATCTAAAACCAACTTTGAAAAATTCAGATGGAAAAGCAGCTACCAGCCCAGCCACCTGAGGTATATGCCAAGAAACCAGGTGCTTTGTGGGAACCTCAGCCATAGCTTAGCATCTAGGTTTTCTAAACTGTTACCAAGGGAGGGAAAGAGAGGAAAATCTACCAGCATGCAGTGCTGAGGTTACTGGTCTCTTCAGAACAATAATATGAACATGTTTTCTTTTCAACAATGAGACTTACAAAAGGCAAATAGAAATCCAAAGGTAGCAAAATATTATATGCTCTAAAATGTCTTTTCTGCATTATTTTTAATTTATGTTAAGACTGTATTAGCTTCAGAGTGTTTATCTATGTCCCCAAGAGAGGATTAACTGGGAACATTCTTTGAGATAAACTAAAAGAACTATTTGGTGCTGGCACTGTTAAATTTTTCCAATGTGCAGGTGTTTGTAGTATTTGTACAGTTGCCTGATTGGTTTTCATCCAGGTAAATCCACAGAGAATAAGGTTTATCGTTTCAGGATAGAGAGGTGCAGAAGCTATTACAGGGTATAGTGAAAACCTGCCGCTAGCCACTTTCACGCTGTTTTCTAAAGAGTCTCTTATTCTGACTCTGAAAATATAAGCAAACCTTCACTTCCTCATTAAACTTTCTTACTAATCTTTGCTGAATCCCATTTCATTTTACTCTTTTACATCTTTCATGATCGACTCTGCATTCATAGTTCTTCACCAGTATTACAAAGGAAGAATATATATTGTTACTGACAAATAATAAAATATATCAAGAAGTTTGTTATTTTTACATATGGTTTAGAACAGCATTGAAAAAAGAATTCATTCACTATATTATATCAACAAAATTTTATGGAGCATTTGAAATTTCCCAGGCACTGTGTTGGAGGCAGAGGATATAAGAGTGATCAAAATAGAAATGATTCCTGCCTTCATGAAGTTTATGGTTCACAGGGGAGACAGAGAATAACTGGGTAGCTGACTGAGAGTTTCAACAATAATTCCCATGTATTAGACCACAGGCTGAATTAATACAAGATTTAGCTAAATCTCTCTCACCCTTGAAACCCTTCATCTACAGTGGAAACCATGGAGTCCAAGACTGGGGAAAGATTTGTTGGAAAGGTTTCTTTAAAATAGATTGTGCTATGAGTCCCCCAGACACAAAGGGGGGGGGGCTGTCGAGTGTCCCTTACCTCACCCCTTCAAGCACAACAGACTGATGTCTAACTGCAACCTAGAAAGCCAAATTGCAGAAACAGGCTGGCCAGCTGATTCTGTAACAAAACAAAGAAGAATTGATGGTCTATAGGGATTGGCTTCCTTGCCCATAATTTGTCCTGTAAAGGAAACATAAGACAGTTCTCTTCATCAGATGTGGGCCAGAGAAGAAAAAGCTGGCCTGGAATTGTACTAAATTCTACCTTGGAGGGAAATATAGGAGCGTGACAGGACCCCAAAGATAAATTTTATGTGGAATAACCTAAAAAAGAAAGAAAGAAAGGTGCTAAGAGGTATGTGACCAGAAAGAGAAAAACGCATTTCCTATATCACAGGAAGTAGAGAATCAGGGTTAGAACAAGGTGATGTGAGTAAAGTAGTCAAGTCAGGCACATAACTTAAGGGAGTGCCAAAAAACAAAAACTCAGTAATCTAAATAAATAATAGTTAATGCAATATTTTAAAAGCATCAGAATTAATGCAAAAGAATCCATGATGAACAAAATGTCAAACACTTTGTTTAAGTGGACAAGATCCAATCCTATACTTATATATCCCTGACTCATTTGCCTCAATCTAATCCTGACCTTGCAAGCATGTTCTCAGGGAGGGCTTCTGAAGACCCAAAAAGGTACTCATGAAACTGTCAGCTTTAAACATCAGCCAGGACCAGAAAGAATGATGCTCTCTTATCCTAGTACCAGAAGGTAAGAGTGGGATGCTCCCTTGTTTCATCCTTCCTCCTTTCCTAATACATCCATCATCTCCCATTCCTGTTAGGATCAAAAACTGCAGCTAGTAAGTGAAGGAGATGAGTGAGTGCTGTGTTTAAGAAGTGCTAACAATGCAAAGTTGAGTCCATGTTTTATGTCGTAGCATGATCATAGGTCCTTTTGAATTTTGAGTTATGGTTGTCCTCAAATTTTTCATGCAGTGGCAAGGAAATAACTAACAAAATGAACAACCCAAAGAGACAGCATGATACAAAGATGCTTTCTGTTTGTTTAGTGTATCAATTACATAAGAAAGTAAATATATTTATAATTACAGATTGAGACACATGTTCTGTAGAAAGTAAGCATGGTGCTAGGCTAGGTAAGTAACAATGGGTACTACTTGAGGCAGGCTGACCAGGGAAAGCATATATGAGCATCTCTGAGGAGCTGAGAGAGTACCAGGCATCCCAAGAGTTGGAGGCAGAGGAAAAGCCTCAGTAAAGGCCCTGCAGAAATGGAAGGCATGGCTCCTTCCAGATCCCAAAGGCCAAATTGACTGTAACATACCTTCTGGTGACATCAGATATGTTAGAAAGGGTAGCAAGAGCCAACTCATATGGGCTAAGGCAACGACTTCGGATTTTATTCTAAGTTGTGTGAAGGTCCATTTAAGGGCTTTGAGAAGAGTCATGATGGTGGAGGAGTAGGAGGTTGCGGAGTTCATCTCTCCCCTCAAATGCATCAGGAATACATCTACAGGGCTTCCCTGGTGGCACAGTGGTTGAGAGTCTGCCTGCTGATGCAGGGGACATGGGTTCATGGCCCGGTCCAGGAAGATCCCACATGCTGCGGAGCAGCTGGGCCCGTGAGCCAAGGCCACTGAGCCTGTGCGTCCGGAGCCTGTGCTCTGCAATGGGAGAGGCCACAACAGTGAGAGGCCTGCATACCACAAAAAAAAAAAAAAAAAGAATACATCTACAAATGGAACAATTCGCACAGAGCACCTGCTGAACACTAGTAGAGGACCTCGGACACCTAAAAGGAAAAGAAAGATCCCCACATAACCAGGTAGGACGAAAGAAAGAAGAAGGGAAAAGGAAGAGGAGAGGAAGTGGGACAGGACCTGTGCCCCAGTGGGGAGCTGAAGATAAGGAGAAGTTCCCACACCCAGGGAAACCCCCTTACAAGGGGGGAGGTCAACTGGGACAGAAGGGGGAGCTTCAAGGGCTTGGAGGAGAGAGCAGCAAACTTCTGTGGCAGGTAGGACAGAGTGAGGCCTACACAGATGGTTCATGCCACAGCCCTGCACCCCCCAGCCTGAGACGTGTCTGCTGGTGCACACACAGGCTGGGTGCTGGAACATGGGGTTTGGAGAACAGACTTAGTGGAGGGACTGCTGTTGGTTGTGAAGAGACAGCCTGAGGGGACAGGAGTGAGGAAATCCACAACCGGAAATGCTTATGGAGGAAATGCAGACTGCCACAAAAACGAAGCGCCATTGTTGAGTGACCCTCAAACGGTGGGACCTCTCTCCTCGTGCACCAGCCCGTGCCTCCCTGAGCACTAGGAGGGCTCGCACAGGAGCAGCCTCGTGCCTCCTGGCCGCTACCTTCTTCACCAACTCTACACCTGGGCACGGTTCACTCACCCCGATCACCGCCTCAGCCCCCTCCCACCTGACGGGCTCGCATATCCCGATTGCCACCTCAGCACCCTTCCCCCCTGGGGGGCCTGCTCACCCTGATCGCTATCTCCTACCTGCACAGGCACTCGTGCCTTGATCATGCTTCAGGTCCCTCCCGCCTGGGTAGACTTCTGTGCTCTTGCAGCCTCGGGAGCAGATGCCAGTGGGTAGCCCGCATGCAGAAGTGGGGCTGAAACCACAGCTGCGCCCCAGAGGTCGTGTGACTAAGGAAAAAGAGCTGAAATCTCTCCTCACAGCTGTATGAACCATGGATTTACACCTCCACTGTCGGCTTCGTAAATTCAACACCTGTGGAACATCCAAATAGACAGCAAGAGTGACGGGTCTGGCTTTAGCAGCTATGGGCTTTGCGGGCACGTACACGTGGGAGTTGGGCCAGACCAGAATCTGAGCTGCCTCCATAGCTCCCACAGCAGGTCCAGGTGCACAACTCCTGCAGTCCTGGGATGTGACCTCAGTGGATCTGCACCAGTACCCAAGAGAAAACAATGCCTGAGAGTCATCAGGGCCAATTGCTGGCCTACTCATGGTTAAGGTGGGACTGAGAGCAGTGCCAACAGCAGGGTACTTTGTGAGCCTGCACAATGGGGAAAGGTGACACAACAGAGCATGCTCACAGGTGAACAGTTCCAGAGGAGGAAAACTCAGGGTCTTCTCTCCCAGTGGGAGTGCTCCAATCCTACCTACCTCACTCCACAGATCAGAAACACAGCTAAGAAACAAATCTGGGGGACTTCACTCCAAAATCTAGGGAGCAGACCCCACCTCTGACAGGGCAGTGACAACCATAGAGCAAAGGAGAGGCCCCACTCAATATCCAGGGCAGGCTCTGGTCACCACAACACCAGTAAAGCCCCCCGTCAAGGGGATAATGGCCAGCGTACACTGAGGAAACAGGTGGCACTCATCCATACAAAAAACAATCCTTGCACCAAAAAAAAAAAAATTATATATATATATAGAACCTGCACAGGCTGCACAGGTGTGTTCCCACATAAAAATAGCCCTGCAAGATAGTCTGAGGGTCTGACATTGGGAGGGAGACCCCCCAGAGCATTTAGCCTTGAAGGCCAGCAGGGCTTGAGTGCAGGAGCTCCACAGGGCTGGAGGAAACAGAAACCCCACTCTTGGAGGGACTTTAAAATAAAGACTGTTACAAAAGACAAAGAAGGACACTACATAATAATCAAAGGATCAATCTAAAAAGAAAATATAACAATTATAAATAAATGTATGCACCCACCATAGGAGCACCTCAATATATAAGGCAAACGCTAACAGCCATAAAAGGGGAGATCAACAGTAACATAATAATACTGGGGGACTTTAACACCCCACTTAACACCAATGGACAAATCATCCAGACAGAAAATCAATAAGGAAACACAAGCTTTAAATGACACATTAGTCTGGATAGAATTAACTGATATTTATAGGCCATTCCATCCGAAAACAGCAGAATACACTTTCTTCTCAGGTGCACATGGGACATTCTCCAGGATAGATCACATCTTGGGCCACAAATCAAGCCTTAATAAATCTAAGAAAATTGAAATCAGATCAAGCATCTTTTCCGACCACAGCACTATAAGATTAGAAATCAATTACACGAAAAAACTGTAAAAAACACAAACACATGGAGGCTAAACAATATGTTACTAAACAACCAATAGATCACTGAAGAAATCAAAGAGGAAATCAGAAAATACCTAGAGGCAAATGACAATGAAAACACAATTATTCAAAAGCTATGGGACACAGCAAAAGGAGTTTTAAGAGGGAAGTTTATAATAATAAAATCTTACCTCAAGAAACCAGAAAAGTCTCAAATAAGCAACCTAACCTTACACCAAAAGCAACTAGAGAAAGAAGAACAAACAAAACCCAAAGTTGATAGAAGGAAAATATCATCAAAATCACAGCAGAAATAAATGAAAGAGATGAAGGAAACAATAGCAAAGATCAATGAAACTAAAAGCTGGTTCTTGGAGAAGATAAAAAAATTTGATAAACCTTAAACAGACTCATCAAGAAAAAAAAGGGAGAGGACTCAAATCAATGAAATTAGAAATGAAAAATAAGTTACAAAAGACTCCACAGAAATACAAAGGATCATAAGAGACTACCACAAGCAACTATATGCCAATAAAATGGACAACCTAGAAGAAATGGACAAATTCTTAGAAAGATACAACCTTCCAAGACTGAACCAAGAATAAATAGAAAATATGAATAGACCAATCACAAGTACTGAAATTGAAGCTGATTAAAAAACTTCCAACAAACAAAAGTCCAGGACCAGGTGGCTTCACAGGAAAATTCTATCAAACAATTAGAGAAGAGTTAACACCTATGCATCTGAAACTCTTCCAAAAAATTTCAGAGGAAGGAATAGTCCCAAGCTCATTCTACAAGACCACAATCCCCATAATACCAAAACAAGAAAAGATATCAAACAAAAAGAAAATTACAGGCCAATATCACTGATGAACATAGATGCAAAAAACGGCAATAAAATACTAGCAAACAGAATCCAACAACACATTAAAAGGATCATACACCATGATTAAGTGGGGTTTATCCCAGGAATGCAAGGATTCTTCAATATACATGAATCAATCAATGTAATATACCACATTAACAAACTGAAGAATAAAAACCATACTGTAGTCTCAACAGATGCAGAAAAATATTTTGACAAAGTTCAACATCCATTTATTATAACAACTCTCCAAAAAGTGGGCATAGAGGGAACCTACCTCAACATAATAAAGGCCATATATGACAAATCCATAGCAAATATCATTCTCAACTGTGAAAAACTGAAAGCATTTCCTCTAAGGTCAGGAACAAGACAAGAATATCCACTCTCATCACTTTTATTCAACATAGTTTTGGAAGTCCTAACCACAGCCATCAGAGATGAAAAAGAAATAAATGAATCTGAATTGGAAAAGAAGTAAGACTGTCACTGTTGGCAGATGACATGATATTATACATAGAAAATCCTAAAGATGCTATCAGAAAACTACTAGAGTTCATCAGTGAATTTGGTAAAGTTGCAATATACAAAATTAATGCACAGAAATCTCTTGCATTCCTATACACTAACAACAAAAGATCAGAAAGAGAAATTAAGAAAACATTCCAATTTACCATCACATCAAAAGAATAAAATACTTAGGAATAAACCTATGTAAGGGAGCAAAAGACCTGTACTCAGAAAACTATAATATACTGATGAAAGAAATAAAAAATGGCACAGATACCATTTTCTTGGATTGGAAGAAACAATACTGTGAAAATGACTGTAGTACTCAAAGCAATCTACAGATTCAGTGCAATACTTATCAAATTACTAATTGCATTTTTCACAGAAATAGAACAGAATTTTTTTTTTTTTTTTTTTTTTTTTTTTTTTTTTTTTGCTGTACACGGGCCTCTCACCGTTGTGGCCTCTCCCGTTGTGGAGCACAAGCTCTGGACGCGCAGGCCCAGTGACCATGGCTCACAGGCCCAGTCACTCTGTGGCATGCGGGATCTTCCCAGACCGGGGCACAAACCCTCGCCCCCTGCATCGGCAGGCAGACTCCCAACCACTGCGCCACCAGTGAAGCCCAGAACAGAAAATTTTATGATTTGTATGGAAACACAAAAGACCATGAATAGCCAAAGCAATCTTGAGAAAGAAAAATGGAGCTGGAGGAATCAGGCTCCATGACTTCAGACTATAATACAAAGCTACAGTCATCAAAACAGTATTGTACTGGCACAAAAACAGAAATATAGATTAATGGAATAGGATAGAAAGTCCAGAAATAAACCATGCACCTATGGTCACCTAACCTGTGACAAAGGAGGCAGCAATGTACAATGGAGAAAAGACAGTCTCTTCAATAAGTGCTGCTGGGAAAACTGGACAGCTACACGTAAAAGAAGAAAATTAGAACACTTCCTAATACCATACCCCAAAATAAACTCAAAATAGATTAGAGACCTAAATGTAAGGCCAGATACTATAAAGCTCTTAGAGGAGAACATAGTCAGAACACTCTCTGACATAAGTCACAGCAATAACTTTTTCTTCTGTCTCCCAGAATAATGAAAATAAAAACAAAAATAAAAACAAAAATAAAAACATGGGACCTAATTAAACTTAACACCTTTTGCACAACAAAGGAATACATAAACAAAACAAAAAGACAACTCTCAGAATGGGAGAAAATATTTGCAAATGAAGCAACCAAGAAAGGATTAATCTCCAAAATATACAAACAGCTCATGCAGCTTAAAAAAAAAAAAAAAAAAAAAAAAAAAAAAAACCCAATCAGGAAATGGGCAGAATATCTAAATAGACATTTCTCCAAAGAAGAAATACAGATGGCCAAAAAGCATATGAGAAATTGCTCAACATCACTAATTATTAGAGAAATGCAAATTAAAACTACAATGAAGTATCAGTTCACACCAATCAGAATGGCCATCATCAAAAAATCCGCAAACAAATGATGAAGAGGGTGTGGAGAAAAGGGAACCCTTCTACACTGTTGGTGGGAATGTAAATTGGTGCAACCATAATGGAGAACAGTATGGAGCTCCCTTAAAAAATTGAAAGTAGAGTTACCATATGATCTAGTAATCCCACTCCTGGGTATAACCAGAGAAAACCATAATTCAAACAGATACATGCACACCAATATTCATTGCAGTGCTATTTACAATAGCTAGGACATGGAAGTAACCTAAATGTCCATCCACAGAGGAATGGATAGAGAAGATGTGGTACATATACACGATGGAATATTACTCAGCAATAAAAAAGAACAAAATAATGTCATTTGCAGCAACATGGATGGACCTAGAGATTGTCATACTGAGTGAAGTAAGTCAGACAGAAAAAGACAAATATCATATGAAATCACTTATATGTAGAATCTAAAAAAAACATACAAATGAACTTATTTACAAAACAGAAATATAATCATAGATATAGAAAACAAACATGATTACTGCGGGGAAGGGTTGGTGGGAGGGAGAGATAAACTGGGAGGTAGAGATTGACATATACAGACTACTGTATATAAAATAGATAAGTAATAAAGACCTACTGTATAGCACAAGTAACTCTCTACTCAATACTCTATAATAACCTATATGGGAAAAAAATCTAAAAAAGAGTGGACATATGTATACGTTTAACTTATTCACTTTGCTGTACAACTGAAACTAACACTACATTGTAAATTAACTAGACAATAAAAATTTTTTAAAATAAATAAATCTGGGAGCAGGCATTGAGCTTTTCCAAGTGCTTTCCATGCCTGACTGTGGCTCAAATTCACCCAAGCACCTTAAAAAAAATCTACATATGCCTGGATTCCTCCCAGAAAGGATTCTGCTACAGAGAAATGTGTTAAACTACATTAAAAGGATGCCATATCAGCATGTCAGCAAAATCCAGACTGGATAAAAAGATAAAGGGAGAACTTGCAGATTCAAAGAAAGTAAGAGACACTACCACCAATGTGATGCTTGAATTTAGTTGATTTCCATTTCAAATAAACACAAGGTGAAAACAACAAACAAAAACAAAAGAACATTTGGACATTTGGAAGACAATTGACATTTTGAACATTGATTGGATATATGACTTATTGCTATTTTTTTTGAGATGCAATGATAATATTGTGGTTGTTTTTTTTTTTTAAAAAAAAACAGTTTACATCTTACAGAGAAATGAACTGAAATGTTTTTGGATAAACTTATATGATATCTAGAATTTGCTTCAAATAAGGGAGGAGTGAATAGAAACACAGATGAAACAAGACTAGTCATTATTTCATAATTAGTTGATCTTCATGAGGAGAAGTGGGGTTCACTTTGCTTTTTGGTCTACTTCAGTATATTTTTGATATTTTCCATAATAAAATTTTAATCTCCTAAAAAAACCCACATAAGTGCTTTGAGCATGGAAATGGTATGGTTTGCTCTTCCACTGATGTCCTAGACAGTGAAATAAGGCAAGAAAAAAAAAAAAAGGTGTAAAGAATGGCAAGAAAGAAGTAAACTGCCTCTATTCACAGACAATACAGACTATCCTAAGGAATTCTCAACACAACTAAGGAGAGCTAATAAATAAATTTAGTAATATCTCAAAATAAAAAAATATTGTTTTAAAAAAACATAACTTTTATTTTACACGTTAGCAGAAAAGACAATTGCAAAACAAAATTTATAAAAAAATAATTATTTACAATAGCATCAAACCCCATAAAATACTGAGAAAGATGTGGAAGAACTCTACAATAAAAAACATGAGTCCTTGCTGAGAGAAATTAAAGGAGACCTAAATAATAGAGTTAGGCCATGTTCAAGGATTGGAAGATTCAACGGTGTTAACACATCAATTCTCCCTAAATTGTTCCATAGATTCAGTGCAATCACAATCCAAACCTCAATGGAAAATTATTTTGGTAGAAATTGACCAAATAATTATAAAATTTCTATTATAAATCAAGGGCTTCCCTGGTAGCGCAGTGGTTAAGAATCCACCTGCCAATGCAGGGTACATGGGTTTGAGCCCTGATCCAGGAAGATCTCACATGCCATGGAGCAACAAAGCCCATGTGCCACAGCTTCTGATCCTGTGCTCTAGAGCCCATGAGTCACAACTACTGAGCCCGCATGCCACAACTACTGAAACCTGTGTGCCTACAGCCTGTGCTTCACAACGAGAGAAGCCACCACAATGAGAAGCCCACGCACTGCAACAAAGAGGAGCCCCCACTTGCCGCACTTAGAGAAAGCCCGAGCGCAGCCAAAAATAAGTAAGTAAGTAAGTAAATATATATATATATATATATATGATGTATCAACGGTTAATAAACACATGAAAAGGCACTCAGCATAATTAATAATGATGGAAATCGAAACAAAACCAAAATGAGATTCCACTTCTCATCCATTAGAATGGCTAAAATAAAAAATCTTGACAACACCAAATGCTAAGGAAGATGTGGTAGACCTGCAATTCTCATACATTCCTGTAAGGGTGCAAATAGAACAGTAACATTAGAAAATAGTTTGGTGGTTTCTTATTAAGTTAAATATACACCACCTGCATGATCCAGCATTTACACTTCTACGTATTTACCCAAGGGAAATGAAAAACATACTTCTACACTAGGAATTGCACATGAATGTTCATAGTCAACATGCATAATACCCAGAGTGAAAACAATACAAATATCTATCAATAGGTGAAAGAATAAACAATATGTGTTATAGTCAGACAATGAAATATTACTCAGGAATTACAAGGATAAACATTATATGTATACATATGCACTCTCACACATTTATAATAACGGCTTAACCTGTTGTAGTATTTTTTTGTATTGTCTGAATATCTACACAGCTCTCAAGGTTCCAGAATAGCTTACTTATTCACATTCTAGAAAAATGTTTAAAAATATTCACTCCTGTTGTGGTCTCAACAGTGAGAACATAAACTCTGTAATAAACCAAATTCTACATTTTCTCTTCTTAATGCTTAAAACAATGGTTTGAACATGTTTCATTTATATTAATGTAAGGTTAATGTGAGGAAGAAAGTTATTAAAGTACAATTATAATTTATTAAATCTTTCTATTTTTGTATACTGAGAACCTTAAGATAACAAATTACCATTTGTTTTATAATAGATGAAAGATACATTCATTTGCAACTTTTGTTTTGAAAGAATCTAAATTAGAGGGAAACATTGCTTACTTTTGTGAATGACAAAAACAGAAAATAGAAATTAAAATAAGAGGAAATCAAAGAAAAATTATTTACCAAAACTTATTATTTATTTACAATAGGTTTAAGCCTTAATATGATATAAATATATCAGTAAAGGGCCTTTCGGCTTCTCTCCAGGACGCTTGGCACAACTATATATTTGAACAAATCTTTCAGTGCTCTTTTTTTCTGATGAATTCTTTCACTACAAATTAAATACTCATTGTAAGCTAGTAATATTTTATATACTTATTATATTTAGTCATTTCAGGAGCATATGTTTGCCTGGATTCATTCTAGACAATCCCCATATGTGGAGGGTTACAACTTTTGTTAACGTGTAATAATGTGCCATTAAAATAATAACAGCTGTCACTCATTCAATACCTCCTATACCTGATGCTGTGCTAAACATATTGCCTACATTATCTCAATTAATCCTCACAACAGACCTATGAAGGAGGGATAATAATTAATCTCCATTTTACAGATGAAAATTGAGTAACTTAGAGAAATTAAGAAATATAACCAAAGTCTCACTGTTAGTAAATACTGGAGCAGGGTTTGAACTAAGTTCTTCACAACTTTAAAGCCTGTATTTTTTTTTTAACATCTTTATTGGAGTATAATTGCTTTACAATGGTGTGTTAGTTTCTGCTTTATAACAAAGTGAATCAGCTATACATATACATATATCCCCATATCTCCTCCCTCTTGCGTCTCCTTCCCACCCTCCCTATCCCACCCCTCCAGGCAGTCACAAAGCACCAAGCTGATCTCCCTGTACTATGCGACTGCTTCCCACTAGCTATCTACTTTATATTTGGTAGTATATATTAGTCCATGTCATTCTCTCATTTCGTCTCAGCTTATCCTTCCCCCTCCCCATGCCCTCAAGTCCATTCTCTATATCTGTGTCTTTATTCCTGTCCTGCCCCTAGGTTCTTCAGAACCATTTGTTTTGTTTCGTTTTTTAGATTCCATATATATGTGTTAGCATATGTTATTTGTTTTTCTCTTTCTGACTTACTTCACTCTGTATGACAGGCTCTAGGTCCATCCACCTCACTACAAATAACTCAATTTTGTTTCTTTTTATGGCTGAGTAATATTCCATTGTATATATGTGCCACATCTTCTTTATCCATTCATCTGTCAATGGACACTTAGGTTGCTTCCATGTCCTGGCTATTGTAAATAAAGCTGCAATGAACACTGTGGTACATGACTCTTTCTGAATTATGGTTTTCTCAGGGTATATGCCCAGGAGTGGGATTGCTGGGTTATATGGTAGTTCTATTTTTAGTTTTTTAAGGAACCTCCATACTGTTCTCCAGAGTGGCTGTATCAATTTACATTCCCACCAACAGTGCAAGAGGGTTCCCTTTTCTCCACACCCTCTCCAGCATTTACTGTTGGTAGATTTATTTATTTATTTATTTATTTATTTTTTGCGGTACACGGGCCTCTCACTGTTGTGGCCTCTCCTGTTGCGGAGCACAGGCTCCAGACGCGCAGGCTCAGAGGCCATGGCTCACGGGCCTAGCAGCTCCATGGTATGTGGGATCTTCCCAGACCAGGGCATGAACCCGTGTCCCCTGCATCGGCAGGTGGACTCTCAACCACTGTGCCACCAGAGAAGCCCTGTTGGTAGATATTTTGATGATGACCATTCCGAATGGTGTGAGGTGATACCTCATTGTAGTTTTGATTTGCATTTCTCTAATGATAGGTGATGTTGAGCATCCTTTCATGTGTTTGTTGGCAGTCTGTATATCTTCTTTGGAGAAATGTCTATTTAGGTCTTCTGGCCATTTTTGGATTGGGTTGTTTATTTGATAATGAGCTGCTTGTAAATTTTGGATATTAATCCTTGTCAGTTGTTTCATTTGTAAAGCCTGTATTTTTAAATGTCACAGTATACTGACTCTTGCTTCCCTTAACTTGATATATGTTATTTGTATATACCTAATGTTGTCCAAAAGGGTGTGAGACCAGATGTCCTAGCTCACACAAAGAGAAATTATCCAAGCTTTCCTGCAACTCTTCCATAGCTCTGGAGCTGTCTGGCTGAATGGCACTAAGCAATATAAAAACTGAAATTTCCTAGATGTAAACATAACCTGTCACTAGGCTTCAGCTATGAATCATTTCTAGTTGTATTTTACCTTAAACTTTGCTCATAAAGACCCCATTAGCAAAATGTCAGATTGATTATGCATTGTTTTCTTCTCTCTATAAAAATTCAGCTGAAAGAACAGTAAATGTATTTAAAATGGTATTAACCTACAAGGACAATAAGAGGAGACACAGCAGAAAAGGATGCTTTGAAATAGGAATAGGGAAAGCTAATGACTTTTAAAAAATTAGAAAATATGGAAATGGATATATAAAATTATATTTGAATAAAACTCACAGAAATCTCTAGAACATAGATCAAAAAAGACAAAATATGAAAAAATATAAAATGGTAATAATTTTCCAACATCTTTCTAAGAATACATCTAGAAGGAGATCAGAGAAAATAAAGGGTAGAGAATTATCATATATAAAATAGAAGAAATAATTTTAAAAGTGAAAGACACAAATACCCAGATTGAAAGTGTTCACTAAGTGCCCAAAAAAGTGAGCAGATGGAATCCAAAGCACACTACCTTGAAATTTCAGAATGCAGGGACTAAAAAGAAAAAACTTCTAGAGAAAAGACAGAACCCTCCTAAAAGGAACATCAGATCCTCAACAGCAACAGGGATCCTAAAAGACAATGCAGCCATATCTTCATTCTATAGGAAAAAATAATTTTTAACCTAAAATTCTATATACAGTATTACTCATGTGAAGGCAAAATAAAGATAATTGCAAACACACCGAATGTACTCCATTAGGTAATCTGTTAGAATAATAGAACTTGCTCAAATAAGACAGAATACTAATATATATACATATAAAATATATAGCATATGTATACCCAAATATAATTAAACATTATTTTTTGTTCTTTTAAGGAGTGATAGTAGGTATCAGTGCTACTAAGCACACCTCTCCACGTGATCATTCAGGGAACTCAGGATAAGGAGGACCTGCTACCTTCAATGAGTAGCTTCATAGGTCACCATGGTTGTCTTCTTCCCAGTTACACAGAATGGGAAAGAACTTGGAAGGCCACACATGGGAGATTTTTACAAGCAAGGCCTGGAAGTGGCAAATAGCATTCTCATATTCCAATGGTTATAATTTAGTTTCATGGGAGATAGACTGTAGTCTAATCATAGGCCAAGAAAGAAGAAGAAATGGACTTTGGTGAACAGCTAGCAGTTTTTGCCATACAGTCTCCAAAATATACTTAAAATGCTCATTCTTTTAGAAAACTACTAGAAGACATGCAAAACAAGTAAACCAAGAAAGTTGAAGCCATGAGATCTAAGACCCAGGAGCTGTAGGGTAGAGTACTGATGACAAGTCCCAGAACTAGAGAGCAAAAGAGCAGATTGGAGCATGAGAAGTAAGAGGTCTTCAGTCAACCCAGTCACTGCAAATTCTATCTGCAAACTTAATGGAAATTGGTTTGTACTACCAGTTCTCAGGGAATATTTGTTCTCCATTTAGAGAAATTTCAAAACAAGCACCTCTCCTTCTTCACTCTTTAGGTGCAGAGAGAAGGGCAGTTTTAATTTAGTTCCTTCCAGCTTTGAAAGCTGATCTCTCCTATGACATCCCACACTCTAGATGAGGCTCAGCTCTTTCTTCTGCCGTTCCCCCAAAACAGCCGCTCAGAAGCTGTGAAAATTGGATTTGGTTTGGCAGCACCTTCAGGATATGGGCCTACTTACCAGGTCAGGTTGCCACTTTAATTTACCTTTCAGTTTGGCCTCTGAAAGTTCTTTACCTTCTAACAGGATTGCTGATTCACTTTCAGGAGTAGAATAGTCATTTTTCAGTAGAATAGTCATCCAGGGTCTCCAATCTGCCATTCTTGTGAATGTAATGGGTACTAATCTTTTTTGTTTCATCCTTTCACCATTATTTGTTTATTTAACTGTGTGTACATGTATTAATAATTGAAGACTTCATTACTGATTATTTATTACTTTCAGTTTCACAAACCTAACTAGAAACTGAGTTTCCCATTCTCAGCAAAAGTCATTGCCAAAAGAGAAAATATGAACATGACTATATCAGTCCACAATTTATGTTTCCAAGTAAAGCAGGTGAGACTCTTTTAAAACATAATCCATTATAAAGCAAAGAGTGGTCTCATCTACAAGGAGACCCGTGGGGTGCTGAAGCTGTTTCTGGAGAATGTGATCTGGAAGGGATGCCATCACCTACACTGAGACGCCAAGCATAAAATGGTCACGGCCATGAACGTGGTCTACACACTCAAATGCCAAGGGCCCACCCTCTCTGGCTTCAGCAGCTAAGTTTGAGCTCTGCAAGCTATATTCTGTAACAAAGTTAAAGGCCCTTTTCAGGGCTAGGCAAAAAGCAAACAAACAAAAACAAGCAAAAAAAAAACTGGGTCTCTGGCTGAAACTCATTAGAACTATCCCCTAAGGTACTGACATCATTTTTTTCCTGGAAATTTGAAACTGGGAAAGAAGAACGCTGAACAGGTTAAAGTTGAGTGCTGAGATCATGAGTTTATGAAGGGTAAGGACAGATATTTATGAATTTATTTTCCTTTCTGTTCTCAAAAGATGCAAGTATGCTTTAGTGATAGGAGACCGTTTGGTCACAGAAAGAAGTAGTGCCTGATGACTTGTAAAGTCCCTTCTGAGGCCCAGCTGTATTTACTTCACTTTCATGGTTAAAACAGTTAGTCCTAAAACCAGACTTCAAATCCTGGATCCAACAGCAATGTGATCTTGCCAAGCTATTTAAGCTAACTTGCTCCAGTTTTCTCATGTGTAAAATGAGGTTATTGTGAGTGTGGTAGATTGTTTCCAGTTATTTGTTGTCTTCCCAGTAAGAGGATTATACATTTCTGCCCACTGATGTGTGACCAGTAGTGTGCCACTGTACTGTCAGACTTAGTCCTGTGACTTGTTCTGACCAGTGGAATATGAGCAAGAGTGACAAATGGTACAGCTGAGCAGAAGCTCTAAGAAATATGATTTAGTTATTGCTTCTAATCTCCCTGCCCCTGAAACCTTGATCCTCATATAAAGAAGACATTTTGGACAATGGCACAGAGTGGAGACAATGCTGACCTCAGTTGACATGTAAAATAAGCAAGAAAAAAATCATTGATGTGGTAAATCACTAGAAATTAGGAATTGTTTGATACCACAGAAAAATCTAGCAAAGGTGAGCCATACAGAAATTGGTACCTAGTGGTAGGAATGTGCTATAAACAAACCCTAAGCAATGTGGCGTTACCTTCGGGGCTAGCTAGTGAGGGGCAAGGAAATGGTTATTGGCTGGAAATAGTAATAGCTGGAAGAATGGTGACATGTATACAGTGCAAACATTTAACATTTGACAATGTATTGTTTGAAAGACAAATAAAATAACAAGAACTTTAACTTTAGATAAAAATGTGGGGACTTCCCTGGTGGTACAGTGGTTAAGAATCCGCCTGCCAATACAGGGGATATGGGCCCGACCCCTGCTCTGGGAAGATCCCACATGCCGCAGAACAATTAAGCTCATGCACCACAACTACTGAGCCTGCACTCTAGAACCCACGAGCCACAGCTACTGAAACCCACGCACCTAGAGCCCATGTTCCACAACAAGAGAAGTCACTGCAATGAGAAGCTCGCACACTGCAACAAAGAGTAGCCCCCACTCATCACAACTTGAAAAAGCCCGCGCACAGCAACGAAGGCCCAACACAGCCAAATAAATAAATAAAATTTAAAAATATATATGGAATGTTAGGATGTTGATAGTGTCAGTTAGAACTTTTGGGGTGTTTTGGACAAAGTAAGAATAGAGATATGTAGGGTCAAAAAACATTGCAAGTACAGAGGCTCTAAAACATAATACCAGTTTGCAAGTAGAGTTTAAAGGAGGATGTAGAAAGCTCAAAAATTCCAGAATTTGTGGGGTTACAAAATGGAAATATACCTCATCAAAATAGATAAAAGGTAACACTGAAAAATGTTCTCAATGACAAGCTCAAAAATTCCAGAATTTGTGGGGTTACAAAATGGAAATATACCTCATCAAAATAGATAAAAGGTAACACTGAAAAATGTTCTCAATGCCAACCCATGGCAAGAAATAAAATAGTGGTCTAGTTAACAAACCTTTTGTTAGAGCTTCTGAATCAATCAAGATGGCACCCAGTAAATTATTTTAAATAAAATAGCTCAGGAGAGTTTAACTAAGGTTGTGACTTACTACAGAAGCCTGATAAACTCCGATTGTGTGTGATTAAGAGAAGAGACATTTCTGAAGCAAGAGGTGCAACACTGGATGCCAAGATGGGAGAAAAATATCAAAAAGCAGAGAAGCAAATATTATGATGAAGAGGAATGTTGACATCTGATTATAGCGCCCCCATGGGAAGAGCTTATTTCCCCACTCCATTGACTGTTAAGCTTGGCCATGGCACTTACTTTGTTTAATGTGACCTAGTGGAAGCTGTTGCGTCCATTGCATGGTTTGGCTATTTCTCTTTTTTCCTCTGCCTTGAACCTAAAACAGAGTTGGGTCCCTAAATAAAAAGACATATATCCAACATGTAGCAGGAGCAAGAAGTAAATCTTTGATGTTGTAAGCTACTGAGATTTGGAATTATTTGTTATCACAGCAGAACCTAGCAAAAACTGGCTATTATAGAAATACTTTAATTAGGGGAGTGCACATAGAAAGCACACAGTAAATATTTGCTATAATATTTCTTTAGAACCTCTGTAATGTTCCAATAAATTTCTCTTTTTGCTTTAACTACTTTTGTTCTCTGAAAATCAACACTCCCTATATATGATCAAAATATTCTATTAAAAGATATAACTAATTAGCTGGTAACATTTTACAAGTTACTCTGTGATCCAGAAAATCGTATACAACTGACTCAATGTAATTACAAGCATATCATCATACTAGACAACACAATGTGTGGCTTTCAAATCAGAGCTATTGTTTCTATTGGATAATTTCCAATAAGCAGATAATTGCCTGAAATGCAATTCCCTAATTTAGTAAGTGATAACATAATATCCTCAAAAATTGTAGAGCCATATCTTTGCTTTTTAGTTCTTTTTAATTTTAAAAGGAATGGAGTAAAGTATAAATGAATAAAATAGTAATATGTGGGAAAACTGACAAAAAAGCTCAATTTGAAGTCATAGAACCTCTATTAAAACCACCTATTTGACCATCATTATAGATAAAGGTGATTCCATTATATCTATAAAGATCTGTCAAATGTTTCCAACAAAAACAATATTGTGTAAATAAAATGTTCAAATCTCTGAATTTCAAGATTAAGTTTAGATGTATATATTATGAGTTGGATTCATCTTACACATTGTAATTTCTAAAGTCACACATATACTATGTTATATTGACTAAAATTTACCATTGCTGATTCCTCAAAATATAAAATCTTACATATGAGTTAAATTCTCCTTCCTTAAGAAAGAATAGGAAATTAAATATTCTGTTTTATTGGATATGCCAATTACTTGGATTACATGTTATGTACAAATTATCATTTGAAATAAAAGAATGCAGTATAATTCTTAACCCCAATACAGCTTATATCTTATTCTTCATGAAGTCTCTGTTTCTTTTCTTGACACAGGAATGTCATCAATATTAACTACTATAATTATGTAGTACTGTGTACTATGTACTATGGTTATGTACACACACAATGTATAGAAAATTGGTATGAATCTGTAGTACAAAATCTCTGTCATATACGAGAGATATTGCTTTTTAGTAAAACAAACTACTTCCATCACCAATCCATCTTCAAGTTTGAAGCTACTATCTGAGTGCTATGGGTGAAAGAAATAGAAGATATAATCTTTGCTTTTAATAAGCTTATAATCTAGTTCAGAGGATAGACCACTGAAGCATGAGAACCTCACAGGACCACACAAGTCTATGCTTATCTACTCAGTCCACATGTGTAGTCAAACCTCTTGAAGGAGTTGTCTCTACTCACAGTCTCTACTCCACATTCCCCATTCATTTCCAACCCATGGTACAGTGTCTTCCACCTCCATTACTTCTTTGAAGCTGTTCACACCTAGTTAGACCACCTTGTTGCTAAATCCTTATCCTTGCAGTTTTGGCTATTATTGACAATTTGCTTTCCCTTGGAATGCTCCAGAACCCTAAACCCCAATGATACCATGATTTTCATCCTCTCTCCCTTTCTTTCAATGGTTCCTTTGTGTCCTCATCCTCAGAGCTTCTCATCTCCTGATATCCCCTAATTTTTAGTGCTATTTAGACTGATTTGTATCTTCATATCTTCTCATACATTCTTATCCACCCTACGGTTTCCATTTCCACTTCTATTCTAATGACTCCCAAATAACCATTTCCAGCCCAAATCTCTTTCTGAAGCTACAGACACAGATCTCTACTTGGAGGTCCCATGGATACCTTAAACTAAGCATGTCAGAATAAAGTCCAAATGCTTAAAAAGTCTTATGAAACTAGTATTCTTGCTTCCAACCTTAAATTCCTGAATATACCATGATTTCTCTCATCCCAGGGCTTTTGCTAATGCCAGTACCCCAACCCCTTCCTGACCCATTCTGCCTGACCTAATCTGCCTATCAATCTTTAATTATTTCACAAACTTAACTTGGTCTCCAAAGTATGGCTTTGGGATCCTCATAGGTACTCCCATCACACTGTATAGTAATGCCTTGTCCCTCATTAGACTATGGGCTTTGTGAGAGTAAGTGTTATGTCTATGTTTGGCCTGGGAAGACAGTACCATCTAGCTGGAAGGTATTGTTAACTACAGCAGCCACCTTATAAGGCATGCAGAGTAGGGGGAGTCAGTTTTACAGCCTCTCTCTCTGCCTTTTCTGCCTAGACCCTTCTATTTTTTTCAAGGAAAGACCTGATTGGTCAGAGTCCACACATGACTAAACCACATTTACTCTATAGGACTCTCAACTATTCCATAAAACTAGATGGGGAGACGTGCTTTGAATTTTCAGCATCCACTCTCTTAAACTGCCTTCCTCCAATTGAATAGTCAGAGTGGAAGAAGATCTCATTTATACTTTGAATCTAAGCCACGTATTCCAATGTAGCTGAGGACCAGAATTCTTCTTCTGAGAATCAGTTGTTTGCATAGCAATTAAAGTTCTCTGATTCACATTCTGCACCTATTTCTTCATTACACAGAATGACTTGGGAAATCGATATGACAAGATTCTAGCATTTCCATGGCTTTGATCGAAACACCATCATAAAGTAGAAAAATGACAATTATATTCCTAATACACACCAGTGTCCGCCAGGGGCACCAGACTCAGAATGGCAGATGACCTGGGGCTGGGTGCTATTCTAGATGTAGAGAATACTAAACTGAGTAGGACAGCCCTGCTCTCAGATGGTGAGCAGTCTCATAAAGGGAATGGTTATATGCAATACACTATAGTGAAGTGTTTTAATAGAGATACGTGCCTAGATAGAGAGGTAAGAGGGGATGGTCAACTCTCCTTGATGAAGTCAGAAAAAGCTTTAGAGGAAGAAGCACTCAGCAGTCCTCTAGATTTAGAAAAGGGGGCAAATGTTCTCAAAGAAATCATGGGCAAAATCACAGAAAGATTAAACAGCAAGATGAATTTTGGGAAATAGAAGTAATTCTGTTTGTCTTTAGGGTAGAGGGCCATGAGGGAACCGGCTATTGGTGACACTAGAAAAGTAGACAAGGGTCACAGGGCCATGGAAGGCTGCACCTAGTTGGACTTTATCCTATAAGGGATGAGAAAGCCAGCAGGGAGTTTGAAGCAGCTCTGTTAAATTACAATCTTTTAGAGGGAATGGGGTCTGAGAAAGGAAGTACACAGCATGAAATTTTTTTCCAGAGGATGAATTGAACACTGAAAGTATAAGGCTGAAATTTCCTTAGAGGAAAGATAAAGATATTAATTCATGTTGCCTCAACCACGAGAAATAAAAGGTACTCTAAACACAATTCTAATTTGATTGCCCCCTAAAAATGAAACAAACCTAACTAGAAAAAGAGATAATTTCAAACTATTAAAGTTAGAAATGAGCCCATGTTTAAGCTCAATTTTATAGTCTCTTTATGTTGGTTTCAGAAAATCTAGTTGATTCAATAAAATGAAATATCCCAGACACCTGGTATAATTGAAGCAAGTGAACCCAGTGGTAAAAAATATCTCTGATGGAGGCTACTTTTGATGTTCAGCCAGAAAGACTGTGACTCTAGAGTCTGAAAGAAATATATCAGCTGAAATGTGGATAGAGCAGAAATATAACGATTACTTCTTGTGGGTCAGAAAGTTACCACCTGTTTTACAAGTGCTAAGAATGCAGGCAGGTTTTTCACTGGCTCCTTAAGTTGTTCAATCCTATGTACCCTCCTACATTTATCCTGTGAAATATTCAAAGGAAAACTAGTTCTTAAACATGTGCTGAATATAATCAAGTCCAGTATTAAATATAACAGGAAAACTTACGGAAGCCCTCAAATGATTTCCCATTTCCTTTCCATTCACTAGGATAAATTGACCTATCATATAAATTATCGTTTACTTGTTGCCTGCAGTTTTCCACATTAGTTCCTTGTAAATGATTCTTGATCACAAAATCTTCATTCCCTGTCACTTAAAATGTCACCTTTTATTTACATACCACAGGAGTGTTAAATTCTAGTAATGGATAGAGTTAGCAGATAAGAATGTTTTGGAAAAATATTTTTTAAAGATTCTTAAGTGCATTAAGAAATGATTTTTCCCTCCCAAAGCAGGAGGATGGGTGACAGGAACTACAGGCCAGCAGCTCCTGTAAGGTGTTTATAGCTTACAACTTTTACACACTGTGATTATACCTCAGATGTGCAGTTTCCATAGCAACTACCATATCATCTGATCCTACAGCTATTTTTACGTTACAGATAAATTTTTTAAGGAAATGTATCAGATTGCAAGATAGATTTATTCCCTAAATCTACTCTCTTCCCAGTTACACCAGCAAGAGTCCATTTTTGACAGAAAATGTGCTAAAGCAAGTATATATGTATGTACTCTATTTATTGATTTTACAGGTTAATAAAATTAAAGTTCAAACCCATTTCAAGTAAGCATTTTATTTTTTCAAATTTATATAGTAGCTTAATTGAGACATAATTAACATATAATAAACTGCATATTTTTAAAGTGTAAAATTTGGTAAATTGGACACATGGATACACTGTGAAACCATCACATCAAGGTAGGGAACATATCCATCACCCCAAATGTTTTCTCATATCCTTTGTAATCTCTCACTCTCTTCCCTCCCCAGTCATCCCCCCACCATCCCCAGGTAACCACTGGTCTGCTTTCTGTTATCAAATTAGTTTACATTTTCTAGAAACTTCAGTAAATGAAATCATACAATATGTACTATTTGTTGTCCAGATTCTGTTGCTCAGTATGGTTATTTTGAGATTTATCCATGTTTTAGTTTGTATCAACTTTTCATTCTCTTTTATTTCTGAGCAGTGTTCCATTGTACATAAAGACCACAGCTTCTTTATCCATTCACTTGTTGATGGACATTTGTGCTGTATCCAGTTT
The DNA here is from genome assembly GCF_964374135.1 of Grampus griseus. Taxonomy (NCBI): domain Eukaryota; kingdom Metazoa; phylum Chordata; class Mammalia; order Artiodactyla; family Delphinidae; genus Grampus; species Grampus griseus. The sequence continues at coordinate 43,101,754 of NC_139011.1, read as the reverse complement.
GGAACTGTTACAGACAACAGAATGATTGTGAACATTCATGTACAGCCTTTATATGAACATATGTTTTCATTTGACTTGGGTAATTACATAGGAATGAATGACCAGATAATATGGTAGGCATATGTTAATTTTTAAGAAACTATTTTTCTTCTAAAGAATTTGTTCTATTTTATATTCCCACTAGTAGTGTATAAGAATTCCAGTTCCCATCCTTGTCAGCATTTAGTATGATCAGTCTTCTTCATTTTAGCTATTCTAATAGGTAATGTACTAGTATATCATTTTTGTCTTAGTTTGCATTTCCCTAGTGACTAATGATGTTGAACACATTTTTGTGTGTTTATTTGTCATAAATATGTCTTCTTTGATAAATTATCTGTTCAAATATTTTGCCTATTTTTTAAAAACTGGGTTATTTTCTTATTATTGAATTTTGAGAACTCTTTATATATTTTAGATACAAGTCCTTTGTCAGTTATGTGGTTTGTAAATATTTGTACCAATCTGTTGCTTGTTCTTTCATTGTTTTAATAGTTTCAAAGAGCAGAAATTTTTAATTCTGATAAAATCCAAATTATCACTTTTTCCTTTATGGATTATGCTTTTGGTGTTGTCTAAGGAATCTTTACCAAACCCAAGGTGAAAAATTGTTCTTCTGTTTCTTCCAGCAGTTTTATAGTATTAGGTCTTGCATTTAGATCTGTGATAGATTTTGAGTTAATTTTTGTGTTTAGTGCTATAAATTTTTCTCCAAATCCTGCTTTAGTGGAATTTCACAAATTTTATATGCTGTATTTTCATCCAGTTCAAAACCCCTTCAAGTTTCCCATTCAATTTCTTCTTTTTATTTTGAAGCTCTGATATTAACTATATTAATGTTTAGAATTATTATGTTTTCTGGATGAGTTGACTTCTTTTTCCTTATGAAATGAACTTCTTTATCCCTAATAATATTCTTTATTCTGAAATCTACTTTGTTATTAATACAGCCACTACAGATTTCTTTTTTTAAAGATTTATTTGTTACTTATTTATTAATTTAATTTATTTTTGGCTGTGTCAGGTCTTAGTTGCAGCACACAGGATCTTCGTTGAGGCATGTGGGATCTTTCCTTGAAGCATGAGTGTTCTTCGTTGTGGTGAGTGGGCTTCTCTCTAGTTGTGGTATGCAGGTTTTCTCTTCTCTAGTTGTCGCACACAGGGTCCAGTGTACATGGCCTCTATAGTTGTGGTGTGCAGATTCCAGAGCACGTGGGCTCTATAGTTTGTGGTACACGGGCTCTAGTTGAGGCTTCATGAGCTCAGTAGTTGTGACGCACAGGCTTAGTTGCTCCATGGCATGTGGGATCTTAGTTCCCTGACCAGGGATCAAACCCACATCCCCTGAATTGTAAGGCAGATTCTTTACCACGGGATCACCAGGGAAGTCCCCAGATTTCCTTTGATTAGTGTTAGTATGGTATATCTTTTTCAACCTTTACTTTTAATATGTTTTTGCCTTTACATTTAAAGTGAGCTTCTTGTAGGAATCATATAGTAGGTCTTGTTTTTTCATCCAATCTAAAAATCTCTTTTAATTGGGGTGTTTATACCACTACATTTGTCTTAGTTTTCTATCACTGCATAGTAAATTACCAGAAATTTAGCAGATTAAAACAACACCCATTCATTATCTCACAGATCTGAAGGTCAGAAGTTCAGGTGGACTCAGATAGGTTATCTGCTTAGTCTAACAAGACCAAAATCAAAGTGCTTGCCATGGTGGGCTCTTATCTGGAGATTCTATGAAACAATTTTCTTCCAACTCATTCAAATTGTTGGCAGAATTCAGTTGCTTGTGATTGTAAGACTGAGGCCCCATTTTCTTGCTGGCTGTCAGCCAAGGACTCCCTTCAAATTCTAGAGTCTGTCCAGGATCCTCATCATATAGCCTCCACAGTTGTCAAGCCACCAATGGCACACTGAATTTTTTTATGCTTGGAATATCTCTGACTTCTCCTTCTGCTCCCAGCATAGGAATCCCTTTGCTTTTAAAGGGTTCAGTGATTAAATTAGACCCAACTAGATAATCACCAGCTTGCTTGCCACACCATTAATTTTGATTATTGATACAGTCAGCCTTAACTCTATGATTTTTAAATTTGTTTACTGCTTGTTCCACTTGTTCTTTGTTTCTCTCTTTTTTTTTTTTTGCCTTCTTCTGGATTGAGTATATTTTATTATTCTATTTTATCTAATTGAATTTTTAGTTATAATTCTGTTTTATTATTTTAATGTTTCTTTAGGGTTTATAATATCTTTTTAATTTATTTCAGTCTGCCTTTGAGTGATATTTACAATAGTACACTTTCATTTCTTCTCCTCTAGCCATGTTGCCATACATTTTATTTCTATATAGGATATAAACTTGCACTATATAATTACTATTTTTACTTAAATAGTCAATTATCTTTTAATAGGTTTTAAATAATCATAAAATAACTTACATATTTACTCACATAGTTAACATTTCCAGGACTTTTCATTCATTCCATTGTATAGAACCACATTTTCATCTGGTATCATTTTCCTTCTGGCTAAGAGATTACCTTTAACAGTTCTTAGAGTGTGGATCTATTGGTAATGAATTCTTTCAGATTTTATAGGTTTGAAAAAAGTCTTCCTATCGCTTTCATTTTTGAAATATATTGTCAGTGGGCATAGAATTCTAGCTTTATTTTTCTCCTCTCAGTAATTTAAAGATGTTGATCCACTGTCTTTTGTTTGCATTGCTTTCAATAAAAAAGTGTGTTGTTATGTTTATCTCTTTCCCTCTGTACATAATGTGTCTTTTTCTCTAGCTGCTTAAGATTTTCTCTTTGTTGCTGGTTTCAAGCAACTGGATTATGATGTGCTTTTCTGTAGTTTTCTTCATATTTCTGATGCTTGGATATCATTGAGATTCTTAAAACTGTATGTTTATAGTTTTCATCAAATTTGGAAATTTTTTGGCCTTTATTTCTTTGAATGTATTTCCCCCCTACACACTCTTTCAGGGACTCAAATCATGTGTGTTTTAGACTGTGTGAATTTGTGCCAGAGCTCCTCTCTCTCTTTTTTTCTCTCTGTGTTTAATTTGGATACTTTCAATTGCTATGTCTTCAGGTTTACTAATCGTTTCTTCTACAATGTCTAATTTGTCATTAATCTCATCCAGTTAATTTTTTTATCTCAAACATTGTAGTTTGATCTGGTGAATATATATATACCATGTCTTTACTTAACCTGCAAAATTTTTTTTAGAGCTTCCTGAATATTTGGAAAACTGTTATAATAATTATTTCAAGGTTCTTATTTGCCAATTCTACCATTTGTGTTAGTTTGGGGTTGGTTTCAATTGATTGCTTTTTCTCCTCATTATGGGTTGCATTTTCCTACTCCTTTGCATACCTGTAATTTTTGACTGAAGACCAGACATTGTGAATTTTGCATTGTTGAGAACACAGTATTTTTGTATTTCTATAAATATCTTGAGTTTTGCTTCTATTATGCAGTTAAATTACTTAGAAACATTTTCTTCCTTGCTTTTAATATTCATTAAGTGGGATCAAAGCAGTGTTTAGTCTATGGCTAATTATTTCCTATTGCTGAGGTATGACCCTTCTAAATACTCTTCACAGTGTCCAGTAAATTATTAGTTTTTTCCAATTTGGCTAGTGGAAACTGGCATTGTTTCTTGCCTTGTTTGAGCTTCCTGTACTTTTCCTTCTAACCATTTCATTTGATTCTTCTCCTAGTCTTTGTTAGTTTCTTCATGGACATGTGCTGATCAGTACTCTGCTGAATATTGAAGGCAAATCCTATGTAAATTTCAGGTTTTCTCTCTATGTACCTCTCTCTTTATCCTGTTCTAAGTACTAAACATGCTCTGGTCACACTAAAGTCTCAGTTTCATCTCTTCAACTAAGGGAGTCTATCAGGTTCAGTCTGGGCTCCCTCTCTCATGCCACAGCTAGGATATTCTCTAAGGACTATAAGCTGGATGATCATAGTGTCACCTTGTTTGTTTCCTATCTCTGAAGGTTCACTATTCTTAGAAGCTTGATACCCAATATCTTGTAAAACATTTCTTTATATAATTTTTTTTTGTTTTCTTTTAATTGTTTCAGTCAGGAGAGTAATCTCAGTCCCTTACTCCATCTTGTTTCAAGGAGGTCATCCAAATATACAGTTTAATAGTTTAACAAGATTAAGTCTTCAAAATATGAAAAACATATGTGATCCTAGAGAGAAGATTCAACTGAAACAATTAAAGAATATTGATGTCATTGAAACTGCCTATCTATGATGATTAGAATTTGAGCTTGTTCAACTCAAGTGTAACAACATATATATACATATATTGTCTTCTCTAGAGAGATGAATATTACTCAGAGCTCAGATTGTTCTGAATTTTCAGTTGTAAAGATAGTGAATTATAAAATTCTACTTTTCAAATTTTTAAGGGAAGCCAGATCTTTCCAGATTATCTGAAAACTAAATCTATTCAGATAGAAGAGGATTTCTGTCACTGATGTTCATCATAATAGTGATAAAATTCTATAGATTTATTCAGTAGATAAGTGAAGAAATTGTAAAAACAAAACCTGTCATTTTGCAAATACTTGGGGATATAACATAAGTTGTACACCTTTTCTATTGTTTATGGACATTTTGATTTTTTTCTAGGTTTTGGCTATTATAAAAAAATGGTGCAATGAATACTTTTGTTTATGTTTCTTGTTGCACATGGACACGTATCCTCTTATGGTACATATTTAGGAGTAGAACTCCTTTGTCATGCGGTATGAGTATCTTAGATTTACTAGATTATGCCTAAAGTGCTCATAACAATTTACACTCCATCAATAGTGAATGAGCATTACTTTTGGTTCACATCTATACCTATGCTTAGTGTTTTCCCATTTTCAGATTTTTTAAAGCCAGAGAAAATTATAAACCTTATATTCATTTTTTCTCTCATGCATTTTCTCATTACATCTATTCTACTCCTGCATTTTGGGTGCTCTGGATTCAAAAATGAAGACAAAATGGCTCCTACTCAGCCTAGAGGAATCAGACTAAAGGATACAGAGTTAGTGTAAAATATAAAAGATAAAATTTAATTTTGTGCTAAAATAAAAAGTCAAAATGGAATCAATCTATTTGTAGTCATTCTTTATAACAATAAGTAGGATGATTATCAAGGACATTCAGTTGGCTAGCTGGCTGATGACAACTCTTTAGTTAGCCCCAAGGTTTACAGTTTATGATTAGGTAAAATAAATGTATCTGGAGTGTGTTTATGTGTGTGTGTGAGGAAAGAGAGGGAGAAAGAGAAATCTTTTAAGGACAGATAGGAAAGGCAATGTCCAATTTGCTGATTGTTTCCTTCAGAAGAGCAACTCTAGAACTTATGATGGGGATCGGAAAACTTTTTTAGTAAAAGGCCAGTTAGTAAATAGTCTTAAGCTTTGTGGGCCATAAGGTTTCTGTCTCAACTACTTGACTCTGCCTTTGTAGTATAAAAGCAGACACAGGCAATATGTAAACAAATGAATGTGACTGTGCTACAATCAAACCTTATTTACAAGAACAGGCTGTAGACCTGATTTTGTCCAAGGGCTATTTTTTGTGGACCACCGATCTAAGGCATGAAACTTTATCAGAGAGTCAAATAATCCATGGAGAATTTATTAGTGTAAAGTTAGTATCAGTTATTTTATACTTTAGTGTAAATGAAGCCTTCAAAAGTAGGTTATGATAGGGAGGGTAGAGAGGAATGAGAAAACACAATGAAGATGCCTGAAGGCAGAGGAAATTATCACCTCCATCAGGATTTTAATTAAGGTCAGTACTAAGATGTATGACCCAGTAGAATTTTACATTTCCAAAGGCAACAATAAACTACATGTGACAGCAATATGCATTTTGGTGAATGAAAGGACTTTCTGGAAACAAGAACAGTATGCTTTTAATTTACTAGTGAAAGAAGATGGTGATAAGTTTAATGTGCCCATGGATCAGAAGTGTTCACTAAAATTTTATCCCTAAAAAAATAAGCATGTAGGGTTCTTTTCACATTTACCAGCTGAGAATTTCTTAGCCCTTTCATGTTAAAAATATAAAATACTGTACCAGATGATTAAATGTGTATGCTACTTAAAGTTAGTACTTCAGAAAAGAAAATCTCTCTTTTAATTTACTCAAATCTACTAGATCTAATATACCATTAATATCCCAGTGAAAAAGACTGTAGAATTTTCTTTCAGCTATAATAGTCCCAGTGAATAATTAGCAAAATAGAAAAATTTTCATAATATTTACAGTAATAAGAGCTAAAGCTTATTAAAAGCCTATTATGTGTCTGCCAAGCATTAGTCATAACATCTCTATCATGGAAAAATATAATTACCACCTTATTTTATAGATTAAAGAGACACAGAGATGTTAAGTAACTTCCCCAAGGTCACACAGCTAGTAAGTATTCAAACCAAGGCAGTCTTCTTTCAGAGTCTCTCTCTTTAAACAGCATGCTTATCCTAAGGAGACTACCATTTATACCTTTTTTTCTCAAACAGTATATATTCAGTACCAGACTGTATGTGGTATCTAAAATTAGTCATTGAGTAAATTTACTTTTTCAAAGACCAGACATAATATAACTTTGACGCTTTGGAGGAATACAAAAGATAACTTCCTGCTATGTTTGTCTAGTTGTTACTAAGCACAATATGTTACTGAAGAAAAGACATTTTCTTTTTGTCTAGAACAACTTTGTTATGGACTGAATATTTGTGTGCTCCCAAAAGTCACATGTTGAAATCCTAGTCCCCAGTGCGTTAGTATTAGGAGGTGGGGCTTTGAGAGGTGATTAGGTGATGAGGATGCAGCCCTCATGAATAGGATTAGTTCCCTTATAAAGGAGAGCTTTCTTTCCCCTTCTGCCATGTGAAGGCACAGGAGAAGGTGGCCATCTATGAACAGGAAGTGAGTTCTTATCAGACACTGAATTTGTTGGCATTATGATGTTGAACTTCCAGCCTCCAGAACTGTGAGAAATAAATTTTTGTTGTTTAAGCCATCCAGTCTATGGTACTTTTGTTATAGCAGCCTGACCAGACTAAGACAAACTTACTTGTAGATTTTCCCAAACTCTTTCAAACTTTCTCCTTACCCTCCTGGTAAATTGATTAATCCTTCTTCTGTGCTTCCTGAGCACCTTTTCCCCTACCGCTATTAGAACACTGATCACATTGGGTGGCAATAACTTGCTTTTATATATTTTTTCTCTGGCCTGTGGGCTCCTCAGGTACAGGAAGCATAAGAAGATTTACCTTTATAGCTCCAGTATCTTCACGGGGTCCACTATGGAAGGAACTCAAACATTTGATGAATGCTTAAATGAACACATGAATCAATGTTTCCTCCAATCAACAGTTCAAGGATTGTCAGTCCCCAGAGAAGAGATAAGACAATGTCCAGCAATTCTAAAAAGAAAACATTTTTAAAGATGCTTTCTTAATGGAACACATCTGTTTCACTTGTTGCAGAAATGTGTAAGCCCTATTGAAGAGCATTGCTGTCCAATAAACAGCAGGCTCTGCAACTTGGAAGAAGCCAGCCTAATACATCCTATCTGTCCCTGAGCTACATATACTGTTGCTTTGTCTTTTCAGTGACGCTTCCTCAGGGACGCAGCTATAGCCCGTTTACCTCCTCTCAAGGTTCAATAATATTGTTAAAGAATCCGTTATAAAAAATTGCTGGGAACACTTAAAGGAACTGACAAATAATTTCATAGTAGTTTTGTAAACATCTTCAGTGCTAGGCTGTGTAAGACCACTGCTTTTTCATTGTGTTTTGTTTTTTGTTTTGCATGAAACAATGTGAATATCACCACTGTTGTCCTTCCAAATAAAATGTCAAAAGAAATTGGATGTTCAAAGCTTTAATCTCGCTGCATTAAATTGTAATAAGTTTAAATTTTAAAAAGTGGTGTTTCAACTTAACACAAGGGATAGACTTTTCAAAACACTACAGTAGAGGGGGAAATTGAAAAGTAATTATTTATTCTTTTGTTTTGTCTTTCATGACATGAAATCCTTTGCTGAATTATTCTATTTAGAAGGTTTAGGGTTGCTTTTTCGTGATGGAGTATATATTTTTTTGTTTGTTTTTGTTACAATGCCGGATTATTGCTTTTCAAAGGGTGGTGTCACAGAGGCATGCTGTAAAATCTGGAGATGCTGCCAGTAATTAGGCAGCTGGGTGGCCTAGAAATTGTCTCCATTACACTGTTGTTTCCTTGCCAGTTCTCTGTGTTCTCTCATTTGCAGGAGGTGGGGGGGAAGCGTTGTTTTTCTTTACATAATTCTTATGGGCAGAATGAACAAAACTTTTTTCACTCGCCAGTCTTCTGATACAGCATCAACTTCCACATTTATAATTCATTGTCCTTGCTTTGATTTACAATCAGTTGTCAAACACGTATTTAATGAATGATCAGGGCTACAGTATTTAATGTGTTAAGGGGGTTCTACTCCCAAATCCACAGGCTCACCACATGTACATATGCTGTCCGCATGGATTAACAGTGTGCCCATTTTTTAAACCAAAACAGTTTTAAAGTATGCATCACTCCAATAACTGAGATAATACACGTCCAGTGTTGTAATAAATAAGTGTCAGACTAAGGGACACAGAACAGGTTTTGCTTCTCTCCCTTTGTCTGTCCCTCTCTCTCTGTCTCTCTGTTATGCTCTCTCTCTCTCTCTCAATCTCTGACATACTCTCCTTTTATTCTACTACATTCTCCCATGTGGTTGTGAGAAATGAGTACAAATGTGTAGGTATGGGCTTTGAATTTTCTTATTTGGGTATGTGAGGGAATTTATGTGCTATGTGTGATGGAGCTTAGTAGGTGTTCCGTAACTATTTATTGAACTGAATTGTGAGTATTTGCACTTTTTGAGCCTGGCTGTAGTGGGTTGAACAATGGCTCCCCCAAAAGATATATCAGTGTCCTAATCACTAGAACCTATGAATATTACCTTATATGGCAAGAGTGAATATTACCTTATATGGTAAAATATGAGATTAAGTTAAGATCAGAAGGAGCTTACCCTGGATTATCCCATATGCCCTAAATTCAATCACCTGTGTCCTTTTAGTGAGGCAGAAGGGGTTTTGAGACAAATACACAAAGGAGAAGGAGGCAATATGACCACAGAGGCAGTCTAGAGTGATGTAGCCACAAACCAAGGAATGCCAAGGTATGTCAGAAACAAGAAAAGGCAAGGAACCAATTCTCCTCCAGAGTCTCTGGGGGAGATTGCAGCCCCGCTGATACCTTGATTTCAGACTTCTGGCCTCCAGGACTGTAAGAGAGTATATTTCTGTTTTGTTAAACCATCCAGATTGTGATAATTCATTACAACAGCTACAGGAAAGCATCTTGGCCCCAGAGGTTGTTTCATACATAGAAGAACAGCAAACCAGGTGTGATCCAAGCAAGCACTGATATTTGAGGTAGCTGCAAACAGTGAGGAGGGAACAGTAGTAGTAATTCAGATGGCAGGAAAAATACTGACGTCAGGTAGCCATCAGTATTAATTGTGATTATTTAATTACAAATATTAATAGGAAAAAATATTAATTGGGAACTCACAGTTCAAGAGGTTTTGAACTAACACCAACCTATCAGGTATGTTTCATTTTTCCCATTTTACATATGAGAAATCTGAAATAATGGAGATTATATAAATCGTCTAAGATCAAACAGATAAGTGGAAAACACAGGATTCAAACTCAAATGTGTCTGACTCCTAGTTTAGGTTTATCACATCTGTGCCATAAGTGCTCACTCTGCGTTATCACCTCTAGTCCAGGACTGTTGAAATGGGCAGCAGGATCCAGGCCCAGAGGGCAGCATGTTGATAGGAACTGGATAGGGCCAAGGCTTTGCCTAGTTCTGGACAAACTTCCAGACCAATCAAGGAGGAAGGGCAATGCAGTGGAAGAGAAGTGGGTGTGGGGCTGGGGAAGCTACATTCAGATCCAAGTTTGACCAGTGTTTTCCTGTCTGATCTCTGCTCATCTTTAAATGTGAGTAATGAAACCTCTCCGACAGAATCAAATCGTGAGAGGACATATGTAAGTAAAATGCCTGCTTCAATATCTAGCAAGAAAAATGCTTCTCATTACATGGTAGGGTTTGAAGAAAATTAGACAAAACAATAACAAGCATTACTATTGGCTAGTATAAGTTACATACTACATTTTTGAAGTAAATATTGAGTTAAATTTAAACTATAGAAAATGAGAAGTGGTTTGTGCCTTAGTTCTTTTGAACTGCAATAACAAAACTACCACAGAAAAGGTACCTTAAAAACAACAAAAACATTTCTCACTGTTTTGAAGGCTTGGAAGTCCAACATCTGACACTGGCAGATTCAGTTTCTGGTAAGAGCTTCTTGGTTCATGGCTGTCTTTTTTGCTGTGTCCTCACCTGGCGGAAGGGGGAAGGCAGCTTTCTTGGGCCTCTTTTATAAGAGCACTAATCCCCTTTATGAGGGCTCTCTCCTCATGACATAATCACCTCTCAAATGTCCCACTTCCTAATACCATCACCTTGGGGGTTAGGTTTCAACATATGGATTTTGTGGGGATGCAAACATTCAGACCACAGCAGTTTGGTTTGATAAAGCAGTCACTTGATTAGAAATCCAATTCTCTAGAATCCTTAGATTTCTTGACTGCACAATTAACTACAATAGATTTCAGAAAGACTTGGGTTTCATCCAAAGAAAGGCATGTTATTTATTACAAATACAAATAACTATCTTAAAGTGTTGGCCTATACTCTGACATTTAACATATATTAGGCTACATTTGATATAATTCTGACTGGCTTTCTTTGTCAAACTTTTGGGATGCAAATTTGGAATCAACCTCTTGAGACATATCAGTCTTTCAGGAAGAGCTTCTCACTCACAAGCATATAGTATTCACGTTTCAATGCAATTATTTGATAATTTTTTAAAAACATGAAATGTAAAGCATTTTTCTTGAATTTATTTCAATTGAAAATTTAAAACACAGTCGATTTGAAATATAGGTTCTTTGAGATTGAAGAAGGAAAGTTTTGCTTTTGTTTTTGTTTTCCAAAATACATAGTAAATGGGAGCAATGATGGAATATGTGTGTGTGTGTGTGTGTGTGTGTGTGTATACACACTGGGGTAAAAATAAATGAATGGATCCTTCAAATATAATTATTTAACAGATTACTCAAAAAGCTTTCTAAAGTTTATAACTTCTTCATTTGGCTTAACTGCACTGCATTCCCATAAGTTTTAAAAGATCTTAATTCTTTTTTAATAAAGGGCAATTTTTGGACGTTTATGAGCTGTGCATGCTTCAGAAGTAAAGATGATATCGTTGACCCACCACCAGTAAGACTTGTTCTTTGAATGATTTTTAGTTTAGTATTGACAGTGTTTTCTGATAAATGTGAATTCTTTCCACATTTCCTTTACAACCAGCTGCACACATTTACAAATGGTGGGCTTTGGTTATTAAGGCTGTCAGAAGCCTAGAGCTAGAGCAAAGCATACTTGCACTCACTTATGTGAGATCCAATCAACGACTCTAATCTCATTAGCACATTTTCCAACCAATGGTTAAAACTACAGTGTATTCCTTCCTCTAGGAGGGGAGGTCAGAGCCTGACTCTTATATGAAGAACTCAAAATCCTTTCTGAAGAACAAAAGATGATCCAGTACACATAATCTGACTTTTAGATCTGTACTTCAGCCACTGGTTGATCCAGGTTAGTGAAGGATGATGATAGCTTCGTTTTTATATTTGGATTGATCATGGATATCAGATTTTTAGGAGTAAGAATGACTTACTGTGTAGTGCTTTCTTGGAAAGAAGTAAAGCATTATGTAGCCAAAAGGTAAAGTCTAATAAAAGGGACCAGAATTGTTTATTTTTACATCAGAAGAGATACCTGTGACTTTTTAAAGTGATCACAGTCTCTATCTCATAGTGTACAAAGGGTGAAAATGATAGTTAGCTCAGGTAAAGAGTTTTTAAAATAATCCATAAACAAAAACACACCTTGTATCAAATGAGTTCCATCCAAAGGTATGTCATGGACTTGATTAAATTAATGACTTGGTAGGACCAGAACTGAGAGGCTGAAAATATCCCCATTTGTCCTACAAATATGAAGTTCTCAAATGTAACAACAGCTTTTCCAAATTTGTTGTCTATCCTTTTGTCTTTTTACCAAAGCAAATATTTTTTTTAAGTGCTAATTGGCGGTTCTGCAAAGATCCCACAGTGCTCCCAGGCTAATTGCATCACCTGCAGAATTCTCAGTCGGAGTCCACTTCTAACCTGTACAATCAGGAAGTCTGACAGGAAAATGTGTGCTCAAAGTTCTCAACAAAGAGGAAATTACTTTACAGTCTGCTATAAACATGTGCAGATAGCTGAGAGTTGTTTCATTTCATTCATTAGGGATGGCCTAACTTAGCTAATCTATACTGTGTTTAAATTATATAGATGCTTTTCCTAATTTTTGGATAAGTGCTATATTTATGGCCCATGTGTTGAATAGTTGAAATAGTTTGGACTAATATATGTGGCACTATGGCTTGTTTATAGTTGAGTTGATTAAACTGCCCCACTCGACATTTTACATGGTTCTTTCTCACATAAGTTATTCCAATCAATGTAAATATTTCTTAGGCTAAAGGAATTATGTGTTTGACAGCTGGTTGTTGGCTCCAAGCAGTTGATCAAAAAAGTAATTTCAAATTGGGGAGGGGCAGGGAATCCATCACAAGATTGAGAAGCTGATGTGCTGCAAAACCATGGAGCAGACAGGAAAGAAAGGGCTATAATCGTTGTACACTTCATTTTGTGGTTCTGACAGTTACAACTGTGACCTACAGAAAGTTAATTTCTTCATGTCTCAGATTTCTCATCTGTCAAATGGGGCTAGCATCATTTGCATCAGCCATATGAAAACTGGCAATTTTTAAAATAAAAAATGGTCAAATATTAGCAATTTAATATTTTTTTCTAATAATAACACCCATATCATAGGACTATAGAAGGATTAAATAAATTGATGTAGATAAAGCACTCAACATAATGACTGAAACATATTAATTACATGCACAATAAATGTTAATAATATAAAAATATAATTATTACTGTTTTTAAGACTGGGTTCATGTGAAGAGAGATGTATAGTATATACTGGTAATTTCCATTCAAATGCTGCTTCTATACTACCTCATTTTTTACCTGATGGGACGAGGTGAGAAATTACTAAGCAGTAACCTTAGCTGAGGCAGAGGCACCTGTTCTATAAGGCTGCGGTGGGTGCCTGATTCAAGAGAAAACAGTTCAGAAACAAAGCCAAGTGTAAGCAGGCAATGAGTGTGGGTATCAAGGGTTGAAGCCAGGAGCTATTATTTCATTCCAGAATCTGGTCACTGAAGCTAAGGTTGGAAAACTCAAATAATACAGCCAGGTGTGGCTAAAAAGCCAAGTTGTAGTCATGGGTCATAGAGGAGAGTGAGTCAGGAAAGGCTGCAAAACCTCAGGTATAGGATGGGATGGACAGCTTCCAAATGGCAATGTCACTGATCAAGCTCCAGCCCTAGGACTAGAGGCTTTTGAGTCACCACACAGCACCCCAAGTCATAAAGGTTGGCCACTGGAGGAAGCTCTTTTGCCTTTTGATTCCCCACCTCCTGGGAGCTGCCTGGATAACTGTTAGCCTTAATGCTGTAATTTGTTTACTCTGTGGAGATGAGAGTGCTCTCTCTGCTACAGTTCCTATGAGATGTCATCTCCCTAGAGAAAGACTGATGAGGTCAGGATAGGAATTTGATCAATTTTCTTGCTGTTCAATTGAAAGACCACAGCACCTTCTAAGAAAATTGCCATGAGCCTCACAATATCCTCCAAGATCCAGTTCCTCCACAAATCATCCCCCCAGTATGTTTCAAATCAAATAAGATTATTTACTCCCCATATATATTATCCAGCTTCATCATGAGGTCATTTCAAGGCTTGAGAAATAACTGAAAGAAATGTTAAGTATCTCTTGTCTTAACTTTAATATAACTTAACTATACTAAACTGTTAACACCTATCAGTAGCATGTATAAATAATAAACTACATTAGATGCATTGAATATTTTAGTTCTATAAATATATGTTAATATAATTAAGACAAGATGTTCTATTTCATGCTATAAAATAGCTCACATATAAGCTAGCCAATCATTTATAATATTATATTTTAGAACAGCATTTTGTAATGTAAGGCTATCAATTCTCCACTATGTATTTGATTTGTCGAGGATCTGGTGTATCTTTTGGTAGGTTTGTTACTATCACAATAATGTCTATCCATGTGCTGGTTCGCCTTAAGCCCACATTAGTTCATTTTACGTTATACCAACTATTTGAATGGCTATTATCTAGAATAGTACAATAAAGATAGCTTGAAAGAGGCCCAAATCTAACTCTGCCAATTACTTATCAATGACTGGAAAGCAACTGAATACTCCAGGTCTTGTTTTGTTCTCCTATAAATAAAGGAGAAAAAAATCTACCTCAGGGAGGTGTTGTGAGAAATACATGGGAACTAAAGCAACTACCACAGTTCTGTGGAACAGGGAGATACTCAGTAAATTTTAATCTCTTCTCCTTGTTCCTGGAATCACAGGTACCACTGAGGGAGACTTGTTGGCAGTAAGCCTTATCAATGTAATTAGTATTAAAATTCCCACAGTAACTTGGTGAGAATAATAATAAAAAGCACCTTCTGCATAACCCTATATAACTGACTTAATAATAGCATTTAATCCTTATAAAAAACTGTTGTCTTCATCTTACCATTGAAAATGTATTGAGACTCAGAGAGCATGAGGGACCTGCCTCAGATCACATAGTCAGTTAACAGAACATTTTGGAATTGAACCCAAGTCTTCTGACTTAAAGTAGGGTGATCCTGTGATCTAGTTTCTTAAGGCCTGATAACATGACTCAAAATCTCATATCTGGAGAGATGGATTGTCTTAGGAATCATTGGTCTACTAGGTAGAATTAAATTATATTCATTACAAAATATTAACGCATTACAATAATATAGAAAGTGAGAAATCACTAAGAGATGGTAGGAGCTCTCAGGATGACCCTTGACTTTTTTGTTGGACTGATTCTGCTTCCCAGTACCTATGTTGCCAGGTGCCTTTCCTTTATGGACAAGCCTTTTCCATAAACTTAACCTTAAAAAAGGATATTGTCATTCAGCTAATTGATCTTTTAGCCAGACCTACATTCAGTGAAGAAGGGCCTTGGGAGATTCCAGTTACTTTGCCAACTATTAACTTTTTTCTTCTTGTGTACTAAAGGGAGAATAGAGCGTGTTATGTAGCATATATACTGAAAGGGCCAATTCAACTGGAAATTTTAGATTCAAGGTGTTGGTGTTGAGTTGGCAACCATTATGTTCTAAAGATAAAGAAATAAACCATATTTTTATGCAACCTTAAAATCACTGATTCCTTTTTATCCCCTGATATACTGGTTTTATCTTTGCTCATCCTTGACTCCAAAGTTTTCAGTGTGATAATATTTCATGTGTCAGATAGAGAACTGTGATATTACTGGAAAAGGTGAGACAAAATGGGAATGAAATGCTTCTCTCCTTTTTATAATATCAAGATTACCTGATAAGGTATAGATACAATGGAGAGGAGGAGAATATGGTAAATTTTGTAAATGTTAAAATTTGCTAATTTTCTTAAAACTTCCTAGTTGTGTATGAATGAATATTAATTTCAAAGAAATATCTGTGTTCTAGCTATTACCACAGGACATAATACTTATATATTACCTACATTTTGAGCTTTGAAAGGCAAAGCATACATGTAAATTGTGAGATATCTGCCATTGCTTAATTTAATAAGGTCAAAATTCTTTTATGTTTCCAAGCATCATTATTCATCAGTGCTTGCTTATGTGTAGAAGTTAGTTTTTGCAGAAGTCATTACATCTTTTGGTAACTATAAAGCTTTTTCCAAGGATGCCTCCATTTTCTACTTCACTTGTCAAACTACACCAACTGCTACACCTACTGGCAGTGGTGAAATTGCAAGGGTCGCCTCCTGTCTTTCCTGTCAGGCCTACATCAGTGCTTTGAGGAAATAAACTAGGCTAAAAAAGGTCTGGCAATGCTCTTGTTTGTTTGAACAGAAAAGTAATCTACATATCATTGTCATCCGGTACCTCTGAAGATGTGAGGAGGCAGGTCATTTCCCTCTGCTGAAGTGCTTTTTCTTTTATTACCAGCCCTATAACAAGATTATTGGAATGATTCAACAATAGTCATGCCACAGCTATAGATACTTGTTGAAAGTAAATAATAAAAGCATTTTATCTAAATGGCTGTCATTTTCCTTTTGAGGGGTACATCTGGTACATAAGTACATTTGTATGCGTGTCTGCCTTATGTGAACTACTCTAATTTGGTTATCCTGATAGGTGCCATTGTAGCTTCATTCTAACAATATTAGCAGAGAGGAAGAGGTCAGTCATTTTCAAACTGTAATTTGCAGTCACTCCAGTCAAAGGGATGGCAACAAAATTGAAACCAAGTAAGAAGGGATTTTAAGGAGACTAGTGGAAAGTATTCAAGCATCGTACCATAATTTGACATTTCAGTTCACCTTAAGAAGCACTAAGTTAGAGAAAGGAAACAAGTTCACTGCACTGAGATTAAAAAGTCAGTAAGAAAGCATAAGCTAATTTTTTTTTAAATTTATTTTTATATTTTATTTTTGGCTGTGTTGGGTCTTCGTTTCCGGGCAAGGGCTTTCTCTACTTTCAGTAAGCGGGGGCCACTCTTCATCGCGGTGCGCGGGCCTCTCACTATCGCGGCCTCTCTTGTTGCAGAGCACAGGCTCCAGACGCGCAGGCTCAGTAGTTTGGCTCACGGGCCTAGTTGCTCTGCGGCATGTGGGATCTTCCCAGACCAGGGCTCGAACCCGTGTCACCTGCATTGGCAGGCAGATTCTCAACCACTGCGCTACTAGGGAAGCCCTAAGCTACTTTTAAGGTTAGAGGGTTAAATGCTTTTATATATTACATACTGATCTTCTAAATTTTATGAGGGCTGGGTTACTTTCAAAGAAAGCAACATTTGTAGATTTATTTTTAGTTTTCTTCAATACCATTTTTCTTTATTTAAAATCCTAAGCAACAATGAGTTTTTCAGAGATTTAATTAAATAAAAGTTTCATTTTCCTTACACTTCAAGTAAATAATATTATGGGGAAAAAAGTTGCTTAGAGTGACTTATTAAATGCAGAGAAAGAATGTCATGTATATATGGAGTTAATTTACTATAGTCTACAAATGTTTACTGGGCACATCCTGTGTGTCAGGAATTTTGCCAGGCACAAGGCAAAGAGCATTGCTCTTATGGACATTTTTGTCTATCTGGAAAGAGAGACATCAACCAAGAAATTACAATGAACTGTGCTACAATGTTAAAAATGAGAGTATGATGTTTCCTGTGATTGGGTGGCTAAAGGTCCAGGAACCAGGAAGACCTCATAGAAGAATTAAAATTTAAATTCCGAACGAAAGGATGAGTAAAATTTAGCCTAATGAAGAGACAGAGGAAGACAGCATCAGGATAAAGAAGCAAAAACTTCCCATATCCACTCTCCAGAGAGAGTGGAAAGTTGAAGAACAAAAAGTTTCATATAGTAAAAGTGTAGAGCACAACCTAGGGAGATGTCAAAGGTAAGGCTTAGACCTGGAAGGTTAGAGATTTATCTACTTAGAAATCAGAAGCCACTGGTCCCATTGAATGTTTGTAAAAGAGCAACATAAGATGTGAGCATTGGAAAATCATCATGACTACAGTTTCAAGATTATTTTAGAAAAGACCATGACTGGGGACATGGGAATCACTTAGAAGCCTATTGCAACAGTCTGGCTGAGAACCAGTGGTGGCCTGGGGTAAGAGCTGGTAATGGACATGATTTAGGATATGGGACGGATAAGACTTGGCAAATAAATATACCAAATGATGAAGAAAAAGGAATAAAAATCCTGTTTTTGTTGTTTTTTTTTTCAACTTGGTGTATGGCATTGCTTTCTATTGGGCTAGGGGGACTTCCCTGGTGGTCCAGTAGTTAAGACTCCATGCTCCCAATGCAGGGGGCGTGGGTTCTATCCCTTGTTGGCCACATACTGCCATGCTGCATGGCCAAAAAAAAAAAAAAAAAAAAAACCTTGGAAGGCAATCAACGTTGACTGAAATTCTGAAATATTAGGTGCATGACAGGAAAAAAAACGATTTCTTAGCTGTTTAATTCTATGTAAATATGTAGTATATCTATATATCTGTATACATAGATACATACATATATACATACATAATGATTTTTTTTTTCCAGAAAACCAGAGTGCATAGTTTGTTATTCACTCTTTTAAGGAAATGAAGATCTGGAATTATTAACACACTTTCTTAAGAAAGAAAATATAAAATACAATTAAGTAGCCTTCTCAGAACAACATGATGAATGAAAGGGCTAGTCACAGCACTAATGGGCAACCTCTTTTTTCTTAGATGGAATTCAAAATGAAAATGCCACATAGATAGA
Source organism: Grampus griseus (assembly GCF_964374135.1). Classification (NCBI taxonomy): domain Eukaryota; kingdom Metazoa; phylum Chordata; class Mammalia; order Artiodactyla; family Delphinidae; genus Grampus; species Grampus griseus. The sequence goes on along the minus strand of NC_139011.1, from coordinate 43,083,023 downwards.
CCTAACTCGTGTCTCCAAAATACACCTCCTATCCATGGCACTGAATACTGGACACTGTTTTCAGCACTGCCTAAAGGCCCTGTGAAGAAAATCAAAAGTATTAAACACATTGCTTCTTATCATTTATTATGAATTCACTCGTTCATTAATTAGTGCATTAAATAAATATTTTGAACACTCACTATTGGCCAAATCTTGGGATTGATGCTGCATGGGTTTACAAAATGCAGAAGGTAGTCCTTCCTTTCAAGAAGCTCATTGTCTTGAAAATCCTTAGAATCCTTATCTGTATTTAGTACAGTGTCAGTGGTAATAGAGAAGCACAGAGGAAGGTCTCTAAACCAGCCCAAGGAAGGACTCCCTGAAAAGGTGAGGCTTGAATGTGGGAACCAAACTCAAAAGATATGTAGGAATTGACTAGGAGAAGACTAGGGAGGGAGTGTTAAGAGGTAGCAGCAGGGGGCCTTCCCTGGGGCCTTCCCTGGTGGCTCAGTGGTTGAGAGTCCGCCTGCCAATGCAGGGGACGGGTTCGTGCCCCGGTCCGGGAGGATCCCACATGCCACGGAGCGGCTGGGCCCGTGAGCCATGGCCGCTGAGCCTGCGCGTCCGGAGCCTGTGCTCCGCAGCGAGAGAGTCCACAACAGTGAGAGGCCCGCGTACCGCAAAAAGAGGTAGCAGCATATGGAAAGGGACAGAGAAGTGAAATCACCTTAGGCATTTGGAGAAGGGCAAGCAGTTAGAGAAGCAAGAAGCAGAGACCCTGAAGGATATATATATTTATTTGTTTGTTTGTTTGTTTTGGTCTGGGAAAAGAAATTGACTTTGTCCTGAAAGTCATGAGAAGCTATTGAAGTTACATGACACGTCTATATTTTCTAAATTGGAATATCTCCAACAATAGGGTGGTACTTAGCCTTGAGCCAGTCTATAAGTGGGAAGACTAGTTCAAAGGCCATTTCAGGTGGTGCTTGTAAGGGTGGAAAGTTAGGGAATGATTTGAGAAATATGTTGGTGTTTAAATCAGCCTGGCTTGGTGACTGACTAAACATGGAGAAATTGAACAATTGGCACCTAATACACATGCAATGAATATGCTCTCTATAACCATCAGTGTTTCCCAAGTTCCCAGTGCTACAAGTATTGCTGTTATACTGACTCTTTAGGTCTTCAAATCGAATACATCACAAAGTTTATAGATTTCTTTACTTCAAGATATTTCTTAGAAAGGACCATCTATTTTTCCAAATGCCACCTTGTCATGGCAAGTTTACTACAATCTTCCTGACAATATTCCTTAATGCTAATTTCTTTAATCGTCTTCCTTTTGGGGTTAAAGATAGTTTATTCTAAACTTATCCTGGAGATAATTTGAAGAACAAGGAAAGGAATGAAGGAAGGAAGGAAGAAAGGGAGGAAGGGAGGAAGAAAGAAAGAAAGGAGAAAATATTTTCTTGGTAACTTTTTCTAAAATCTTGAAGGTAGGAAATATATGCCCCCTTGACTTTGTTATTTAAGTGCATTGAGATGATTTCACAGGTGTATTTAATACTTGTGGATCTACCATAGGATTACACATATTGTAAAAACTAATATGTGATTATGCTATTTCTTAATTTTCAAATGTATAGCTCCTGATCATATCTGCAACCTGTCCATGGAAAACCATTTTAAACACCATTTGACAAATTTTTGAGGCCAAAAACCTATCAAGCACAATCAGAGAGAGTATTTAAGATTTTCCTTGTTAAAAGGAAAAATCTAATGCCTGACCAAGAAATGAAATTAAAATTTTCTTATAATTTCAATTATAGTAAAATTTTATCCCTAGAAGCCATGTTCTAAACTTGATTATGAGTACTGAAGATGATAGGAAGTGCAGGACCATTGTCCTCATACCAAAGGTAAATTAATTTTCAAGACCGTGACTTTTAATCATTTTTAATAGTTCATTTTAAGTAACAATCACAGGCTGAAAAAATTTTTGAAGTACACATGTGAATGAATTGTGCTAAATTTTGGAATTATAGCTTTAGCTTCCAAATCCCACCTTAAAAGTGTACTTTCTAAACCTGGGTTTATGAGTTGATGAAATATGTCCAGTCTAATACACCAAACAATTCACACAAGGTAAACTTGAATAAAGTATAAAACTTAAAAAAAAAAGTTGAAAGATTAGAAAGATTAAAATATTCTTGTGTGTGTACACACACATACACATATAGCATCAAAAATTATGATTAATATATGAAATATTTCACAATTCACATGTAAACCAATGTCACTAGAAACAGTCAAATTTTGTTTTCCATACAAAGATTTTTAAAGCACATAGAAGTAGAAGTATTTTTCTGTCTTGTGCTACACTATACATAAGCATCCATCAACTGGCCACTCTCAATGAAGAAAAAAAGCTGAGCTGACAATATGGCTTAATGGAGAAATGTGAAGGTTAAATCTTAATGGAAAGAGAACTTCATCTGACCATGAGTCTTTTATCCATTTCATCCCAGTGGTACTGTTGTTACTTTGACATTGACATTCACATGAGTTATAAACTGAAAAAGGATTTCTATAAAAAGAGCTAGCCAGCTTTGTTAAGTAAAACAGGTCCATTTACCTTCACAGTCTAATAAAAAGGTAGAAGTAAAGAACAGTGAATGAGAAAGAAGGAACCTGTTTTCCAACCTACATCTTCTTAAATATTTATATTTCATGTAGCTAGGAGGCAGATCTTATCATTTCATAGATACACTCAGTGGTACTATAGCATTTAATCTTCTTTACATTTGAAAATTTTTGTTTGTTGGTTTAATATTTTATGAACCATAACATTTTCACATATAGACACAGGTAACTTGACCTGACTTAGAAGTTTTGGTCTTGTCTTTCATACTGGAGAAAACTGTGCTAATGCTCTCTGGGAAATCCTAAGTCTTGAGTTTTAATAACAAGAGGCAGTAAAGTAACAAACACCAATTGAAATCTAAGGCTTGGATGAAATATTTTAGTAGGTACTAAGAGGGTGTCTGTGAAAACAATGGAAGAGGTAATCCTTGTTCTTGGGAAAGTTTACAAGATTTTTCACTGAAAGGACTATACCATGAGAATGCACAAATCACTTTGTCCATCAAGAAATCAGCTCTAAATACATAGGTAGTGAAATTAGAGGAGTCTTTATTTTTTGTGTTCTTCCATTAACCTACTTTATACCAAGCTAACTGTCAAACAACTTTCATTCATTTGTTCAAGAATGTGAATATTAATGCTCATCATATAGTATTAGCAAACTAGAAAAGAGAATAAGTTTGAGCCAAGCCTTGTCTATTGTATTTGGAGATAAAAGTTACAGAAGAGAATTACCATTTACTGAATGTTAGTTTATATGAACTAGCTGTTGTCCTAGTTGACAAAATCCATCATCTCACTATATCCTCATCATTCCGTAAGATAGGTGTTATTCCCATCTTTTTCAATGAGAAAGGTAAGGTTCAGAGAAATTAAATTTTCATTTTCACATATCATCTGGGTCAACTTCACTCTTACAGATTTTCTCCTGTTATATGTGCTGAAAGTAAGCTCTACTTTCATAGGGGGAGAAAAAGCACATTTATAATTTATAGTACTATTAAGGCACTTAGAAAAAAAGATCTGTCAGAATAATGTTAGTTTTGGAATTAATAATAAATGTAGAAAATAAATTAATGCAATAGTGAAGTGCATTCTTTATCCCAAAAGGATATCAATTGGCAATTTCAGGTAAAGAGTCAATGTTAAAAATTTGCTAATATCTATGAATATTCTAAGGTCTGGTGAACTTCTATTCATCCTTCAAAGACCAGCTCAAAGGTGACCCTTCAGACACAGTTAATCATTTCCATTGCTATGCATTTACCTGTATTCTAATATATATCATGTTTTATTACAATTATTTCTTCACCTGTTTCCATTTTGATATTAAACTTCCCAGAGTTTGTGATTCCTTTTGACCCAAGATTTGGGATTTTAGCAATGATGTGTGTGCTGTACAGTTGATAAGTTACCATATACTGATATTCTGGAATATTAACATGTTCCAGTCACCAGAAAAATGTTTCCAATAATTTTTTAAAGCTCCCTTTCTCTTTGGTTGGTGGTTTATTTCATCCTAATACGCCTTAGGATTTTTTGAAAGTTTTGAAAATATCTCTATTCTTTATTTAATGTCATGACACCTCAACATTTAGCTGATATTCTATTCAACTTTACAATATGTTGTTGAAATAATTTCTCCAAAATTTAGATAAATTTACTTTCATATCATTATGTCTTGGATAACACAGATAGAATTTTTTTCCTTGTTGTTTTAAGGTAATATTGATGGCCAACATGAAAAAATGCAATGTATTTAAATCTGTGTAGTATTTTCCCCTTCTCTTTTCATAAAATGGAGGGGAAAACAAGGTCTATTATGAGTTCCCTATATTATCTACGTTTTTTATTATGCAAGTATATTTAAACATATTGGGAAATTGCCTAAAAGAGTAAACATATAGAAAAAAAGCCAATGTGTGGAAAAATAAAAGTCTCAGTCTACAGCACTATTCTTCAACAAAGCCTGTTTTCTTTATTTCCATATAAAACAAAAGAGCTAGTCATATGTAAGTTAATAAAGTGAACACAAGGGAGATGTACCTCCAAATTAGAGCCAGACGGTGAATAATAGAGCAGGAATGTACTTAAAGCCTGGTACCAGCTCGTGACAAGGTCTGTTCTCTGTCTTAGCCCTCGACTTTTGGAAAAGCTTCAGGAGCTATGAGAAAAACTTTCAACCTGACAAGCACTCCAGGGCTGGGAAAGGCTCCTGTTTTAATTCAGCCCAGATGTGATCCTTAATGAAAGCATTATGGTTCTGCAGCTGCAGTGGATAGTACAGGCATTTTTAAAAGAATAAACTATTTAAAGAGATTTTCTTTTTCCCTCTTACAATTATGCTTGACCTGTGTTGGGGTAAAATCTTAAGATATGCTATAAAATAATTTACAGTTCCATGACCTTCACAGTCTGAGTATTTTCCTAAATTTCATGCAAAGGAGAGAAATGTGAAACTTCAGGATGTATGGACTATATAAATATGTTTACCATCCTGTCTAATCCAATAATTCTCCAAAAGCTAAGTTTTAAGCATAGGTAGTATGAAAATAATAAGTATGAAATATTAAGTATGAAAATACTAAGCCAACCAAAATACTGATTCTCAAGATATAAGCTAAATTATTTACATAGATATTGTTTATTCATATTTGCATTTGATTACAATCACTGGCAGGTATACATACATATAACAATACATAAATAATATGTTTTTTAATTTAAAAATTTAAAAGTTGTAAATGTAAAATGAATGTAATTTTTTAAAGGCAACACTATTTTTTAAAGACGTAGATGGAGAGATTCCACTTGAATAATCTGACCTGCCCCTTCAATATTCCAGAAACATAATATGCTGTAGCATCTAATTGTCAATCTGACTTCATCCCAACATGAGAGGGAATCCTCCACTTAACATGATTTCTGTTTTTATCAACAAAATAAGAAAATAGGTGGACAATGTTTGGGAGGAAATGAGAAGTTATGATTATTTTGAAACATTCTTTGTTTGCCTTGTTTATTGTTTTGGAAATGCTCTAGTTGGGTGGCATCCAGTGGGAACTCAGGGAAAAGCATTTTACATATTTATGGAAACATTTGCTAACCATATAACATTCCTGCTAAAGAAAAACCTCCATTAAGCCCATAAAATAGTTTTTAAGCTGTTATAGGAAGTTATTTTCTAAGAGTAACAAGAAAAAAGAAAAAACAGGGAAGAACCAAATGATTGAAAGGTATTAAATGATTCTGTTTGAGAGCAAGAAATGCAAGTTATTATTTGCTGATGGATTATTCAGAATGAATTTCATCATTCTTGTTACAAATGTGTTTTTGACACTTTAATTATGAAGGAACTATTCTGAAATACAATATGAGTAGAAGATGCTATAAGTTTAAGTAAAATGCTACTGCATCCTCATTTTACAAAATTCACAATCACATTGAAATTAAACAGCATTCCTCTTTTGTAGAAAGAAATGCTTATTGCAAAAATGGAATGTATGTGGATCCAGTGACATTTTAATCATTTTATTTTATACAGTATTCAGAAATAGTGGAAATGGAATGGGGAAAGCTTTGCAATTTACTGCATATATATAGCACTATGTACACAGCATACTCTTACATGCCATAAAGATGGAACTTTTTCTACTGTGATTTAGTGAAAAAAGATACTCATTAAACACTGGCGAGTAGGTAACAGATGTTGGTACCTGAGTACACTCATACTGCTCAACTCTTTGCACCCAGATGGTTTTACTTCTTCTACCCTCATGCCCCCAATTTACTAATGAACATCTCGGTTTGTAATTTATTTGGGCACATTTACTCTAGAACAGTCAGCCAATCAGCTCAATGACCATAATTTAAACAATAATCTACAAATCATTTTTACAAGCTACGCCTATTAAGTTGTGATGTGTTGATAAATTTAACAGAATATATAATGGCACGTGGGGGCCCTAATAAACATGCATTCTGAATAATACAAAATCAACTGATTAAATAATTATCTGAGAATTCTCAGCCTGAGCTAAAGTGGAAAATAGAACCTCTAGAGTTGAAAATCCCATTCTTCTTTTCAGCAGATGGAGATAGACTATAATAAAAATTTGACGCTTAAAGAATGATTCCCTTACGTTTAGAAATTTCCACCTAAATTAGAAGACGTTCATTTCAAATTTTCACTTCTATATGGTTAAGGTAGGCATACATTCAACACCTGGGAAGATTTCTGAAGCTATTATTTTAAACTGAGTTAAAAGGTTACATGTATGACTTTAAGGTAAATTCACCTGTAGTGTTTGTCTCCAGTACATCTCTAGACAGCTTAGAAAACAGGCAAGTTACAAGAGTACTCCCTCTATTATCACAGGTTGTGCTTATTTCACATGTAAACATGTCTGCCCCAGTGCATAGTCATTCTCAAGACCAGAACGAAACACTACACAGGTCTGCAAGTCAAAAGAAATGCTAACTGAGTGGGTTAATTTTATTTCTAGACAAGTTAGGAAAATGTTTGGCCAGGATTTTACTTTGCTCAAGAATAAAAGGCTGTTTTTGCTTCTATTCTAGGAAAGGACTCCGGCTTATAGAAGAAGGAAAAGCAAAAAATGAAAAGACCATTATACGGAGTTTGGGAACATGACCTACTGTAATGTTTAGTTTAATTAGGCCTCCTTCTCTAAGTATTGCGCTCCCCAAAGGGTAACCTGTTTTAAAATTCTATGTCCTTGAGGGAGAAGAATATTGAGATCATCAACTTCCTGCCACCCTCCCAGAAGCAATTTTACAACAGTAATAGTAGCATAATAAATTGTATAAAAGTATATCATTAAACGTTGTGAAACACATATAGAGTTAATTACCTCTTTTACTTAGCCTGCACCTGTAGAGACTTTATGTTTGCAATGTATATAACCATGATTTATATCAGTCAATAAGTACTTAGTAAAGTAGGTATTTCTGAGTCAATATCATTTTACAGGTGAACCATTCATAAGTTCTCTGTTTTTACCAGTCTTAATATTTAACATATATATGATCAAATATCAACCTTCATAAAAATCAGTCATATACTTGAGCAATTATTGAGAGCTATCTAATCACGATTTTTTTAAAATTTTAAATAGAAAAATCTTTTCATCTTTGGAGATAATAGACAAACATCCCAAGTATTCTTTTTTGTTTGTTTTTTAACAAAAGAAAGTATAATTTCTTTGCCTTCAAAGCTGCTTTGCCTCTTTCATCCCTTTTGTATGGGAAATTAGTGACGCATATGGTTCTGAAATTCAAATATAATGCAAAAGACTTTCTACATTTCAATCATCTGAATTCATATTTAACGTATTGAAAAATTAACATACATGGAACATTTCCAAAAATGTACATATCACACGTGAAAATAGCATAAAAAATTCAATCTTCTTGGCTTTGTTTTATATTAGCAAAGCTGGTCCCAGAGAGTTTTGACTATGGCAAGACAGCAGCATTTGCATCCATTTCAAAGAGACATGAGGGCCATCCCACTTGCTCCTGCATCTTCCCTGTGCCATTTTAATAGAAGATGCCCTCATTTAGCAGCAACACCTCAACTGTACAATATGCAGGGAAACATAATTAAATTTAATAGGGGCTACCCCTGGTTTGAAGACACACTTGATTTAAAGCCACTCACAATTTAAAGCTGCAGGGAGATGTAATTAAATTTTATAGAAGCCACGGCTTTTAAATGAAGACACATGATCTATGTGCATGTGTGAATATACACACACATACAGTAAAAATAGGACATTTAAAAAGGTATTCTTCTGTAATTATTTATATTATGATTCAAAAATACAAGACTTAATAGTGCTCAAATGGTGTGAAGGCTGTTTTTATTCATGTGATAGGTGTGACTATAAGAACATACCATGATAATTATCATTGTACTATTACAATAGTAGCTTATTGACTAAATTGATAGATATTTATCAATATACATTTACTTGGTACATTTAATGTTACCTATTCTTTATCTGGCTTTATATATTTATGGCAATGACATCAATAAAAAAGCTTTGATAAATCATGTGTCTCTTGTTTTTTGCTGCCTGTACACCAAAAGACTTACTAAAATGATGTGATGTTATTTTAAAGAATCTAAGAATAAAATTTACATGTTTGCATATGTATGTAATATACAAGTCATTCAAATTTGGAAAACATTGTACATACTCTTATTATATATGTTTATACAGTGTTTATTAATACATCTAAAAAATTCCAATATGTGGGAGGAATCAAGACACAAATCTATCAAGTCTCCTACCCTCAAACTTTTGATTTAGTCTTTAGGGTTATCTACACTGTTAATATTAATTTATGTGCTCAAATTTGATCAGTTTTAATCTTTTACTAAAAGGGAACAAGATATAAACTAAGACTCAAAGTCATTAAGTAAATGTCTTATGTGGGGATAAAAAAAGCTCCTTTGTAGATTAAATCTTTGAAGAAGATCCTGTGAAAACTCTTCAGACTTTGTTCCTTTAATGTCTATTTAATGCCTTGGAGAAGATATCTTCTGTTTTGACCCTCCTTGAACCCTAGACAGTAGCTCAATAAACCTCGGAAAGACCAAAAGTTTCAGAAAGAATGGTCTTTAAAGCCAAAAACCTTGCTCAGGGCTATAACCTCAGTGTGAGACTGAGCTCAGGGAGGAAGGGAAGATCTCCTATCTTTGCCACCATTAATTATCCACTCAGTAATCTACTCCTGCCATAAATGCAGTACTTTCCTAACTGGACTCTTCTTTCCCATGCCTCAAGCCATGGATCATCAACCAACTCCCAACCCCCACTCACCCTGAAAAATCCTTCCTTTGTTGTTCAAGATTATTAAGCTAGGTAAACTGTGTAACCAGTTTTTAAAGCAAACAATTAGATCTTTGTTTTTACACTAAAGCTCCTTAGAGGCCCATATAATGAATTGTCTGAAGTAAGAAGTGTGGGAATTTCTGTATTGGTCTAAATGTGTAGCATATTCTATTTTACCTACTGTTATTCAGTAGCTTAAAAAATAATACTGATTCTTTATATTACAGTGGTGGTACTGGTTTCTTATTTTCCTTCTAACTTCATTTCTTCTTTACTTCCTATACTTTGTAGAATCTTTGTAAATTATATTCCATAATACTACTTATTATATTTCAAGTACAGAGAACACTAAGAAAAAAGCTGATCAAAACAAATTGTGTAAATTAAGCTACATTTTTTTTTTCTTCATGGAAAGTAGTCAGTGTAGCAATCAAATTGCCCAGCTACATTACTAATGACCTTGTGCCAGCATCCACCACTGAGTGCTAGGTGTTTAACAAATGAAGATATCATAAAAATGTCAACAGTTGTTATCTAGGGTGAAATGGGATAATGAGTGACATTGATGTTCTTCTTGTATTTTTTATTTTGAAACTTTACACAAGCATTTATTATACTAGTAGCAAAGAAAAAATTATTTATATTATATATTTATTATATAAATGTATGATATAAAGTATAGTTATATTATTTAAATACATTTAAAGGTAAATACATGTGATTAACATTTCAAAACTGAAAAATAATTACTTTATATAAACTAGTTTCATAAGAAGCCTCTGTTTGTACTGAAAGCTGTCACCCGTCACTGTGCCTGGCTCATTATGTATAGAGGCTACTTAGATGGTTATTTTTTTCCTGCTGTCATGTTTTGTTTTTCCATGTATAAATTAAGAGAAATTGCATCAATCCAAATATTGGATAATCTTCCACAATACATTTTAAAAGCCCATAAATTCCTTTTATATTTAAATATAAATTTACAGACCTAATTGTGATTTAAAACTCTCATCTAGCCTTTATTAATTCTATTACTGGTTATTGGGTAACGAAATCTTAGAGGAGTTCATATTTGGACTTTCAAACCTAAGTCAAGTTTTATCGACATTTCGTGTTCATTTTATGTCTAACTAAGGTTAAGGTTTTACTTAAAAATGAAAAGTACAAGAAATTGATCTCTATTACAGAATCATAATTCATGATTAGTTTAAGTTGTCTTCTTACACCTAAACATTAGCCAGAATTGTTTTTATTTGTGTTGTTACTTTTTTCCCCTTGATGAGTTGTTTAGTATAGTGGTTAAGACAAGGGTATTGTATTCACACTGTCTTGGCCTTAAGTCCCATTTCATTCTCTCATTCAGTAAATTTTGATTGAGTGTCAAATTTTTTCTAAGGATTGTCTGATCTTGGAACTCAAATCAGTTTCATTTCTTCATCACTAAAAGAGAGATAAAATATAACTGATGGGGTTATTGTGAAGATTAGGTCAGATGATCTAAAAAAGGTTTTAGTACAGCATGTGCCACATAATAAACATAGAAGCTATTACTGTAAAGCATCTATTTATATGAATATACTTATAAACTGCTACAAATAGATTTATGTGTAACATACAACAGGACTTGATGGGATTTTTACTCAAGGAGCAGAACAGGGTTTCTCTTCTTAAAGGACAAATTCGAGTCCTTTTTCTACATTCATGGACTAGCTGCTTGATTATCAAGATTCTAATGTAAAAATATTTATAATTTTACTGAGGACAGGGAACATGCTTTATTCTTCCTCTCTTTCCTTCGCCTAGCACAGTACCTGACACTAAATTTGTGCTAAGTAAAGTTTTATTGAATTAAAAGCTTAAGTAGCAGAAAACATGGACATTAGTTTGAATCTCTCTTGTTCTTATGACAGGTAAAATGATATATATAATATGTCAAATATACTAATTTTCCTGAGAAAGAAATATTCCATAGAGTTACACATATGGTAACTGAGTCTTATAAGCAAAAGATTTAAAATAAGGCTTTAAATAACTAGGTTAACTGTATAAAGGTAGATTAATGTGACAAGATCAAGATATAGCCTGATGAAAAATAAATTTTAAGAATAAAGACTCCGGCAAGCATCCAGGAAGAAAAAATAGGTCGCATGTAAGAAAAGAAAAATCATACAGAGTTCCAACTTCTCCATGATGTTTAAAGTCAGGAGATAATGAAACAACTTTTTTAAAGTATTTAAGGGCAAAAGATGTAACTGAAGGATTTTATATCCAGCCAAGTTGTCATGAAAGATAATCTCAAATAATTAATGGTTCATTAAGTTTACTACTAAAAATATTTTCTTGAAAAAGTTACTCAAATATGTCATTTACCCAACCAAGAGATGCACTAAAATATAGAATTCAAAAATAAGGATGAGTTAGCTTTAAAAGAAAAATTTAAAGCTTTATATGTAAAAAATGTATGATAAATGTGGTGATAAAACATAAAGCAAAGTCATTAACCAAAAATTTTGCTGGAGAAGATATAATTTATAGTAAAATTCACCAATGATAGAATCAAAATTCCAGATTACACCAAGAAGAGTTATACATGAGAATTCAGTTTGGGGGAATCACGTGTCATCTTTTTTCTCTTCTTTCCTTTCCTTTTATTTCCCATATTTTCTATAAATGAAATATTTTGCCTATTAAAAAAATACACATGATGTAATAATAAATGGATGAATTTATTATCAGCTTATACTATATGGTTTTGTATTAAATGTTAATATCTTTTATTAGGAGGGTTAATACAATGTACTTTTTAGATGAATATAAACCACAGCAAAGAATGCATTCCAGATTTATCCTTGAAAGTAGCATTGCTCCCCAGCTATATCCCAGCCTCATCTGAGCAACAAGATACTTTCAAGTTACAATGTTCTTTTCCTCCCCTGTGTTTTCTGTCTTGTTCTCCATTTTGGGGGGGGGGAATATTTCCAGTGCTCTAATCCTATTGAGACACATGTTGGACTAGCTTCTGCCATGCTTCTACCTCCCACCTCTATTGGAGGACATCATTTTTTCCTCAAATATCAAATGATGAATGGATGGCTCAGTTCTGCGCAACTGCTTATAATTGCATGTGGAATCTTTCAGTCTCATTCCTGTCCATCAATGGATGGGACCCATTTCTACTTCAGTCTGTCCATCTTCTCTATCTATTATGCCCCTTCCCTGAGCTTGACCAAGCTTTAGTGTGTTTCACATGGCAGTCCCTTGCTTTGGTAAATTCACAGCCCTAATCATTATTCCTGTTGACTTTAGTTGTGGCTTTAATGCTTTGTATATAAGTCCCTTAAGATAATTGTTTAGCATAACATTTCTTTATCCTTTACAAATTCCTACAATTTTCATAATCACAGTAAGCAATAATATTACTGGCTGTTCTTTTGAAAAAAACAATTAAAGTTTATCATTATTCTTCCTTGGTGAAGAATAAAAAAAAATTTAACAGAAATTTTTATAAGAATTTGTTTTCATATATGTTGATTTGTGAAAGAAAAACGGGGACATGAGGTCAATTATGGAAAGATAAAGTCAAATGAAGTGACAAAGAATGTGGTCAAATTCCATTTTAAAAGTGTCTGCTTAATAGTCTCCCTAAAATCGCCTTTAAAATACTATGAAGATACATTTTTTTTTATAATTAGCACAATTACCCCAAATTAAGATATATGGAGAGCCCTTGGCCAGAATCAAAAAATATTTCATCACATATACATATGAGGCAGCAGGAATATAAAAAACTTCTAAATAGACATCTCATGTTTGATCTCATTAGAAAAGGTGGAAAACAATGGAAGTACCTCTTAGGATTCATCTATTTGAGAGAGTGTAGGAAGGAACTGTCACACTTTCTGTTTCCTTGGTTCAAAGCTCAGAGCATGTAATGGACCCAAATATGGTCACTGATCTCTTTTCTCCACTATTGTTAATTTTTGTAAGTTGTACGTCATGCTATTCCCTTTTCACTTGATTTTCAGTATCCCTCCAGCCATAACATCTTCCAGAATATAATAGGAGAGTAATGAGAATAGACTTGTAGGAGCACTTTGCATTTAGGGAAGACTTGAAAATGAGGTAGGGAGGGTATTTTTATCAGAATGATCAAAGGCTCTGTGATGGAAATACGCATGGCACTTTTCAGGAAGGCCATTGTGGTTGGAAGATACCATACAACAGAGGAATGGAGGGAAGTGAGGTCAAAGATATAGGCAGTGTTAGAAGTTTAGATTTTACTTCAATAGCAAATGTTGCCAAAGAGGGTGTAAGCATGGGATGATGTGAGCTAATTTTTGTTTTCCAAAGGTCACTGTGACTGCAGGATGGAAGATAGTCCAAAAATCACCAAAAGTGAAAGTAGGGAAACCAGAAAACATGCACAATTACAACAAATACCTTGAGTTAATGGTGCTTTCTGTGTGTGTGATATGGCATCCCTAACAGGAGGGGCGCTAAGCTCTGTTAGAACCAAGAGTGGAGCTGGAGAGGCAGTTTGTGTAGAGTTTAGAATGTGGTTAAAGGGGTTGAAAACCCCTTTGGAGTGACTATGGAGTGAAAACCATAGTCAGTGTCTTGATATGGCAACTAACTGGGCCACAATCTGAACTGGGTCAGTGAGGTATTAGAGAGGAGGAGATGAGGATCAACAGCTAAAAACAATTTTGCTTGCTAGGGCCTCTTAGATGAACTGTTTCCATTTAGTGTATTAGTTGGCTTTTGCTGTGTAACAAATCACTCCAAGATTCAGGAGATCAAAACACTGATCATTTATTCTCATTGATAGGACTGAAAGTTGGCTGAGGTTGACTGATGTGGATTGGACTCAGGTGGGCTTAACTTTATGCTACAGGTGAGTCACCCATATCCTGATGGGTTAGTTGAGACATATCCTTCATGCATCTCTTACCAAAAAACAGAGAGACAAGCAGAGACACCTGATGACTTTTAGGACCAAGGCAGACCTGGCATATGTCATTCCTGCCCACATTCCATTGGCCAAAGCAAATCTCCTGATCAAGTCCAGTGTCACTACATTTGAGCTGCTGTCACAAAAATACAATAAACTAGGTGGCTTATAAACAACAAAAATGTATTTCTCATTGTTCTAGAGGTTAAGAAGTGCAAGATTATGGTGCCACCAGATTTGATATATGATGAGAGCCTGTTTCCTCATTAAAGACAATCTTCTCACTGTGACCTCACATGGCAGAAGCAGCAAAGGAGCTTTTGGGAGACTGTTTTATAAGGGCACTAATCCCATTCATGACGGATCCACCCTTGTGACTTAACCATCTCCCAAAGGCTCCAACTCCTAATACCATCATCTTGGGGGTTAAGATGTCAACACACAAACCTCGTGGGGGGACACAAATATTCAGATCATTGCACCCAATATCAACAGGATGGGGATATAGTTACTCTAGAAGAAGGAACTGCAAGTTCACATGGCAAAGGTTGGGGACAGAGCTGCCTTCATGGGGTGTTATTTTTTCCAGACACAGAGTCCCATGCTTAGAAGGATCCATGGTTGGTTTAATGCTCTGTTGTTGCTATCTGGAAATTCTTAATCATTTTTTAATAAGGAGCTGTACATTTTCATTTTGCCCAAGGTCCTGAAAATGATGTAGCTGGTCCTAGAGGTGGATACAGGGAAGAGTGAAACTTCTGGGCCAATAACAAAATCAGCCACAGGGAGATACACACATTTATATCATGTCTTTAAGTCACCATATGGCTCATGGTTGTTGATAAAAGGAAGCAAAAATAGAACAATAACAGGAGTGTTATACTGAATAATGGAAGAAACAACAGACTATATTAGAGGAAATGAAAGACACATGAAATAAAGTAAAAGGTGAGGAAACAAAAGTGGAGGTCTTTTGGAAAGAACTTTTAAAAGCCAGAGGTGAGGACTGACAGAGGAGAAAGAGAAAACAAGAAAATTACTGGCAAACTAATTTGAGCATAATTTAATCATGACATTCAGCTATTCAGTTAACTGAGAAAAATATACTATTTTTTTGCAAATTTAAAATATTACTCTCCTGAATTTTATTCCTTTCAGAGATGTAGAATAATATTTTTAGACAAATGATTAAATCTGTTAACATCTATTTAAAGGCAATTATGACACAATGGTTATGAAACAAAGTTAGCTGTTAATTAGGATAAAAATTACTTCTTATTGATAATTTTAGCTGGCAAGATTTCAAACACTACATTAGGTGATGATCATATGTTTTGTGACAGGATTATGGCCTGCATCATAAACCATTCTGAAATGTATTATAATATTAAAATTATTGGCTACTTAAAACATCGTATTCAAATTGCATTCAAATTTCACATCTGCCCACGAACTAATATGTCAAGTCTAAATGCTACTAAATCACATAATCACTCATTTACTTTCACAGTCATTTTGTTCATTCTAAAGAAATTTGTTATGTGCCTACTATGTGTCAGACACTTTGTTTCACTCTTTTCACAAGGGCTGTTATCATATCTTTAAAAACCCTTCAACAAATAACTAATAGATAGAAATAGTAACTTTGACTTTTAGTATAGCAAATAAATTCCACTAGATTAAGGATAGCAAGAAAAGTCCCTCAGGTTTTAATTCAGAAGGAAGTGTAAGAAGGTCAGGAGAACACTGCTCAGAAATATGTACAGTAATAAAGAGATTGAGACCTTTCCCACAATATTCTGAAATAACTGGGACTATCAGTGCAAATCTTCCCTGGAAAAAATAGTTGAAAACTTAATGTTGAAGAGGGAAATGCAGTTATTAGAAGAGATCAGGGGACCTATGTAAAGAAAGAGATTGAGGACATATATAAAGGGACAAACCTTTATAAAAATGATGCTGATATCCATTGAGGAGTACAAAATAAGAGGATTTAGCAAATAGAGGAGGCTGAAGTGATAGGAGCAATGAAACAAATTTATTTTTCAATCACCTTTGACTGGTATATGCTGAAGATCCGCTTTGGGCCCATTGTGTGGGGCTTTCTTGGTAGCAAAATGTAAGCCATTCAGCAATTTATCCCTTTGCCAAGCTCATAAAATATTGTTCACTGTTCTAACATACCCCAATGAATATTCAATAAACACAAGATTGGGCTAAGAGGAAGCTATATATACAGAAAACCCCTATTTATGCTATCACAATTTTGCATTTTCTCATTTCCTGAGCCATGAAGTTGTCTATGTTGCTAATGTACAGATTTCCTGCCATTTGCTATCATTTCTCAGAAACTGTTAAAACATAATCCCATGTTTGCTGTGAAATTAGCCTTGAAAAGAAAGCTGCTGAAGAGTACATAGCACCTTCTTCAGTGGTACACACCTCACCAATTCCCGCTGCTTTCCTATTTGGGTAGAAGTATATTGTATTTCTCTAGCCGGTGAACAAACAGGCATTCTTAAACACTTACTCTATGCTAGGCACTGTGCTAGCCACTGAGATAAAAGACAAGAGCCGACCATACCTCTTCAAGAAGGTTATCGAAGGGTAATGAGTACAGGAAGACTGCTCTGAGTTAGGCTGTAAAAGGATCATTCTCACTGCTCTGTGGAGAATAGACTGGGAAGCACAAGGAAGGTGGCCAGGACAGGGGGCAAGAGTGAGGTCAGAGAATCCTATCAGTGGTCACTGTCTTAGGAGTTAGGTCAGCGGCTCAGCTAGAGCATTTTACATGAAGATTATGAGAAGTAGTCACATTTGAGATATACCTTAGAAGTGAGATCCATATTCTAGAAAGGAGTCAAGGATGGTAATAGGGTGTTTTGGCTGGTCTGAGGATGAATGGTAATGTCATTTACTGAGATGAGGAACATGAAAAGAGGGATAGGTTAGGTCAGAATTAGTAAATCAAAGGTTAGTACTGGGCTCGTCAAGTTTGAGATGTCTATTAGATGCCCAAGTGGAGAGGTCAGGGGAGAGGTTGGAGGTAAATATTAGCTTTAAATATCATCAGCACAAGGGTGATGTTTAAAGTCACGAGATACGATGAGATCACCAAGGGAGTAATTTACATAGAGAAGAGAAGATGCAGCAGCAAAATATCTTGCTTCCCCACAATAACTTAGATCTCAGCTCCACCCTGGAGGTTGGTGATCTTGATAGCTGGTCACTTCCTGGAACTCACAAAGGTTTGCAGTCCTTTCTTGCACAGATGCTACTGACATCATGCTAGTCTCAGAGTGTGAGTTGTGTTGCCCCTCCATTTACTGGCTTTTTCTGAGCATGTACACAACCTCCTTTCTTCATTCTTTGAGCCAGAGGCATTGGTAACACACAGTGGTTGTGTGTTAAGAGGATTGACAAACACCAGCACTCATGACAAGGAAATTATGTTACAGAGAAAGTAAACGAAAATCAGTATCCACTATCATCACTTCCAAAGTATATGAACGCAACTGAGTCATCTGGACCCTCTTGCCTCCTGAGCTAGAGTAACAGACATTGTTCTCTGCTGGTTGCTCCCAAACCCCGTTCCTTAGTCCTCTCTGTTCCTATCTCCAAGCCCCACACCTTGTGCCTTCCCCACCCTCAAGGAGCCTATCTTTTTTTAATCATACAATTTAAGTATTTTTTCTTAACTTCCCTATTCCTTACAGACTCTTGACCCTATCTTGGTATATTCAAAAGTTCTAGTAAGATGTTTTACCAAACAAAAGAGCAGTTTTTCTTCCTATAATATATTCTGCTAGTCCCTAGAGGGTAAAAAATGCTGCAGTTTTTTTAAAAAGTGGTATCTTCCACTTTCTTTTTTGTCTAATTCTATTCATATTACATATGAATTACATATCACACTTCTAAGGGGATTTCTAAACGTATTCCTATACATGTTTAGGTCTGGTACTTGAAAATGCTGTGCCAGTTTCCTGGGATAAGTTAAGTTTAGAAAAAAAAATTAACTTTGTAATAAGCCAATTGTTGTCCACAGCAAAAATGAACATATCATATTCTTTCTAATTTATTTTTTCACTTATACTTTCTTCCTATTATTATTAATTTCTCCCTTTCACTACAAAAGTAAAATAGAAATGGTTGACTGAGCTGTAGAAACAGGAAATTGCTGGGAAGCCAGCAACAGAACTTTGGAAACAGCCCAGCTTGGGAACTTGGGCACATCTATGGCTGATCCCAGCTCTTGTCATGCTTATCTGTGTGGCCCTGAGATGCTCATCCAACTGACCCTCAGTTTCTCATCTGCAAAACAGTGACCATTCCCTTGGAGGGTTGTTCTGAAGACAAAGAAAATATTTGTAATTATCTGCTACATAATAGGCAGTAACTTCTGATTATTTACTTGAGATAGTCAGTCTCCACATTTTCCTTGGGACCACAGAAGATGGTCTAGCCCCTGGGCAAGTTGGGCAGTGCCACAGATCTTCTGTGTAGACTCTGACCCTGGAAAATGCAGGAGTACGTTCCCTGGGTTGCCCATCTCACTTGTCAGCTATTGTATTTGACTCCCATCTGCCATGTCAAAGTCACAGGGCTCCTGCTCTTGGCAGCGAGCCCTGTGCTGTCAGCAGTTGCTGACAGGTGAGACCCACTGGCCCAAGATCAGAAAGCTTGCTTGCACTGCAAAAGGACCTACCTCACCTGTCAGCTGTCACAGTCAATCTTTTTACACTGCTCCACTCCCGGAAATGTGATATCTCGTTCAGGAGAGTGTCTGGAATTATGAAATACAAAATGAAGTTATGGCTGTTTGTTTATTAGCTTGTGTGGTGTTTCTGAGAACCGCTTTTCTCTCGGTGTGGACCTTTAGAAATGGCTTCTTCCATGGCACTTTAGAGCCACACCTGAAGGTTGTGAGGCTGACTGCTTGGCTGAAAAAGTGGGGTGTGCTGCTAAAAAGATCCCAAATTCATCAACAGATTCCACCTATCAGGTGACAGGCCAGGCTCAGGGTACAACTGCCGTGGTAACATGGTGGGATCTGCCTGTCAGCTGGCTCCCAGCCAGTCTTTCTGAGTTTAGAGACCTGGTTCTAAACATGAAACACTGAGCTTCATAAAATCAGCGGTTTGCCCTGAGCATCCAATTGAAAGACATCATCTTTGAAAACAACAGAAAATGATGTTAAAGAATCACAACCAATCCTATCGCTGCCCCGTAAATGTAAGCACCATTTTAATTCTACTGAGGCTGTTGACTATAAGAAGTTTGACAATTTCATCTCCTCTGCTACCAACACACACATAGGAATGCCCACACACCATGTATGCACACACACACGCAGTATTTTTTTCTTCCAGTTTTATTGAGATATAATTGACATACTGCACTGTATAAGTGTAAGGTGTACAGTATAACGATTTGAGTTCCATACAGCATCAAATGATTATCAAAACAGGTTTAGTGAACATCTATTATCTCATATAGATACAAAATTAAAGAAATTGAAATTTTTTTTCTTTTTATGGGAACTCAGAATTACTAACAACTTTCATATATAACATACAGCAGTATTAATTATATTTATCATGTTGTACTTTACATCCCTAGTACTTATTTATCTTATATCTGGTAGTTTGTACTTTTTGACGTCCTTCATCCAATTTTTCCTCCCCTCACCTCCCACTGCAGGTAAACACAAATCTAATCTCTTTTTCTATGAGTTGGTCTGTTTGTTTTTTTTCTGAAGTATAATTGACCTACAACACTATGTTCGTTCCTGCTGCAAAACATAATGATTAGATATTTCTAGACATTTTTAAATGATCATGATAATCCTAGTTACAATATGTCACCATACAAAGATATGACATAGTTATTGAGTATATTCCCCAAATCTTTCTTATTTTGGGTCAAAAAAATCTACCCTTTTGGAAAAGATCTTTCAAATACCAACTGCCTAAAATTAGAACTAAAGTAATAATCACAAAATATCAGAGTAACACACGCAGAAAAACAAAAAAAGAAAAGGAAAAACAAAAATAGCAATTTCAGAATACACAATTTTGTTACAACAGTAATTCATGGTCTGAAAATTCAAAAATTAGAGTAGTATAAAAGGGAACATTTGTGTATCCTCTTCCCCCAACTACTTCCAGAGAGTCCCATGACATGGCTTTTTATCACTCACACATTTGCTCACTGCTGTCTTCCCCCACTGGGATTTCACCTCGACCAGAGTTTGCTGTTTATCTAGCTCACCATAATATCACCAGTGTTGAGCTCAGTGCATGGTATGAGCAATCATTCAATGCCTTCGTGGAATGACTGAATATTTACACCCCTTCATAGAAAGTTGGTCCTCCATTGGTACTGGACTAACGAGAACCTGAAATGTAGATCTCTTTTCAATCAAGAACACTAAGTACCTGTCCTTTAGTCCCATTAGTTCATTTTATCTTGTTTTGGCTGCTATCCAGTTCCCATCAAAAAGACAGCTAAAAAATTGTATTTGAAAAACAGTGCCTAAGGCAATGTTTTCTAACTTGAATTATTCCATAGCTTTGCAAACTTTCAAAATTTTTACAATGGACACAACGATTTAAGGAATAAGGGGAATAAGGAGAGAAGCAACCGAGTTACTGAGGAAGTAACTGAAGAGAAACAACCATTATGCAGCAAGAGTGTTCTTGTTAGAGTTAGGTTTGAGTTTGGGAAATAGGTTCAAGCCATCTGTTCTTACCTAGACAGACAGGCTGGGTTCTTCGTAAGTTGTGAGATGTATCATTGGTAATTTACTGCTAGTAAGAAATAACTGGAATATATGAATATAATTTTAATATACATGAAAGAAGACTGGAGGTCAATATTGTCAGTCTCACTCACACATGTTTTTAAACTCTTTCTTATAGGGCAGAGAAAGGCAAGGTGTTTTAGCAATGCGCCTACATATGCATTTCTCCAGCAGTGCGTATGCATCACACTTGTTAAAAGCACCCTTTCTGTGCATTGTGGCAAAAAGTGGTAAAGGATTTCTGGCCTACAAAATATATTTACTGTGTTATTCTCTGAGTCTCTATCTACACCTTTATCAGGCTAAGACATCAGAGGAAAACAATATAGATGATATTAATTTCCCTTGGTGAAAATATTTCTATAATGTATATAAAGCCTTTTGCTTTCATATGTGGTAATAAAAATGCTGTTGCCTTTTAAAATACATTAATTTTAGATTCAGTGTTTTTATGATTCCATTTTAGCTCCTTTGTTGGTTTAATAGCTGTAACCCTGTTTTGCTATTTTAGTGGTTGCTTTAGGGTTTATAGTCTACATCTTTACCTTATTCCATCTTCAAGTGATACTATAACGCTTCACCTATAGTATAAGAACCTTACAACAATGTGCTTCTATTTCTTCCTTCCTGTCTTTGTGCTATTGTTGCCATACATTTTAGTTCTCATGTGTTATAAGCCTCATCCTACACTGTTTTAATTTTACTTAGTCAACTTTTTAAAAAGAGGTTTAAAAAATAAGAAAGTAATCTTGTGCATTAACCCAATGTGGCCACCATTTCCCACACTTTCCATTCCCTTGTGTGCATCCACATTTACTTTTGGTACCATTTCCCTCTGCCTAAATGGCTTCCTTTAACACTTCTCACAGTCTGGGTTTGCTGGTGATGAATTCTTTTAGTACTTGTAGGTCTGAAAATCTTTATCTTGCCTTCATTTAAAAAGATATTTTCACTGGCTAGAAAAGTTAATTTGACAGGTTATTTTTTTTTTCCTTTTTGTTTGTTAAGGATGGTGACCCATTGTCTTCTCACCTGCCGACTTTCCAATGAGAGCACTGTTACTATCCTTATTTTTACCTCTGACTTCTTTTAAGACTTTTCTCTTCATTAGTGGTTTTAAGCAATTCGATTATGATGGGCGGTGGTATAGCTTTCTTCATTTCTTGTGCTCACAGTTTGTTGAGCTTCTTAGATCTGTGGGTTTACAGTTGTCACAAAATTTGAAGATTTTTGGCCCCTATTTCTTGAACTCATTCTTCTGTCCCTCCCTTAGACATTCCTTAATAAACAATATGTTTATTGTTAGACTATTTGAAATTTTACCAAAGCTTCCTGATACCATATTCATTTATTTTAGTTTCTTTTTCTATGTTTTATTTTGAGTAGTTTCTATTGTTGTCTTCAAGTTCACTCATTTTTTCCTCATCAATTATCTAATCTAGTCCTTTATTTTTATTTTTAACTTTATTTTATCATCTCACACATTATAATTTTAACCTGTAGAAGAAGGATTTGTGTCCTTTTTATATCTTCCATGTCTCAGCTTAACATGTTCAATCTTACCTCTAACTTTTTGAAAATATGGAATACTGTTATAATTTGTCTGCCAATTCTAACATCTGTTTCAGTCAATTTTGACTGATTTTCTTCCTCATTATGGGTTGTATTTTCCTGCTTCTTTGCATGTCTGGTAATTTTTTATTGGATGTCTTGTTGGATAATTATATATTGCTACAAATATACTTGAGCTGTTCTGGAACAGGTGGAGTTACTTGGAAACAGTATGATTATGCTGGGTCTTGCTTTTAAGATTTGTTAGATTGGAACCAAAGCAGTTTTTAATCAAGGCCTATTGGAACTCTAGTCACTGACCTGTGATTAAGAGTTTTTCTGCTCTGACTACTGGGAATAAGCACTGTTCCCTGGCTTATGTGATTTCCTTGCACTGTTCCCTCTAATACTTTCGAGTGTCTTTCCCCAGCTGTGAGTACTTCTCTCACGTGGATGCACTATCAGTACTCAGCTGAGTACTTGAGAGGGAGTCTCTGAAATTCCCTGGAGTTCTCTCTATGTGCAGTTCTTTCCTCTATGGTACTCTGTCCTGAAAATTCTGGATGCTTTGGTCTCTTTGGAATCTCAGTTCTTTCTCCTCAACTCAAGGAATCTGTAAAGTTTTGCTTGGATTTCCTTTCCCTGTACTGTGGCCTGGAAGCTCTCTCAAGGCAACGAGCTGGGGCAGTTATAGAGCTTATTTCACTTGTTTCTCATCAGGAATACTGCCTTTGTTGCATGATATCCAATATCTTAAAACCACTGTTACCTATATTTTGACCGTTTTTTGGTTGTATGAGTCAGTATGGTAAATCTAATCTTTGTTACCCCAGTCATGATCTACATAATAATACTATTTAAATTAAATTTTGCTCTTCCCCAGTGAAGAAATTAAATTATCTAAATACTAACATTTTAAAATACATTAGTTTTTTTTGTTTGTTTGTTTGTTTTTTGCTGTACGTGGGCCTCTCACTGTTGTAGCCTCTCCCGTTGCAGAGCACAGGCTCCGGATGCACAGGCTCAGCGGCCATGGCTCACGGTCCCAGCCGCTCCGCGGCATGCGGGATCCTCCCGGACCAGGGCACGAACCCGCGTCCCCTGCGTCGGCAGGCAGACTCTCAACCACTGCGCCACCAGGGAAGCCCCTAAAATACATTAGTTTTAAATGTCTATTGTTTGATTTCTGTCTCAACATATTTATTTTTTCCTTCTTGGGAAGAAAATGCACTTTTCTAGCTTTCTGAAAAATTGAATCAATGGCTGTATCTACATGAAATGATACTGATTTCCTTTAGAAAGTTAAAAAACTGATTACTTGGGGAGAAGTTTATGAAATATTTTTATAAGTTTTTATAGCTAGTATATGGAGATTTTAGAAGGTGCCTAAGCCACCAGGTGTCTGATATTGGGAATAACTGGTTTCCCCCTAAAATGCTTTTATGTCTTAGGAAGTTCCCCTGAGAAATAAGTGTAGAGTGGGCCTCAATATATGTGACAACTTGGACTTCATAAAACATTCTGGAAAACTCTTTTCAGGATTATTAATTGTACCAATGACTCTTACGTTTTTTTTCCCACTTCCTGGTAGTACTTTTGGCAATGATTTATTTAATCCTTCAAGACTCAGATGAAATGTTTTTTTTTCCTACAACTCTTCCAAACAGATGTCAATCCTACCTTCTGCTGTTCCCCTAGCATTTTGTAAATAGCTCCACTTTAGCGCTCACAGGGCTGTATAGTAATTATTTATTATCATGTCCTTTACGCCAATAAGAAAAATTATGTACTCTTACATGACAGGACCCTATTATTCATATTTATATTGGTATTTCCCACCTACTACATAAGATGATAAATATTTATGAGACTAAATAACATATGTAAGATATTGAGGTATGCTGATAAGAAAATATTAGTGATAGAAACCAAGAATAACTAATAGGGAGTAGTGGGAAGTAAAGTTGGGTTAATAGGGAAAGGGTCAGATTAAAAATGGAAAGTTACCAAGAGCATTTACACTTAAATCAGAATAAATACCTAGTAATTGAACATCACTGAGTAAAGAAGATCAAATTTCATAAAACAATTTTGCACATTTTTCCTTTCAAAAAAGTATAAATTTGGTTATCGTAAAAATTTCTCATAATTTCAATATTTCAAAAATACTTGAGGCAAAGTACAAAATAAAAAATATCTTAGAATATATGCCTCTCCCATTTACTCTCCCCTTCCTCTACATCCTCTTTTCCCTCCTTATAGCTTAAGGGTATTTTCTAAGCACTGTAAAGCTATTTTTTAAACCACTTACATAAATTTTCAGTGTTTGCACTGAATACTGCAACCCTTTCAGGAACACTTAATATTTAAGCATCATCATATAGATATTTCCAGAAGCCTTATCTCCATCTTTATGTCTCCAGGAAAAAAAAATATAAAATCTTTTAAAGTAGTAGCTGGTCACCAGGGAGTAGGAGAATTTGATAATGAACAGAAAAGTGAATGCTTAAAATGTCCAAATCAGGATATTGAGATAATAAGATCAGTACATAAGTATCAAGTAACCTCAGTTCAAAGAAATTTATTTCAAAAATACCTCTAATTTATTGTAATATGGTGATAAGATTGTAGCACTTCCAAAATAATGATCTTGTATGAAGGACAGTTATGACATAAAGTTTAAAGCTAACACACAAAGATAAAAGCCAGGGCAGTGCAAAGCCAAAAGGCAGTTGCTTATTTGGGAGTGCACGGTGCAAATGTTGTGCTGTTTGGTTCCTGAGTCACTACTTGGAGTCTCTTGCTTCTAGACTTTAAATTCTTGCTGCCTCTTAGAATGTCTCACTGGGATCACACTGCTACTTTATATTAAACATGCTTAACATATAACACAAATCACTTCTCCCTCCCTTCCTTCTTCCTTCCAACTGGTACTTATCTCTGCATTATTACATACTAAGGATATAGGCACAACACAACACAACAAAACAAAACACACTTATCTCTTTGTCCAAAGAGAGGGAAGATAGACACATAAAGTAAATCTAGTGTGATAAGTTGGATAGAAGAAGAAGGTTATTTTTCATTCATCTTCCTTTCCTCTTACATTCATTTTTCTCCCTGTGCCACAGAAGGTGGGCATACCTCTGAGAACACATCCCTCAGACTCCCTTGCCACCTGACTTGCAGTTAGTTTCGGCCAATGAGAGGCTGCTTAGGTGCACATCTTTGGCAGTAGCAGAGCTCCACCAGAATACAAGCTCTCTTCCTCCATAGCTCCACTCTCACTGGCCCTAGTAATTCTTGTTTCTCCTCTTGCCCCTTCATCCCTAGAGTTTGTAATGGCTTTTCATCATTTCTAGTCTCTGAATGCATTTGCTTGTTCCTCTGTAAATAGTTTCTTTATGTGAACCAGCTGGAACGCTTTCTGTCAAGACCCTGCCTTGTTGTAGAAGCATAAGAGAAGGTTGTTAGCTCTATCTGGGGAAGTTAGAGGAGAAGTATATTTTTGCATTGACATCTAAAAGATAAGTAGTTATTTTCTAGAAATTATGGCAGGAAGGGAGTATTACAGAGAGGGAAGACTGGACCTACAAAGGAGCAGAGTATGCAAGAACCTGGCATGAATTACAAACAACTCAATGTTTCTGGTTGTGAAGTGCAAGGCACTGGTCACCTAGAATTAAATCCTTGAAGTTTATTTAGCTGATCCTCTCTAAACCACTGTTTCGAATTATTTACCAAATATGGTCAAATTTTCTTCTCTTGAAAAATAATGACAATGAAAACTATTATTTATTTGACACCAATTATGTATCATAAATTGTGCTAGCTCTTTTTGGTGTGCAACTGTTATTAGTATACTGAAGTGGGCAAGCTCAAGGTAAAGGAGGTGAACAACTCTTTCAAAGAAATACCTAAACATATTATTGTAAATGGAGTGTTCACATCATCTGCTATAAATAATGGCAAAGACAGCCAAGGCTTTAAAGTAAAAATGTTAGATAATAAAGTGAAACAGTAGACTCCAAACACTAGAATGGGCCTTAGAGATCATCTGATGAGTTGACGCCTCTTCATCTCTTTACCATCCAGGTATTCCCAGTGCATACTCAGACTCAGCAACGATCAGAACTAACAATCTCCTGGGGCTCCTTTATTCTACCTTTGAACAGTTCTGATGATAAAACAATTGTGCTTCAAGTTGAGCTGAAGAGTAGCTCCTCATTTTGCCAATTAAAACAGCATCCTTCAAATTCATTCTATGTTATGCTGATATTACACCTGCTCCCTGGAAAGAGGTTTCTAAGAAATATGAAAAACACTGCATAGGATCTACCTCATTTAAGAAGTTCTGCAGTAAGTGAATCTATTTTTATTTAATAAAAAGTTCTCCAAATACACTTGACCACAAAATATTTCTCTATTTTTATTATCATCACATCATGTGTTAACATTCTGGGAACTAGCTGTCTTTGCCTAGGTCCTCTAAAAGCAAAGCCTGAGGCAAGGGTAAAGTGGAGTGGAGGTAATGCATTTAGCTGGTACAAGCTCAGACGACATGAAAGACGACATGAAGCAGGCACAGGTAAGATGTGCTGGCTGCCACTTCACAATGAGCCAGAAGGAGACACAGCAGAATAGTGCCTTCACTCAAAATGGGTAGTTCACACAAGGGATAAAGGAAGGGGAATTATCTGCCAAGCTTCCTCACACCACTTTTGTACAGGTCAAGAATGACCTATACTAACTCTCCTCTGTCTTCAGGTTGTAATAGTTGGCCCTCAAATGGTGACTTGGAGAGCCAGATTCCAAGCCCTACTTTTGAATCCTAAAGTAGAGAGGTGAGTCCTCAAGGGCAGGCCCCACCTGTGGGGTGTAAGGGCCATCAAACTCCAGGCTTCAACCCAGACTCCAGCCAGCTCACAGAGCTTGGCATGGTGGGAGCAGCTGCTGTGCTATGGAGTTGAATGGAAATCATGCAAAATTGTGATTCTCCTTTCACATAGTCATCCTTCAAATATTAGTAGGCTCATGACATTTTTGAAGATTTTTAAAGTTAATATCCTCAATTCCTAAGACTGAATCCTTTTGTCTGCCTCTCCTTTGGTTGCTCTTCTATTTATTGATACTTCTAGTCTATTTAAAAAGGATATATGTATATGTGTAACTGATTCACTTTGCTGTACCCCTGAAACACAACTAACACAACATTGTTAATCAATTGTTGCTATACCACAATAAAAATTTTAAACAAAGAAGTTACTTTAAAAAAATAGGATACTCTGACCACAAACCATGTCCCAGGTGTCTGACTGGAGTGTTCTACATTCTAGATAAAGAAGTACTTCTGTCTATGCTGCCACAGACTGAATTGTCTTTTATGGCACATGCATCACATTCTGTCTTGACAAACTTCTAAGTTGTTTCTTTTCTTACATTGCTGTTTACTCATCCTGCAGTTGAAGAGTGGAAATTTTCACTATCAAATATACGTTAAAAAAAATAAAGTTCAAAGGGTAGCACTTGAACTTTATTTTTTTAATTTTTTTTATTTTTTGTTTTGCGGTACGTGGGCCTCTCACTGTTGTGGCCTCTCACTGTTGTGGCCTCTCCCATTGTGGAGCACAGGCTCCGGACGCGCAGGCTCAGCGGCCATGGCTCACGGGCCCAGCCGCTCCGCGGCACGTGGGATCCTCCCGGACCGGGGCACAAACCCGTGTCCCCTGCATCGGCAGGTGGACTCTCAACCACTGCGCCACCAGAGAAGCCCTGAACTTTATATTTTTAAATGTATTCTAATTGTACTGAATCCATTGCTTCAGTCACCTGTTTTAGCC
This sequence comes from Grampus griseus, assembly GCF_964374135.1. Taxonomy (NCBI): domain Eukaryota; kingdom Metazoa; phylum Chordata; class Mammalia; order Artiodactyla; family Delphinidae; genus Grampus; species Grampus griseus. Next base: position 43,054,394 of record NC_139011.1, on the reverse strand, counting down.
CAGCATCTTAATTAGATACCTTTCAGATTCATGTTGCTTATACATTTGCAGAATATGCTATCCAACTCACTTTCTAGTATGCCACCTAAAATCTCCCTTTAGGCTTGCATTAATCCTCTGGTCCAGGAGGCTCCAAATATTTTTGAATTCTGACCACCATTTAGAAAAACAATTGAACGGGCTTCCCTGGTCCGGAGCCTGTGCTCCGCAGCGGGAGAGGCCACAACAGTGAGAGGCCTGCGTACCACAAAAAAAAAAAAAAAAAAAAAAAAAACAACAATTGAAGAACTGAAAGTATTATATGTGTGTATATATGTGTATATATATATCACATGCATTTCTATAGTATTATTACATTAAGAAACCCAAAAATGCTTTTAAACATTTATCATCAACTTTAATGAAATTTTGTATAATACTTGTATAATATTGTATAAAATTTTGTATAATAAGTTTCAAATAACTTTAAATGTTAAGAAAAAAAAAGAGGCTTGCTTCATGGTTTAGATGCCTGGATTTTAAATGCCTTGCTACTTATTACTTTATTTTATCAGTAATATCTCAAGGCAAGATGAGGTTTATTAGTTAAATATGGTGGATGAAATCTATATATTAAATATGCCCATAATATTTTCTAAATATTTTTCAACTTCTTTGGGGATCTGATTAGATTATCATTATTATCCTCTTGAATATGATCAACAAAAGCCTGTCCTAGTATGTAAGTACTCTCAGCTTTGCCATTTTCTTGTTGTTCACTTGTATTTATGTTACTAGTATTATCTTCAAATTTTATTTCTTTATAGGAATCTTTATAAGCCACTTATCTATTTTGTGGCCATGTTCATTTACTTAGAACAAGACAATATAATCTTTAAATCCATTTAATGTCACACAGCAGCTCAATACATTGCAATACCCTGAATGCAAATGAGAAAGTGAGGGCGAGACTGCAAGCCTCTCAGCGTTGTAGATGAGTCCTGTATATTTATGGGTAAATGAATGCCTGATATACAGTACACCCAACACAGGTGTCATTTTTGAGCCCCATGTTAAATATTAGTAAAGTTTAATATCTTGATCATTTTAATATAAAACTAATATAAATATAGCTTATATATATATTTTTTGCAAACCCAGTGAATCATCTTACACACCCCACTTTGATGAGCACTACTCTAAATCATACCTATTTATATGGTCAGTTAGGGCAACTTATTCACCTCCCTGCGTCTCAGTCATCTCCCAGTTAAAATAGTCACTCCTATTGTAGTTTGGGGTCCAAACTACATAGTCTTCATCTCCTTCAAGGCCTAAGGGTAAGGAGTAGAACAAGGAGATTATTGAAAATCAAAGCCACAGCCTATTTAGGGATGTCGGTTACTCCAAAAGTATAGTGATTCATAACAAAGATATATGGAGGACATGACTGATAACTGAGGTCAACTTGGCCGTCTCCTACCCTCTCCTGACCCCCACCTTCACTCCCACTCCGGAGCCCCACGCCCAAATCTAGACCTCACCAGCCAGCTGTGGGAAATAGTAGGGTCCGCTAACAGCCTCAGAACACCTATTCATGTCTGCTGCTTGGAGAATCAGCCTCCAAGGGACGGGCAGTGACGCTCACTAACTGCTGCCTAAGGGGGAGCCCCAGAGGACTCAGAAGAGCGCGGTGAGTTCTGCAACATGCTCTGAGTTGTGAGTTCTGGGGCAGAGGGAGTTGAGGGAGAGCCCCATCTTTCTCATTTAAATGAACAGCTCACGAGAACCGAGAAGGAGTCTCTCTCCACTACTGAGGGGCAACAGTGTGTGAGATATGTGGGATGCGATGCACTGGCTGTTAGGCTCTCCACAGTCCTGGGAGGAGCAGGTATAGAGGAGAGAGAATAAAGCCAGAAATGCTCCCTTTAAAATTCCCCCCAAAGGCCCCTTCTATGGAAATATAAAGATGGAGGAGAAAGATTCCTCCCTGAAAAACCTACCTGGCAGGACTGGTAAAATGATTAAAGGAAGCATACATGAAAAGCTCCTTAACATGATTATATATATGGTAGATATTCCATAAAATTAGTTTAAAAAGAACAGTCCTTGAACTGTATGTCTGAACTCCAATGGGAAGAAGTTGCCAGTAATTCCTAATGACTAATTTTTCCACAAGCATTTTAGTCAATCCTTGTAGATTATTGCTATTATTAAGTACCTAACAAGCTTTGTTGGCATAGAACTATGCATTGCCTTGAATTGAAAATACACAGTAATTTTATAGAAAAATTTATAGGCAATGTAGAACCCCTTAAATTGAATTAGATTCTTAAATATAGTACTTATAATACCCTTGATGTAAGCTTTTTTAAAGCATTAGGGGAAGCAAACAAACAAGGTCTATATTTTTACATAGGGTGTTTTATGTTAAATACTGCAATATTTATGTTTGGCACTATTCACTCCATGGGAAAATATACTCTGTGTGTCTTTTATTCTCTAGATAGTTCAGACTCACTGATACCCAAGGGTTTACTACACCCACAGATTTTGTCACAATACTTATATATTGAAAGGCATTTTTACCATTGAAAAGCAATCCAAGTCTAATTCTGTAATTGTTATATACTGTAAGATGTTATCATTTAGTATGTGTGAAGTACCTAGAATATCTATCGGCAGTGAATATGACATAACATAATCTATTTTACAAGTAAAATGGCTTGCCAGGATCTGTTTTATTTCCAACTGATGGCCAATTTAAAGACTCTTGTTTCTTTCTTTCTTCTTTTTTTGCCTGTTATTAAATTTACTGTCAAAACAATTAAGTGCAAATAATCCAGTTCTCCTACACCTACTTAGAACAAACGGATTCTGACTTCCTCATTCATTTCAAAAGTTAATGTTTTGCCTATGGACTACTTAAATATTCCTTTCTTTGAGGAATTCTGATAGTTCAGGTCTTGAAATAACAATATTAAAGGTCAACTTAGCAATATTCTTATTTCCTAGAGCTATGTAACATACCAATTTTTCTCTCAGAAATAGCCAAAGACAAGCACTTTTTTTTTGCTTTTAGTTGGAAGAATGCAGTGATGTTTAGTAGTTGGGAACTTGGAGATGGCAAAAAGAGACTATTTTCTGGAGGAGACTGCAGCAGTCAAGGATCTATTGACCAAAGGTCAGATTCTGAGCAAAGAGACAAGATGGTGATGGTTCAAGGCTTTCTGAAAAGAAGAACATACATTTCAGAGTTGTACTCTCTCCATCAAACTGTGCTAGCATTTGCTTACCTAGGTACTATGCCAGTTAAAAATAGTAGAAAGTAAATTAAGATAAAAATACAATCAAGAACAGTAATAATACCCATTATTTACTGAGTACCTTTTATGTGTCAGGTGCTTTACAGAGTCACCCAAATGCTTTTGCAAATGAAGAAACCAAAGGTCTGAGAGGTTAAGGACATTAGCAAGATCACGTAGCTCATAGATCACGCAGCAGAGACTCAAGCCAACTCAAAGTCTGTGCTCCTTCCACTAAACTGTTATCATGTAAGAAAAAAGCTACACTCATCAAACGGATCATTTGTGTTTCATTTGTACAGAAAATCTAAGCTATTTAGATTCTAGTCCACTGCCACCTATGAGCACTATTTCTGTAGGGAGGGACCACACTAATTTCAGTTCAATCACACTGACTCAAAGGCATGTGTGTGTTTATGATTATAAATACCTCTGAGATTCAAAAAGGCAATAGTTCTTCCATTTTTCCAATCCATCAAGTCGACTGCTTCAGAATAAAACACTCCTACATGAGGTGTTGCATGCTGATATAAGCTTTTTAATGAAGAAAGGGAATTAACATTCATTGTGCCAGGTCTTTTGCAGGAATTTGCTTTCGTGATCCTAAAAGAACTTTATGGGAGGGTATAGTAGGTCCATTTTATGGATGAGGAATTAAAATCTCACAGAGGACATGTCAGTTGCCAGAGAACATAGAGAAAGACAGTAGTCCAGCTCTCTTGAACGCAGAATGGTGATAACACAGACACAGAAGGAATGAGACAGACCTAGGGTCCAGTCCTGGCAGTGTTCCTAACAATAAACTTGCCAGCCTCTGGACTAGGCATAGGGATATCAAGAAAGACTAAATTTCTCTCATTTATTTTGCTTATGGGTAGCAGTCTCTTCAATGACCTAGTTCTGCAGTGTGGCTTTTCAGAGTCATTCTTGAGAGCTCTGCTGAGAGTACATTTCCTAAACTCTCAGGATGACTTTTTAACCCATCTAATTTCCTGTAGAAAGTCCCTCCCTGCTTAAAGAAAGTGTAGTGGATTGGTGCTCTGTTAGATAATTCTTATTGATACCCATGCGAATACAATGGGTTAGTGGAATTTGTGAATCAGCCCGCCTCATTTACACCTTAGTATTCATTAATATTTTAGACTTTGGGCATTACAATTCAGGAAAATGTGGACCCTTATAGTTTGTTTACTGGAGTGCCTCATCTCTTTGCCCTGTGTGTGAAAGAGAAAGTGAAAAGAGAAAGACTAAGGAAGAAAGTGGGGAAGTCTTTCTTTAAACAGAATAAAAATAAAGAATAACCACCAAGAGCTTCCCTGGTGACGCAGTGGTTGAGAGTCTGTCTGCCAACGCAGGGGACACGGGTTCCTGCCCCAGTCCGGGAAGATCCCACATGCCGCGGAGCGGCTGGGCCCGTGAGCCATGGCCGCTGAGCCTGCGCGTCCGGAGCCTGTGCTCCGCATGGGAGAGGCCACAACAGTGAGAGGCCCGCGTACAGCAAATAATAATAATAATAATAAATTAAAAAACATTTTAAAAGAATAACCACCAAGAAGTATTAGAGAGCAGATCACACAGAAAGATTAAATATTGTTTAAAAGTTATCTCTTGATATTAGTTCAAGACTTACAAATGGATTATGAAGTTTGGAACACACTGGTCTCAAGAGGTTGTGTCCTAAGGGGTTCTAATTCCTCCACCATCTTTGAGAGACGTTTCTCTTCCCCGCCCCCAACTTTCTAGCCTTCCACGTTTTTTCCAGAGGAAGTTTTAAGTGTGTCTTAGTAGCTGGAGTTTTGCCACTAAAATCAACCCTTATTTCTAGCCCTATCCTCAACTACCCAACCATTTAAACTTGTTGACTTTGACTTACCTCCAAGATGTCAAGAAACAAAATTATTAAATTAAATCGAGTCAAAACTCAACAAAGCAGCAATTCTTTTTACAATATCCCTGAAGAACAGACATTAAACCTCTGTCTGAATAGTTAAGTTAATACTTTTGTTGCCTAATTAATTAAGAGAAGGAATTCAGGTCAGATGTGAAGAAAAGTCAGGTATTCTTCCCTTAAAGCAATAAGCCACTTGGTTTTAACATTAATGTTCCTTGAAAACATTATGCTTATTTACATTGTGTTTCCTCCTCTACCACCCCAATTCAGGTGTAAACAAAGTGATAAAGTGCTAGCCTTTTCTGGTGCATCTGTTAACACAATATTAGCTTCTAACATCTGAGGATGGCTGGACCTTCACCTCTACTTTATTTCCTCAATTGTCAGATGCATACATACAGGCATGACTATATAAATAAAACCTCAGAAATAAACATATGCAGAGAACCATATGCTCAAACTAAAATATCTTAACACCACTCAATCAACTGATGTTTTAGTCTTTTCAAGTTCAAGTGATGATCAAAGATTTATTCTGATGCAGGTTGGTGTGGTCATCCACATGCAACTACAACATTGCTGGGAGCCCTTGAGTGTTAAGGTATGCTAAAAAGACGTAAAATCGTTTGTCTAGATTTGGAACAGGAGTCACAAACTCAAAAGCCTACAGCAACCTAAATGTCCATCGACAGACGAATGGATAAAGAAGATGTGGTACATATATACAATGGAATATTACTCAGCCATAAGAAGGAACGAAATTGGGTCATTTGTTGAGACGTGGATGGATCTAGAGACTGTCATACAGAGTGAAGTAAGTCAGAAAGAGAAAAACAAATATCATATATTAACGCATATATGTGGAACCTAGAAAAATGGTACAGATGAACTGGTTTGCAGGGCAGAAATTGAGACACAGATGTAGAGAACAAATGTATGGACTCCAAGGGGGAAAAGCCATGGGGAGGTGGGGGTGGTGCTATGATGAATTGGGCGATTGGGATTGACATGTATACACTGATGTGTATAAAATTGATGACTAATAAGAAGTTGCTGTATAAAAAAATAAATAAAATAAAATTCAAAAAAAAAAAGAAAAGAAAAGCCTACAGAGACCAGGTAGATGACAGAAATGCCTGAAGTTGTGAAAAAACTCAACCTCCTGGGGAACCTGTGCCCACCTTAAGGAAGTCCCCACTAATCAGCACTAGCAAAGGTTTTCTGCCAAAAGTGTTGGCTCAGTGTTCTAGATTTTTCTATTTTTTAAGAGAATCCAGACAATTTTTAAAAAAAGATAATCTCTTTATTTTTAAACGTTGGACACTAGTACAATTAAAAAAACAAAAGCAAACTACAGACAGGCCAAACAAAATATATCTGTAGGCTCACATGTCTCCAGTTTGGTAAATTTGTTTTAGGCAGGTGGGCTATTTTCAGCTCCTTTCCTAAAATTCAATATTTATATTAATTTATTTATATACTCAGACATGACTAAGTTATTTCTCTAATGTTTTTAAAGTGCTTAAGGTAAACCAGATAGAAAATATCTTTGAGACAAATCATCTTAGATCAATGGCTATTAGTAAGGTAGAGGCAGTTCTGCAAGACTAGAAGGGGGGAGCCAGAAAGAAAATAAATATTTCCTTGTAGAAATTATTGTTAAAGATAGTCTTAGGGTCATTGTCCCCTAGAAGTTTCTGCAATGATGGAAATGTTCTATACCTGCTCTGTCCAATATGTTAGCTACTTGCTGCCATGATATGATAGACACTTGCCACTAGCACTTGAAATGTGGCTAGTACAAGAAGAGAATTTTAAATTTTATTTAACTTAATTTAAATTTAAACTTAAATAGCTGCATGTGGTTAGTGGCTACTGTATTGCACAGCACGGATCTAGATGTACATGTCAGAAGAGAACATCTGGTTCAAAAGCTACCAATCCTATGTACATCCTTATTAGATATTCAACAGTTAAATTGTCAAAATTTTAAATTGGAGTAGTCAGATAAATAATAATGGTAGCTCTTGATTAGTTTACTAATTTAATAATTTAATAATTTTAAATTATTAAAAATTTAATAATTTTCCTGCTTATTAGTGACATTTATCATCTTATAACATTTGAATTTCCATTTTGAAGTATCCTGTTCATGTACTTTGATCATTTTTCTATTGAGTTGCTTTTCTTTCTCTCTCTCTCTTTCTGTCTCTACCTCTTCTTCCCTTCTTTCCTTCCTTCCTTCCTTCTTTCCTTCCTCCCTCCCTTCTTTTTTCCTCCCTCCCTCCCTGCCTTCCTTCTTTCCTTCATAATTTGTAGAAGTAATTTATAAGTTCTCAGTTTTAATCTTTTGCATTTTATATGAATCACGAATATCTTCTCCCAATCTAAGCATTGTGTCTTACTTTGTTTATAGTGTCTTATTTGATCTGAAGTTTAAAAATGTTAATGTAGTTGATGTATCTAGCACTTTATTGTTTATGCAGTTTGTGCTTTATTGAAGAAATTCTTTTGGAACTAAAGTGTATGTTATCTGATATTAATATGGTTAGATTAACATTCTTTTCATTTAGGTTTGCCAGATTTAGTAAATGAAATTATAGGACACACTGTTACATTTGACGTCCAGATAAACAATGAACTTTTTTTCACCTTGGTATAAGTTTGCCCATGCAATATTGGGACATATTTGTCATAATAAAAAATATTCATTGTTTATCTGAAATCAAAATTTAACTGGTCATCTTGTATTTATTTCATCAGGCAACTCTATTTTGTTTAGAAAATACCTAGTATATAATTTTCTCCCATTTTTCTTCCAAACTTTCAAGATCCTTGTGCATTAGGTATATTTTCCATAAATAGCATTTAAATGAGATTTGGTTCCTTACCCAACATGAGGATCTGCCTTTCAAAAGGCAAATTAAATCCATTTACATTTATTATAATTATTTTCTTTTAATATTTACCATGGTTTTACTATGCTTATTTTTTTCTCTTTCTCTGCTTTTTCCTATATTGACTGAGTTTTCTTTATTCCTGTTTTTACACTCTACTAACTTGAATGATATGACTCTGTTATTTTAATTGTTTACTTTAATATTTATTTATTTATTTATTGACTGTGTCGGGTATTAGTTGCAGCACACAGACTCTTTGTGGTGTGCAGGCTTCTCTCTAGTTGTGGCGTGCAGGCTCCAGAGTGTGTGAGCTCTGTAGTTGTGGCATGTGGGCTCTCCAGTTGCGGCACACAGGCTCTCTACTTGTGGCACGCGGGCTTAGTTGCCCCACAGCATGTGGGATCTTAGTTCCGCTACCAGGGATCAAACTGACATCCCCTGCAATGCAAGATGGATTCTTAACCACTGGACCACCAGGGAAGTTTTGATTAAAGCTATATTTGATTATTTTATTTTAGAGCTATGCATACTCTTTTGTCATATTTGAATGAAATTTTTCTCATTACTTAAATCGCCTCTTTTATGTGTACTTAAAGTTTTAAAAGTCATCTATTTTTATGGTCTCTGTTAGTTTGCCCTCTGATAATATTTCACATTTGGAGGAAATATAATACGTATTTTATCTTTTGTGCATTTTGATTCCATCCTTCCATTTATACTGTGTTTCAGAAGAATTTAGTTATCTCTGACTTTTTAGAGCTAATATTTTTTAATATCCCTTAGTATTTCTATTTACCATGATATGTCTATTGATGTTACAAATGTGTGTTAAAGTCTACTCTGCTTAAGTGAGAGTTGCAGTTGTTGTTACAAGATAAGAACCTCTGTGCTTGAGATATTTATAGATGTTTATGCCTCATAAAATAATACACATAAAATGCATCTTTTTATGTGTGTGCATATATGTGTGAATGTAGCTTGCTACCTAACATTTATATATATCTAGTGCATATAAAAATAAACATACACACACACAAAGTACTAATTCTACTGACCATTACTATGATGGTGTATTGGTGTGAAAACTGACCATATGTCACATACCATAGGGGGACACATGGAGCCACTGACCCATAGTCTTTATAATGAAAAGTTTGCAGTGCTTATAAGTACAGAACAGTCTCACCTATTATGACAGCAGTGTTTGCAGAGTACTTTCATGTACAATTCTCTTAATTTTTTTTCCAAAATTCTTTTGGGAGGAGGAAAGACATTATAAACCTCTATTTGTAAATTAGTAATTGAGACACTAAAGAGTTTTTTAAATATTCGTTCAGAAAGTGTTTTCTTTACTTAAAATGAATTTCTAAGCTTCTGTAAAACTCAATTCCAATGTCAGGCAGTATTTGATTTGTTCCTACAGAGTATGAACCTTAATGAAATAAATGTATTTTAACTAGAGTTTTGTGGGGTTTTTTTCTTCACAAAACCTTACCTGAAAGATTAGAATCATGAAGAAAGTCTATCAAAAATTGGCTAATTTCAGAACACAAACTCAACATGACCACATATACCATTTAGATTAAACACGATAGCAGATGATTGTCTTTAAAATTATAGTAAAATAGGTATCATTTTCTCAGATACATCTTATACTAAATAGTTCAATGATTTATGTTGCTATTTTAATTGAAATCAATTTTATAGGGAAAATGACTTAATCATGTGTTAGGTACAATGTTTTATCTGGTTAATTTCATAGCAGAATCCCAACCTCATGGGCTATGCAACCCAAACCTTAAAAAGCCAGCTGAATTTCAGAGATGGTATAGAAAGAAAGAGAAAACGTCTGGGATTCTTCTTATATATCAAGACCAATGAAGAGAGATTTTCTTTTCTTAATAAAGAAAATGATGCAGATGCCTTTAAAAGGATACAAGTAAGAAGAAGGATACCTGTTGATAACAGTTATACTCAAAGAAGTTACTGTGACTAATCAAATAATATAATTTATAAGCAAACGAAAGTCATTCTCATTTATCTAATTAAAGGAATGACTTGTCAAGGAGTAGTTTTAAACTTATCCATCATCCATATACTACAGACTGAAATTCCAGTCGTTGGAGATGTATCTATAAAGATTCAACACATGTGACACTATGTTAGGAGTCAGATTACTGCTGAAATGAGCATCTGTGTAGGAAAGGAGGGTTTCTACAGCAGTACCCTACTCACTTCACATTGCATTGCAAGAGTGGAGGTTGGGGAAATAAAACATGGTAGGAACTCTCTTCTAAGCATCTGTTGGCAGTAGAAACATCTGTCCTATTCACTGCAGTGTACTCACTGCCCTAAACCCAGCTTAGCCTATATAAACCACTTAATAGATATTTACTGAAGAAATGAACGAATGAAGGTTGAGTACCAAAAATTACATATTACCACTTCCTTCACTCTTTCTTCCAAGGTCAGACCAAATCCAAGTTGGATATAAAATAGGCTTTACAAGACCATACCAATTGCTACCTAAAGGACTTGATGTTAAGTTTACCTCCTAGATCTGTGTATGCATGCCAGGATATAGACATCACACTGCTGTTTTATCAACTAAGTTTTCTTCATGGCCATCCATAGAGGTCTCAGTGTCCTGGTGATCACACCCATGCCTTGGGAACCACAGCTATTTCATCTGCCCAGTTAAATAAATTTAGCATCAGATGTTTGCTTCTGCCTTATCTTTATTTTAATAGAACAACATCCCTGTAGTTTGGATATCTGGCTCTCCTTCTTACTGAATCAGTACTCCCTTCCTTTGGGGAGCTGCTCCCCCATCAGCTGTAACCACATGCCTTAGTGCAAGTTGCCAATCATATTATTCTTCCATCTCCTCCCCCAGGCAATTTAAGTTCCAATTGGATTGTGAGGTTAGACCAATCAGAATTTATGTTGGACTTTTTGAAATGAAATGTAGAAAGATATGTAAGCACTTTCTGTGTAAATCCGTGAAATATGGAGAATGGATTTGTTGATGATCAAATTATTTTATATATGTGAATGGAAGCAGCCTGAGAAAATGAAGACAGATGACGAGAAAAGCAGATGAGAGGAAGAGAGAGAAGGAAGGAAGAGGAGGAGAAGGTGAAGGAGAAGGAGAAGAGAGAAAAGAGAAGAGAAAAATGGTGAGATTGGAGCTCAAGGATCCAATTTTTCCCTGGAGATTTAACTATATCCCTAATCATCCCTCAATTTTGTGAGGAAATAAATTGTTCTTGTTGCCCAAGTTAATATGAATGTTTATTACTTTCAGTCCAGATCCCTAAATGATACTAATAGTAAACTGGTAGCTGGACAGAGCTGCTAGATAATTATTATCTACCTACCTCTATCCAGCTGAATGGGCTCCACCACGTACTCTGAGAATCCCATAGCTGACTGGTGTCTGCATCGTACTCCTTACATGCCTTTGGACATCAAGTCTTGCCTTCAGCTGTGAGCTTCTGTTGTTCTATCTGTCCCAATCCAGCACCTTTACTTGGTGTTATCATGCCCCAGGCTCCAATGAGCCCTCAGCTATGTTCACAGAAGTTGCACAAGGTCTTTTTTGCTTTTCAATAATATGCTCCTATCCTTTTATTTTTAGCAAAGTTTTTGAAGCAAGGCAATATAATGGTTACTTCTGTGCTTTAAAAAGATAACATCACAACTGTGTGAAGAATAAGTGATGGAAAAGGGCTGCACTTGAGGGCAAGGAGACAAGAAACTAATGAGAGTGGAGGAAGGTCTGATGAGAGGAAGAAGCAATAAGGATGAAAGGATGTGAAATGCACAGTAGAGGAAATGCACAGTAGAGGAACTGAGGAATTGGGAATGCTCCTGGGCGAGGTTCACTGGTCCGAGAGAAAGGGGCCAGAGAAGTCGCGCCCGGGTGAGGGTTTGGGCAGAATTTATAGGGGAAGAAGGGAAAGGGGTGTGGTGAATCCAGGCGGGTGCAGGGTATTCCTTATTTGGTGGTCTTTTCGGGTATCATGGCAATATCTTGTGCCGGTCGCATCAGTCTTGGGACTGTTAGTCCCGCCCCTCGAAAGGCGGGAAGGCTGGGCAGGGTGGAAAGTCCCCAGGTCAGTTCCTGGAACTGGGTGGTCCAGAAAGTTTCGGTCTGATGCAACCTGTGAGTCTGATTGCGTTCCCCTGCCTCGGACCAGGTGGCCTTACAATTAGATGTGAAATTCTAGATTTCTTCACTTGTATAATTATTCAAATGAAAGTTTTAAGGAAATAGCACCTTACATATTTTTTTTAAATAAACAACAGAAAATTCAAGATTTAACAATGCAAAAATATTGTTTGGAGAAAATGAAAATGGTAAGGGGTGGATTGCAAAGTAAACAGTTTTGGCTATAGCTGATGTCATGAGGAAAAAGTTATCATTGGCTAGGTTTGGGGGGGGGGGGGTCATGTAGAGAGTGGTGGTAGGTCCAGAGCAGAGTGAGAAGGTTTCCAGGGTGCAATGTTGGAAGTAACATTTCTTACACTGAAAACAAATAAAACAACAATGATAAATATTGTTTTCCCATTCTGAGGGCTGTCTTTTTGTTTTGTTTATGGTTTCCTTTGCAGTGTAAAAGCTTTCAAGTTTCATTAGGTTCCATTTGTTTATTTTTGTTTTTATTTTCATTACTCTAGAAGGTGGATCAGAAAAGATCTTGCTGTGATTTATGTCAAAGAGTGTTCTGCCTATGTTTTCCTCTAAGAGTTTTATAGTATCCGGCCTTAAATTTAGGTCTTTAATCCATTTTGAGTTTATTTGTGTGTATGGTGTTAGGGAGTGTTCTAATTTCATTCTTTTACATGTAGCTGTCCAGTTTTCCCAGCACCACTTATTGAAGAGAATGCCTTTTCTCTGTTGTATACTCTTGCCTCCTATTTTATAGATTAGGTGACCATAGGTGTGTGGGTTTATCTCTGGAATTTCTATCCTGTTCCATTGAGCTATATTTCTGTTTTTGTGCCAGTGCCATACTGTTTTGATTACTGTAGCTTTGTAGTATAGTCTGAAGTCAGGGAGCCTGATTCCTCCAGCTCTGTTTTTCTTTCTCAGGATTGCTTTGGCTATTCATGGTCTTTTATGTCTTCATACAAAATGTAAACATTTTTATTCTAATTCTGTGAAAAATGTCATTGGTATTTGATAGGGATTGCATTGAATCTGTAGATTGCTTTGGGTAGTATAGTCATTTTGACAATATTCCAGCCAAGAACATAGTATATCTCTCCATCTGTTTGTGTCATCTTTGATTTTTTTCATCAGTACCTTATAGTTTTCTGAGTACCAGTCTTAAACAACCAACAAGGGATGAATCTCCAAAATATACAAACAGCTCATACAGCTCAATATCAAAAACATGAAAAAAACAATCAAAAAATGGGCAGAAGATCTAAATAGACATTTCTCCAAAGAATACATACAGATGGCTAAAAAGTACATGGAATGATGCCCAACATCACTAATTATTAGAGAAATGTAAATCAAAACTACAATGAGTATAACCTTACACTGGTCAGAAAACTACACAATGAGTATAACCTCACACTACAATGAGTATAACCACACACTGGTCAGAAAACTATAACCTCACACTGGCCATCATCAAAAAATCTACAAACAATAAATGCTGGAGAGGGTGTGTAGAAAAAGGAACCCTCCTACAGTGTTGGTGGTACAGTACCAACTGTACCAGCACCAACTGGTACAGCCACGATGGAGAACAGTATGGAGGTTCCTTGAAAAGCTAAAAATAGAGCTACCATATGATCCAGCAATCCCACTCCTAGGCATATATCTGGAGAAAACCATAATTTGAACATATACATGCACCCCAATATTCATTGCAGCACTATTTACAATAGCCAGAACATGGAAGCAACCTAAATGTCCATCAACAGAAGAATGGATAAAGAAGATGTGGTACATATATACAATGGAATATTACTCAGCCATAAAAAAGAGTGAAAAATGCCATTTGCAGCAACACATATGTGCCTAGCGATTGTCATACTGAGTGAAGTAAGTCAGATAGAGAAAGACAAATATCATATGATATCATTAATATGTGGAATCTGGAAAAAAAAAGGGTACAAATGAACTTATCTACAAAACAGAAATAGAGTTACAGATGTAGGAAACAAACTTATGGTTACTAGGAGGTAAGGGGGTGGGGAGGGATAAATTGGAAGATTGGGATTGACATATACACACTACTATGTATAAAATAGATAATTAATAAGGACCTACTGTATAGCACAGGGAACTCTACTCAATACTCTGTAATGGCCTATAAGGAAAAAGAAGCTAAAAAAGAGTGGACATATGTATATGTATAACTGATTCACTTTGCTGTACACCTGAAAGTAACACAACATTGTAAATCAACTATACTCCAATAAAAATTAAAAATAACAACAGCAAAAAACAACAATGACAAAAATCCTCATGGGGAGAGTTAAATATATGGCCAACAGAAGAGGCTTCTCTCTGAAAAATCACTTGGTCCTCTATCAAGAGCAGTAGTGATACAGCTGGGGAGCCCAGCCCAGAAAAGAGAACTGAGAAGCTTGGACTTCAAGGCCAAATGTGAAGTCCTGATCTCCATCTCTATCTTCCTCTCTCTTTGGACTTTGCCTTCACACCTATTTATTATTTGTTAAGTATTTATATGTAATCTTCGTATCTAGAACCAGTTGTATCTATATTGTCTTGAGGACATAGTGTTTAGAACCCATGCTTCTTCTTTATAGCAGATCAACTGAGAGATTTAGAAAAAGAGAATGAATTGCAAGAAGAAAATGTTTTAGTTAACAATCTCAGGAATCTCAAGCAAAGGATATGACTGACATGAACAAAGAGGGATAGTCTTTTACAGTAATGCCTTTGACCAAAATACAGAATGAAGGAAGAGAAGTAGACACTTCCTGTTGCACAGCTCAAGATAATATAAGCTTTTTGAGGAGAGCTACATCACATTCTTTTGGTACTATCTTCACTGCCTCATATCAAACAAGTTTTTAATAAAATGTGTTAGTTTTCAATATTTGCTTATCTTTGAATTTCTATTGCTAGAAATAGAAGAATGAAGAGATAGAGTTGTCTCTCTTTCTCATTATACAGCCCAGAGTTTACTTTGATACAAATTTGTGCAGGCAGTAAATACATCTAGGGAAATGATGGTAACCCAGTATCTATTGGTCCTCTGATCCATCCCTCTTGTCCTTTTCTGGAGTGAAGAACAGGGACAGCTGCTTTTAGCACAAACTTGGCAGTTCCCCCAGAAGAGGTTCAATTAGCAAAGGTGATTTTCTCTGCTGGGCTGCTGCTCCCCCAAGAGCAATGGCAGCATTTCAGCTGATTTAGGTTATGACTGATGGGGACTGTCAGGTTCTGTCAGTTCATTGTATCAATAAGACTGAGCTCTCCTTTGGGGTATCCAAGACAGTGGGTGAAACATGGATCTTCCATCCTTTTCTATGAAGAAGAAACACCACATCCAAATTCCAGATTTCCTTGTTTCATTTTTTCATGGTCCTCAGAGATCTGGGAATCCAAATGTAAGTTTATTCTGCACACTGAAAGTAGAAAGCCAACACAATGAATATAAGCTGATTCCTTCCTTAAAAATTGGTGTATCTTTTTAACAGGACAGTGAAAATAAAAACCTTACTAACAGAAAAATAAACCTATGTGTAGGCTATAATCTAGATAGAAATCAAAGTTTAAGTTTATATCATCTACATATTTTTAAATAGGAAAAGTGACTGATCAGGAGGCTGTAAACTTCTGAAACATCCTGAAGGTGTCAAACTATAACTTGCCAAAGACACAGTAGTTAGTTTTGCTACTGGAGCTTCACCTGCTTTGCTTCCATAATGTAGCCAACTGTGTCAGCTTCCCTGCAGCCTGATGTCCTTTTACTGCAAACACCTGCATCTCCTTGCCCTAGGGCTTTCTTTGACCACAGGAGAATTCTCATATCACGGACAGGGCAGGTTGGATGTGCTGGGTAATGATAATGGACAGCAGTTGGAGGATGAATAACCCCCCTTTCTCAGCCCTGGGGTGGGATAGCCCTGAGGAGTGCTCTGTGTAGTTTTCTAACTGTCCCCAAGAGGATTGAGTCCCAGTTGCCCACAATGGTAATCTGTTCACGAACACCCTTTGTGGGCACCAGTCTCTTTCCTGTCTCCTTTCTGCCTTCTCTACTAGTGCTTCCAGTGGTTACCTCCCAAATAAACTACTTGTGCTCAAATCCTTATTTAAAGTTTATTGCTGGGAGAGCCAACCAGTGAAAAATAAGAATATTTTTATGTTGTTACTGTTTACTAATTGTAAAAATAACACCCACTGAAGGTAATTTGGAAAATATGAGGTACAAAGAAAAAGACAAAAACTGTCAGAACATAACTATAGTAGATATTATTAAAATTATTAAAATTTTGATGTATTTCAGTCCATATAAATAAAGTATTTGAGTTGTGTTAACTATCTAAGTTTGTATCCTGACACCACCACCAAGATGCATAATTTAGTAATAGACATTTCACTTTTAGTAGTCTCAATTTTCTTATTGGGAAAATGTGTACACACACACACACACACACATACACACACACATCAGGATTGTTACAAAGATTATATGCAGTAAAACATGTCAAAGTGTCTGGTGCTAAGCCAGTGCCCAATATCGCCATTATTGTTGTTCTCCATTTCAGGGATTTTCAGTGAAATAGATGGTCTACCTCTGCTTCTCCAGCCTACTTGATAAGCGCTCCTCAGATCCAAACTTTTTAATAGTTAGAAATATATAAATCAATGTTTTCCAAAGTGTGATTGAAAAAAAATCCCTGAGCACCAGAATTACCTAGGGAGCTTGTTGGAAAGGGAAATTCCTAGAGTCTACCAAGTCAATCTTTGCAAAAAGGTCCAGGAATATGCATTTCAATAAAGCACCTCATGTGTTTCTTGTTCCTGTTAAAGCACAAGAAGCAATTATTTAGGTGAAGCTAGTGAAAATGACCTGGGAGGCCTGAGACAGTGCTATGGGCTTTCCCCTTTGTAGGAGACAAACACACTGGTGAACAGACCTGGATTGAGACTTTGCCTACTCTGAAAGATCATAGCTGTTAAGAGTCTGGGCTTTGAAGCCAGAAAGACTTGAACTCAAATCCGGGCTTTGCCCCTTACTTACTGTTGCATCTTGAGCTGGTGACTTGGTCGCTGTGAACCTCAGTTTCTTCCTATGTAAAATATGGGTAATGATGGTAACCACCTCAGAGGGCTTGGGGATGATTAAAGGAAATAATAATGCAAGTAAAGTACAAAACATAGCACCTGGCACAGAGCAAGTGCTCAGTGAATGGTTGCCTTCTTGACAACTATTATCCACTCCTGGGAAAGCATGGAAAGTATACGACTAATAAAACGTTTCCTGTAAACTTCCAACCGCTAAGCTGTGGAAGTATTGGTTCCTCAATGGGACAATATAACTAGAAGATAAATCTTTGACTTAAAATTGGGGTGTCATAAAATTTACTATCAAGCTGGGCCATTTTTGTCCAGAACAAATGCTAAAACTAATCGAATGACTAGATAGCAGCTGAAAACTGGGATCCGCTCAGGTAAATCAGGAGACTACACGGTCACCCTGCCTATAATCCAATATTCATACTACAAAGAGCCTGTCTTTGGAATGGAAAATCCCAATACTGTACAGAGTCTGTAATTTTCTGCTGGTATCTAAAAAAATTATGATCCCTATATCTCCCCAATTGTAAAATAAATCAGGGCTAACACTATGCTTTCCAATTTTGGATTAAATAAATTATTTCATTGTTTAGCAGGCTGTATTTGCCAGAAGGAGTTACCTTTTAGGTTTGACTCCTATGCATATGTAACAGATAAAATTACAAAAATCATTTGTCAGCAGTTCATAATTTAATTTCTGTGACTGTAGAGTGAAGTATGATGCAATGGAGAACCATCATAAAAATTTAGGAGAGCTAGATTATTTGGGTTGTCATCCTGGTGCCATCACAGCTGGCTGTGTGGTCACAGGGAAATTGCTAAACTCTGCTGTGTCACACAATTCCATCAGCTGCAAACTGAGAAAAGCGCCACCTGCCCTAAGTCCATCAGAGATTGGTAATAAGATCAAATGAGATGTCAGAATAAGTGCTTTGAAAACATATGACAAAAGAACACTTATTTTTCGTAAAGGATGGAGTCTCACTTCCTCAGCAGAAAACACCCATATCTCCTTTTAAGCCACCAAATTGAATCGAAAAAAGCAATGTATAATTATAATAGAGCTCAAAAGATCTGGTCTCATGGGCCTCATCTTCTTTTCCCTCCCATTGTTGTGGCAGATGATTAATCATCAGGTTCTTGACTTCCCTCTTTGCTGCCTGGCCACCCTAGGGTCATAGCTACTTTTCAAATCCATCTTTGGGCTTTACAGCTATGCAGGGCAAAAAGCCTTCCCTAATGTTAGGGCATGCCAAAGCTGAACCCGGAACCCCCATTAGCCTAATTGACAGCATGACTTTCCCCTGGGGAGAAGAGTGATAATCTAGCTATTTATCTTGTCTGTAGGTTTATCACCACTGTGCTCAGGCAGAGATGTTTAAATATAAAAATGAGGTAAGGCACATTCTTGCCAGACTATGTGCCATTAAAGCCAGGTTGGGGGGTCAGAGCATGAAAGGGGAGCATCTGGGATTGTGGTCCTTTCTGTTGTTGCTTAATGTCTCAAGTGGCCTTGGAGTAAGGGGCTGCACACGAGGGCACTAAAGGACATCTCTGTGTAATTGGGAGCAGGCTGGAGCTGTGTGGCCAATGCTACCCATGGAGCTGCTGCCTGCAAGCAGCTGGACTGCTGCTTTACTGCGAGGCAGGAGAGGCCCATTAGAAACATTGAGGGGTGGTTGAATTCTGCCACGAGATGTGTACAAATGTGTGCCTCCTATTGAAACCCATGCAACAGCTTCCAAAATTAATTAAAAGCTAATTTTCTAATGAGGTGGCAACACTGGCAACAACATGCTATCAGTATGAGAGCTGCAGCCAGCAGCCAGTGAGGGAAGAGGCAACCTCCCTCTTACAGGATGGAACATCCTACATGTACCCATTAATTAGCCTCCAGCAGTATTGCTTTAATACTAGACACCAGTATAGACTGTCATAAAATCATAAATTGCTTTGGCATTGCCAAGATATTGTTGATATTTATTTTACGGTAGGACTCCTTCCAGCAGTAAGGTCACAAGCAATGAAATCCATTCCTGGAAATATTAAATCCAGGGGT
Organism: Grampus griseus; assembly: GCF_964374135.1. Classification (NCBI taxonomy): domain Eukaryota; kingdom Metazoa; phylum Chordata; class Mammalia; order Artiodactyla; family Delphinidae; genus Grampus; species Grampus griseus. Next base: position 43,034,965 of record NC_139011.1, on the reverse strand, counting down.
CAGTGCCACAAACACTCTATTATGTCACATGACATGGGCATTTTAATCCTTTGGGCAATTGTTAATTGTAAACCAGACTTGAAATTAGCTTTAACAAATAGAAAGTGTCTTAAATTAACTGTACTTATGTTGGTTTTGCCTCACATTTTGATTTCAGACACATAGCCAAGCAGGATGACTTGTGGTCATTATCCTAATGATATGGGTCTTTTGGCCATAGTCAGAATGTGCCAGACACCTGTGGCCATTCCTTGCCATTCTTCACAAGGAGTGTATAATGATGTCATGCAAATAGATGCTGAGAACAACCAAAGAAAGTTTCTATAGAAACTCCAGGATACTGGATATTTAAGTTGTAAATGTTGGTTAAATTCTATCAATAAATAATTTGAAGACATACTTAGGGTCTCTAAGATAATCTAATAAATTGAATAAAATTTATTATATATTCATTCAATGCTAAGCAGCAGGTACAAAAATCTACTTCAGATATATTGCTTCTACAGGAAGCTTCTTGCTGCCAACTCAACAGGAGAGTAATTTTTTATTATTTGTTCATCCTCTTGGAAAACAGTATAGAGACAAGTCTTTTCAGTTAACTAGTCTTTATGCACACACTTCTTTTCCTTATTGCTGGACTCATTTTTTCTCTCTCATAGTCTGTCTTTTAGCTTCAGTCTCATTCTCTCATTAATTTCTTATTTTCTTTGTCTCTTATATTTCCATTGTTTCCCTTTCTCTTACATTCTTAGCAGATAGTATGTCCTTAGTAATGATTTTCTAATTTCAGAATGAAATCATCATCAGGCAAGTCAAATATTATATACTTTATTGATTCTTTCAATAAATATTCATTAAGTAACAACTATGTGCCAGGTGCTGTTCTGGACCAGTGCTGAGGAACCACAATTAACAAAACCAATGACATTTCTTCTGTTGGGGAGCTGACATCCCCACCTAATTCTCACCCATTAAAAAGCAAACAATCAATGAAATAAATCATAATCATATTTAGCACAGGGAAATACTGTAACTTAGAGATATTAAATACCTTGATTAATGTTATATACCAAAGCCTTGTATTTTTCTATTATACACATTGCCCTAGTTGAATCAATAATACAAAATAGCTGTGGTGGAAAATGAAGGTGGTAAGCAAATCTTATGAAGACAGTCTTCAAAATATTCAGAGTAAAGACATGTATAAACCTGTGGTGTGAGACCCTAAAATAAATATTGTTATAATTAAATTATCTAAAAAGGACAAGTTACATCTGACACCACAGAAATACAAAGGACCATATGAGACCAATATGAACAGTTAAATACCAATAAAACAGACAACCTAGGAAAAATGACTGATTCCTAGATATGTACAATCTCCTAAGACTGAATCAGGAAGAAATAGAAAATATGAACAGACCAATTACCAGTAATGAAATTGAATCAATAATTTTTAAAACTCCCAACAAACAAAAGTCCAGGACCAGACAGTTTCACAGGTGAATTCTACCAAATATTTAGAGAAGAGTTAAAATCTATCCTTCTCAAACCGTACCAAAAAATTGCAGAGGAAGGAACACTTCCTAATTCATTCTACAAGACCAGCATCACCCTGATACCCAAACCAGACAAAGATATTACAAAAAAAGAAAAGTTATAGGCCAACATCACTGATGAACATAGATGCAAAAATCCTCAAGAAAACATTAGCAGACCGAATTCAACAATACGTTAAAAGGATCATACACCATAAACAAGTGGAATTTATCCCAGGGATGCAAAGGTGGTTCAATATCTGCAAATCAATCAATGTGATACACTACATTAAAAAAGTGAAGAATAAAAATTATATGAGTATCTCAATAGATTTGGAAAAAGCTTTTGACAAAAGTCAACATCTATTTGTGATAAAAACTCTCAACTAAATGAGTATAGAGGGAACATACCTCAACATAATAAAGGCCATATATGACAGACCCACAGCTAACATCATACTCAATGACAAAAAGCTGAAAGAATTTCCTCTAAGATCAGGAAAAAGACAATGATGCCTACTCTTGCCACTTTTATTTAAAATACTATTGGAAGTCCTAGCGACAACAAGCAGACAAAGAAAAGAAATAAAAGTGTCAACTACAAATTGGCACTTGCCATCTACCATCTAAGGATCAAATCACAAGCTGCTGTGACCGCTGGCCTTCAACACACCCTGAAAGGAGTCCAGGGTGGAGATCAGGAATGAGGCACTTTGTGCTCTGAAAAAAACTAGCAGAACAGGCCTTCAGATAGTTAGATATTTTTAGGAGAAGATTTTATGAGCCCAATTCTTGTATATTCTCATATCTAGAAAAGAACTAAAAACTTCCATGGTGACATCTGCTCCTTGTGACTAGCAGTAACCTTCACAAGACTAGCAGAAACCTTCTGCAAAAATATGTGCCTGATTGCATGTACTCCCCCTTCACCAAAATCACATATATACTGACCTTCCCGGCTCCCTCTTTGGAACAGTTTCTCAGAGCTATCTGGAATGCTGTCTCCTGGGCTATAGTCCTCATTTTGCCCCAAATAAAATTTAACTCACAACTATTATCTTGTGCATTTTTTTCAGTCAAAAAAAGAAATCCAAATTGGAAAGGAAGAAGTAAAACTGTCATTGTTTGCAGGTGACATGATACTTTATATAGAAAATCCTAATGAAGCTGTCAAAAAACAGAACTCATCAATGAATTCAGAAAATGTTGCAGGATACAAAATTTATATACATAAATCTGTTGCATTTCTATACACTGGCAACAAAAAGAAAGAGAAATTAAGAAAATACTTCTATTTACAACTGCATCAAAAAGTACACAGGAATAAATCTAAATGAGGAGGAGGAGACCTGTATTTGGAAAACTATTAAGACACTGATGAAAGATGTTGAAGATGACACAAATAGAACAATATACCCTGCTCATGAATTGGAAGAATTAATATTGTTTAAATGACCATATTCCCCAAGGCAATTTACAGATTCAATGTAATCTCTATCAAAATACCAAGGGCATTTTCCACAGAACCTGAACAAATAATTCTAAAATTTGTATGGAAATACAAAAGACCGTCAACAGCCAAAACAATCTTTAGTAAGAAGGATAAAGCTGGATGTATCATGCTCCCTGATTTCAAACTATACTACAAAGCTACAGTAATCAAAACATTACGGCACTAGCACAAAAATAGACACATAGATCAATGGAACAGAATACAGAGCCCAGAAGAAAATCTAAAATTTTATAGTCAATTAACCTACAACAAAGGAGGCAAAAATATACAGTGGGGAGAAGACAGTCCCTTCAATAAATGGTGCTGGGAAAACTGGACAGCTACATGCAAAAGAATCAAACTGGATTACTTTTTCACACCATATACAAACATAAAATCAAAGTGGATGAAAAACTCAAATGTAAGTCCTGAAACCTTAAAACTCCTAGAAGAAAACACAGGCAGTATACTCTTTGACATTTCTTCAGCAATATTATTTTTGTATCTGTCTCCTCAGGCAAGAGAAATAAAAGCAAAAATAAACAAATGAGACTACAACAAACTAAAAATATTCTGAAGAGCAAAGGAAACTACTGACAAAACCAAAAGGGCATCTACTGAATGGGGAAAGATATACGTAAATGATTTATCTGATAAAGGGTTAATATCCAGTTATACAAAGAATGTGTACAATTCAGTATCAAACAAACAACCTGATTAAAAAATGGGCAGAGGGCCTTGAATAGACATTTTCCCTGAAGACATACAGATGACAACAGGCACAGAAAAAGATGCTCAACATTGCAAATCAAAACCACCATAAGATATCACCTCACACCTATCAGAAGGGCTATTATCAAAAAGATAAATAGCAAGTGTTGGTGAGGATGTGAAGAAAAGGGGACACTGGTGCACTCTTGGTGGGTATAAAAACTGGTGCAGCCGCTATGGAAAACAGTATGGAGGTTCCTCAGAAAATTAAAAATAGAACTACCATATGATTCAGCAATTCTACTCCTGGGCATTGATCTGAAGAAAACAAAAACATTAATTTGAAAAGATACATGCACCCCTATGTTTATAGCAGCACTATTTACAATAGCCAAGATATGGAAGCAACCAAAGTGCCAATAGATAGATAAATGGATAAAGAAGATGTGGCATATGGATAAAGAAGATGTGGCATATAAATATATATATATATATGTATATTATGCACACATACATACACATACACAGATATACAGACAGACACAATGGAATATTTCTCAGGCATAAAAAAATAATGAAATCTTGCTATTTGTGACAACATGCATGGACCTAGAGGATGTTATGCTAAGTAAAGTAAGTCAGACAGAGAAAGACAAATACTGAATAATTTCACTTATATGTGGGATCTAAAAAATAAAACAAATGAACAAACCCCTGGATACAGAGAACAGGTGGTTGCCAGGTGGGGAGGGGCTGAAGGAGATGAGAGAAATAAGTGAGGGAGATTAAGAGGTACAAACTTCCAGTTACAAAATAAATAAGTCAGGGGTAGGAAATATACAGTGTGGGAAATATAGCCAATAATAAAGTAATATCTTTGTATGGTAACAGATGGTAACTAGACTTAACATGGTTATCATTTGTAAGGTATAGAAATATTGAATCACTATGTTATATACCAGGAACTAACATAGTGTTGTAGGCCAATTATATTTCAAAATCAAACAAACTCTTATAAAAAAAGATCAGATTTGGGGTAACTGGAGGTGGGGTGGGGGAAGGGGGAATTGGAATAAGATGGTCAAAAGGTACAAACTTCTAGTTATAAGATAAATAAGTACTAGAGGTGTAATGTACAACATGATTAATATAATTAACACTGCTGTATGTTGTTAAGAGAGAAAACCCTGGGTTCTCATCACTAGAAAAATTTCTTTTTCTTTAATTTTGTATCTATCTGGGATGATAGGTGTTCACTAAATTTATTGTGATAATTATTTCATGATGTATGTAAGTTAAATCATTATGCTCTACACCTTAAACTTATACAGTGTTGTATGTCAATTAGAAGGAAAACGTGAAAAAAGAAAAAAATTAAATTATTTATATTAAAATTTTAATTGCCTCAATACAACTGTGATAATACTAATGAAGGTAAGAATGAGAAAGTCTTTAATTATGGTGGCTCTACTCAGAATTTTTTCTATAAGGGTCCATAGATGAAAGCCATTGGTTTATAAATTCCCTGAACTTATAAGAAATTTGAAACTGTAGGTGCATTATTCAGGGGAGGGGTGCCCCGAGCTTTCATCAGATTCCCAAAGCTTGCTCAGTCAAATGGTCTAGAACCATCAACTTTAGAAGTTACATATACCCCTAAAGGGAGCTTTCTAATGGATTTCAATGTAAAAGAGGTGTATTAAAGAAGAACAAATACCAAAAATGTAGCAGAGATTTTAAAGAATTCCATCAGGAAGTCTTAGCCCCTAAATGAATTGAAGTGAGAGAAAATGATAAGGACAAATACAAAAAAAGTTTCACTTACTTATATTCCAAATAAGAGCAGGGAAGGTCCAGGTTGCCTATTGCTCAGGTCTAATTGTACAGTACTGACAGATGACAAGTAGAGAACAGATCTGGTAAGGGCTGATGATTTTTCTGCCTTGGTTGTCAAAGGAGAGTGATCCTCAGATAGGAAAGCCAGGACAAATGCTGGTAAGAGGAAATCGAAGCCTGAAATCCATAAGAAAACTGGAAGAATTTCTGTCTCAACTACATTTGTCTCTTAGCTTTCAAACATCACTTATTTAGAACATTAAGGAAACAGTATCATTTCATCAATCTAATTGGATGTCCTAGGGAATCATGAAGATTTGAAATTTTGGGAGGCTGGAGTGGGCAAACTTGGCTCTCCTCTTTCAAAGCAGGTCAGAGAACTTGACTCTAGTCAAGAGTCTAGAATGGGTTGTTTAAAAATACATTTTGTGAGCACTTAAAATGAAGTTAACATTGTATAATAAGAACCTATTTCAGGTTCATTTTCTTTTAAGTTAATGTTTCTCAAAAAATTATGGAAATGCAGTAACCATACTTCATACCATAATGTGTTTAATAAGTTCCCTATCTGGGAACATTTGGTTTTTCCTAGAGCAAAGTACATCATGACCTTACAGATGTTGAATACGACAACTGACAAACTCAGTAGAAGTGTTATTGTTTATACAAATATATGTCTTACTGAGAGCAAAGAGATTTAGAAGCTAAATAAGCTTGGGTTAAAGACTGGCTCTTAAATCAGACATCTTTATTATGAAAACTTAGATCCATTACTTCCAGTTAATGACCTCGAAATAGTCACTTCACTTTCCTAAGCTTCAGTTTCAATGTAAAATGGGGATAACAATATGGTTTCCCTCCTGAGGTTCCGTAAGGATCAAAGAAAATGATGCACATAAAGTGCTTACCAGTAGGCCTACAATGGCACAGTGCTCAGTAAATGGTAGCTTTTGTTGCTATTATTATTACTAGCTAATAAATGTCATAGTTTTGGGGCTTCCCTGGTGTTGCAGTGGTTGAGAGTCCGCCTGCCGATGCAGGGCACATGGGTTTGTGCCCCGGTCCGGGAGGATCCCACGTGCCGCGGAGCGGCTGGGCCCGTGAGCCATGGCCGCTGAGCCTGCGCTTCCGGAGTCTGTGCTCTGCACGGGAGAGGCCACAATAGTGAGAGGCCGGCGTACCGCAAAAAAAAAAAAAAAAAAAAAGTCATAGTTTTGGTAGTTGTAAGTCCAAGCAATGCTTAAGGAAAAGGGGCCAATATAATGACATGACAAATTTTAAAACTGTTAAAGAAATTAGCATATGAGGAATATTAATAATAAGTGTAATAAGCCCTAATCTTCGTACATGTTAATATAATGCCCCATTAAATTGTTATTAATAATCATTACTGTTAATTTTATTTCAGAGTGAGCTCTGCCAAGGTACTCAGAGAACTGTGAAGTCATACATAATAAATGTCTAAAACATTATAAAAACATGAAATAGCAGTATTGATGTACATATAAATGATTCACTGAAAGTAAATGAAGAAAAGATAACCACTGTAATTTGCATATTTGTAAATGTGTTTCTATATTTTAATGTCCAGTTATTCAGAACTATGAAAAAGTTATCTACTGCTCAGTGAATCTGTGCCAAACCCACCGCTCATTGAGATGCTTCGTCAAGCACAGTAATTTCAACAGGACAGGAATTAATTTGCTCACTTCTTAATTCACAGTGTGCTAGGTAATTCAGGAAGTTGCTAACTAAATGGCCTTTTCCTGGATACCATTATCATGTCATTGTAATATCAGCCCATTTATTGAGTTTCAGCTGTCTAAGGCCAATGTAGGAAAGGATGAATTAGACATGTGGCCAGCCTGCAGGGGGATGATAGGATACATGAATAATGCTAATGCTTGATGGGCTGTGGAAAGCACCTTATTAAAGGTACAGCTGAGGTGCTCTGGGGAGGAAAGGACAAGGCTATTTCAGTTGAGTCATGAAGGACCAGTACTACAGATCTGATAGTGGGTTGATGGTGAAAGTAGGAAGAAAAATCTAGAAAGTAGGGACAGTGTGACCGAAGAGCAGAGAAGAAAAACGTAGGTGAGCATTGGAGAATGAATGAATTTAGTTCAATTTAATTAGATTGGAACAAGGGACTCATGTAGATTAAAGACAGAGGTGTGCTGAGAGGACCACAGATTGACCTCTGAGGAACACTGACATTTTAAGACTAGAGAGAGAAAAGGGAGGCTGCAGAGGAGGCTGCAAAGAATCAGGAGAAGTGAAAAAGTAGGATATAATGTAGTATGACAGAAGCCATGAGAAGAAAAGGTGTCAAGTGGAAGAAAGCTTCCAACAATGTCTAGTGCCACAAATAGGCAAAGTAAGAACTGAAAAAGATCACTTAAGTGGATAGTTAGGTGGTTATTAGTAATCCCAGCTGAAGCAGATGTGACAGAGATGTGAGAACAGTACAGTTAAAGTACAGTAGGTGAGGAATGAAAGGGGGTGACAAGGGGAGTTAGTGAATGCAGATGAACCTTAAGAGAGACAGCTTTGATGACACTTGGTTATGAAGAGAAGACAGAAACTGTAGTATTAAGGGCCTGAAAGAAGATGCCCTTAGTAAGGAAGGAGCAAACAGGATGCAGTAAAAGCAACAGAGGCAACATAGGCAGGATACAAAACCAACACAGCTGGTCCCTTGGCTGGAAGGGAGGGAAGAGGAATCATGTAGAATAGTGAAGCTTTTACAGAAAGATGTGCCACATATGGGAGAAGAAATCATTAGAGGAGGAAGGGAACTGAGAAGGCAGGTGATGAGTCTCATTTGAATAAGCTCAACCTTAGGTCCCTTGGAGTGTTATTTTGCAGATGAATGGATTTCTAAAGGGAAGCCTGTGCATCTTAAGAGATTCAGGATACTTGCTGTTCATTTACTGGGCCACCCTGCAGTTTATGTGCACGTATTGCCAGCAGCTCATTTTATAAAAAACAGAATATTTATAATACTTCGTAATGAAATTGGAGTGACAAAAAATTGTTTTTACTACTCAGAAATACAGAGCTTATCTTGCAGTGTAGTAGTTAAAAGAGTAGTAAAAATTAAGGTATGTTGCATATTTATCTTTTACAAAAAGACAAATATTCTAAATTTGTTGACGTTTTCTTTATTGAAGCATTTTCTTCCCTCATATGACAGGAGGCCAAACACAATTGGTTTTCCCCCTGCCTTACTACCCTCTTTTCTCAGCCTTCCTCCCTGGAGTGCCCCCATCTTGTTGATTCCTTAACATTTCTAAGGGCCTCTTCTCTATTGTTACTTATTCCCTAGGAGGTCTCATACAATGTTATGACTTAAAATGTCACCCTATATGACTCCCAAATTTGTATTTCTAGGCTGGATTTCTCTCGCCAGAATTGAGTCTTAGATATTCAACTGCTTATTCAACATCTCCACTTTAATCATCCAACAAATTTTTTTTTTTTTTTTTTTTTTGCAGTACGCGGGCCTCTCACTGCTGTGGCCTCTCCCGTTGCGGAGCACAGGCTCCGGACGTGCAGGCTCAGCGGCCATGGCTCACAGGCCCAGCTGCTCCGTGGCATGTGGGATCTTCCCGGACCGGGGCACGAACCCGTGTCCCCCCGCATCGGCAGGCGGACTCTCAACCACTGCGCCACCAGGGAAGCCCCAACAAATATTTTTTGAACATTTATTTTGTACCAGATGCTAGTTTCAGCACTTGGAATACATTAGTGATCAGGCAAAAATCTCTGCTCTTATGGACCTTCCATTCCAGTGGAGAGAGACTGAAAATAGACAATATGCTTAATAACTAAGTAAATTATGCAGAATGTTCAAAAGTGATAAGCCTTAGGTAGTGACAAAATACGATGATGGCTTAGGAGTGCTGGTGAGGGCAGATGGCATCAGGTTGCAATTTTAAGTAGACTAGTTAGGGTTGGCCTCATTGAGAAGTTATCATTTGAGCAAAGATTAGAAAGAGATGAAAGAGTGAGTCCAATAGAAAAAACAGTCAGTGCAAAGGCTCTCAGGTCAAAGCATGTCTGGTCAAATCAAGAACAGTCTGGGACTTCCCTGGTGGCACAGTGGTTCAGAATCCACCTGCCAATGCAGGGGACACAGGTTCAAGCCCTGGTCCACGAAGATCCCACATGGCACGGAGCAACTAAGCCTGAGCGCCACAACTACTGAGCCCATGTGCCACAATTACTGAAGCCCAGGCACCTAGAGCCTGTGCTCTGTAACAAGAGACCCATGCACCGCAACAAAGAGTGGCCCCCACTCACCACAATTAGAGAAAGTCCGTGCGCAGCAACGAAGACCCAACACAGCCATAAATAAATAAATAAATTAATTAATTAAAAAAAATAGTCTGAATTGTCTGGTAGAGCAAGTGGGGTGAAGAGACATTCATTTTCCACCTCCCTCACCTTCTTTTTCTCCATAGCACTTCTCATCACCTGGCATATTATGTTTATATATTTGTATGTATTTTTTCATTTGTTTATTTTATATCTCTGCTCAGCTATTCTTCCAGAATACGAGCTCTGTGTGGACAGATTTCATTATTTTTGGTTCACTGCTATATTTCTAGTTGCTAAAAAGTGCCTTGCTTCTAGTGGAAATACAGTAAATATTTGTTGAGTGAATAAATAAATAAGAATATGACAATATGGTAGGCCTATATATGCCTACATTTGTGCATTTTTTGATTAAAGACAGAAAAAATTTGGGTATTACAGTAGTCACAGGCTATTGAGGCCTGGGAACAAATAAATTGCATACTTTTATAATAACATGAAAGTATAAAGTCTAGAAGGCTAAAAGCAAAATAATTAATGTATAAACATTATTAGGGAATATTTCTGGATAATATGATTTTGGTTATTTTTAATTCATTTTTGTATTTATTCTATAATTTTTTTTTCTCTCTCTCTCTATATATATATCCTAAAGCTGTGGTATTTGCTGAATTAACTTGAACTTTTGAAATAGAGAGAGGAGGTCTGTGTATATTAAAGCTTTGCTTTGGGATCTTATTATAATTTTTGGTTCAATGGACTATAATTGTAGTATACCTCCAAAAGTTACAATTTAATGAAACTGGGGCTTCATTTCTAGGACCAAAGAGAATTGGGAAACCTGGAGCTCGATAATACTGTTTTGTTTCATTAAATGTTCTCACTGTCTGTGTGGAAATAAATGTGACTCGTCCCTGACAGATGATAAAAGGCAGCAGACATCATTAGTGTCCATCATATGACTCCTGACACCTTCTGGAGAGAGGGCTTCTGTTCGTTCATGATCAGAGGTAAAATCTTTCTACAGATTGATTTGAAATTACTTCTTAACTTTGGTGTTCAGATCTAGCCATGAAGCCAAGAGTAGCTTCCTATTCCAACCTTAGAAACCTTCTTCTGAGGTTTTAAATCATTTTAGCTCTGTATTTCAGGATGTTTCAAGGGGCAACCATGCTCACAAAGAATGAGGGCTCTGTGGAATGCTTTATTAGAATTTCAAAAAAGTGCCATCTCTTGAACTGCTCATTACTAGGAACAACCTGGTACCAAGCAATTTATGATTAAAACATACAATTTGCATTTAAATTAAATGAATTAACAAATAGCAGAGATTACAATAATGTATTATATTTTCTTATTGTTTGCTGATTTAATTTTTACACGTGTTAAAATGAACAAAGTTTATGGGTTTCCATTTTTTTTTTTGCAGAGAAATTACTGAGAAAAATATGAATTGGAGAAACTACTTAGTCTATTATTTCCAGTTTTATCATGAGAACATGTTCTCATATTGGTGCTTCTCTTAAAACGTGGATTCTTTTTAAGAAACTGGACTACATTTTAATGGTTTTAGGAGATATTTCTCAATATTTATCTAGGTATGAAATCTTTTTAAAAAGATATATAAAGAAACCAAATATTTTGCTTACAATTTCTTACATAAAAAGTTTTAATAACTGAATAATTAATATGTATTGAGAAGCTATTCTGTGTATGTTAGTATACCAGGTACTATGGTGAATATCAGAATTACAAGATCTTTCCCCTCAAAGTGTGGAGTCCATTTAGGGATATACAAGTTAAAGACAAAAAACATTTTAAAATTCAAAATATAATAAGGTCTATAGAAGACAAATCCAAAGCAGCTTTATACATTTAACCTAGAAAATAAGCAATTTCAAAATCTATTTAAAAATTGTGGGACTGGAGATAACGATATCCTCCTGAACTTGAATCTCTCAAGTCCTCCACCCAATGATAATATCAAAATAAGAATGCAAATATAATCACAAATGGCTCAAGTGTTTACCCTCATTAGGAAGTAGAAAACACCAAAATCAAGTTACCTGTAAACAGAGATATAAACACCACATTCCAACAAACATCTTAAGCCTGTAGGTGCCAAAATTAGGAAAGGGGACACTTAAGACACACCATTAAAAAGTGGAACACATCAACAAGTCAAAGACCCCAGAAAAAGGAAGTACAATACTAAGTGGCAAAATTTGAGGTCTGGTATTTGGCACTTCACAGTACCAGCTATAGGAAAAATATTCGAAATGGTTAATACTGAGGAAGTCAGCAGCCTCAAAGAGCATTGCTTCTTAGTGAGAATCATAAAAGTAGAGAAAAGATTATGCTCTTGAGAATGTAGCAGAAATGAGAAAGAAGGTAAGGGAAAACCTGAGGATCTTTCAGAAATGAAAGAGACAAGGCATGCGATCCTTTGTGTCTTCCCTACCACTGAAAGCATTCATTAAAGAAACTGGCTTCACTAAGCTTTTATAAGGAAGTAATCCTGAACTAGAGACTCAACCCCCAAAATGACTAGGAATAGAAAAAAAAAAAAAAAATCAAACCAACTACATACAAAGTTAATGGAAGAAGAAAACAGAAAATTCAAATCAAAATACTTCAGCTGATGAAATGGTCTGTACCAAAAAGCAACAACAAAAACAAACAAACAAAAACAACCAAAAACCACAAACCAGAAGAATATGCTTACACAATTTTTAACTGAATTAAAAATCCTCAAATGAGCATTTGAAAATTAGATATAGATACGTAGAGACACAGATATAGATACAGATATAAACTAGAAACAGAAAGTTTAAAACTAAGGCCACAATGGGAAAAAAAAAGGGGAGTGATGGAGTAAGAGTTGATTGATCTCAGCAAAGAAACTGTAGAAAAAAACCAGCCCATCTCAGAAATAAAGAATAAATTGAGAGGTACCCAAGGTATAATAGATTCTAGTGAAATTTACTAAGGAACTTTGAAGGAAAGCAGGATAAAAGGATAAAATGAGATAAAGTAGTAAGTAAAAGGGTCAAAGAGAAAATGGTTGAAATTGACGACATGAAAAAAAAAATTCAAAATACATATAATTGAAGTCTCTGAAGAAGGAAAACAAAACGTGCTATAACTGATATGTAAAAGTATAATCAAAGAAAACTTTTCAAAAGTAAGAAAAACCTTTTTTTACATATTCAAAGGGCCCACTGTGTGCCTAGAAAACTCAAAAATAATCAACTTAGAGACATGTTCTAGAAAAACAATTAGAATTCAGGGTATACCGGCAATAACATCGAGTTGCTTATGCATAGAGGGGGTCTAGGAAAGACTGGCATCAAGCTTTTCAAAGGCAACACACAAACAAAAAAAATTGCAGGCCAAGTATTCTGTAATCACCCAACTGTCCCTCAGGTGTCAAGGCAATAGAAAAACTATTTTAAAGGTTCGTGAATCAAGAGAATAGTTTACACATGAGCTCTTCCTTGGTTGGATGACCTTCATTCAACTAGGAGATAACCTGGAAAATTTTGGCAAAATAAATGATGATAAGCATTTTATATATTTTAAATTTTTGAGTTAAATTTAAGTTTAATTTTTGAGTATTTTAAGAGTTAAATACCTAAAAGAAGGGTAGTGGCATGAGTAGAAGAATATACTCTAGAAAAGTAGAAAGAAAACAACTAGAAATAGAAGAAGGAAAAGGCAAAGGAGAAAGCAGACTAAGATTATTGACTGTTTTATAGGTAATAGATGAAAGTCAAGGATATCATGTAAGACTGACAGTCTACTGAATAAAAGGTTATTTAAGAAAAGGTATATTAAGTGCACAAAAAAGGCATAAATATAAGTGAAATCTCTACATAAAAATATCAATGTTCAAAAATACCAAAATAATTTTTTAGAAGCAAAGCCACATCAAATACAGAAACATAGTATATATAACTAAATATATTTGGTGACTGTAAAATAAAATTATATGCAGAGTTGATATCAATATATCAGCCACATTGGAAAATGTGAATGGGCTTAATTCATCTATTAAAAAAAAAATCCAAATTGGCTCATAAAGCAAATCTGAACTCTGTGATTCTATGTAAGGGACACAACAAACATACAGTGTTTCAAAATGTTGAAATCATAGGTATGGGAAAAGACATATCAAAAAAGTGAAACTGGGCTTCCCTGGTGGTGCAGTGGTTGAGAGTCTGCCTGCCGATGCAGGGGACATGGGTTCGTGCCCTGGTCCAGGAAGATCCCACATGCCGCAGAGCGGCTGGGCCCGTGAGCCATGGCCGCTGAGCCTGTGCGTCCGGAGCCTGTGCTCCACAATGGGAGAGGCCACAACAGTGAGAGGCCTGTGTACCGCAAAAAAAAAAAAAAAAAAAAGTGAAACTATAAGACAGCAGGAATTGTGATATTGATATTAAAAAGGTAGAATTCAGGCCTAAAAGCATCAAGGACTCTCTATAATGCTAAAATCCAAAACTTATAATCAAGATATAATAATGAATATCAATACACCAAATAACAAGATACCAGATAACAAAGCAGTCATGTTCAAAATGCAAAACCCACAGAAGATATGAGAAAAAAAAATACTAATAAAAGACTTTAACACACCAATCTCAGTAAAAGGCAAGTCAAATGAATGAAAAATTAGAAAGTAAGAGATGAGTAGATCTCTGCACTTGCTGTCAGAATCATAACATTTATATAGAGGCCTTAACAGTCACGTACACAGTCCAAATGATTTCCACAATACATTGCCCTCCAAAGGTTGTGTCCTTGAAAATGGTTCCCACTGTGGAAACAGTGGGAAGAATATACATCCCAGGGAAGGGGCAAGGAACCTCCCATTGCCCTGGTCCAACTCATGGGCCAACCAGTTGTCCATCCTCTTGATGACCTCCTCCAACAATAACTGGGGCAGGAGGAGGTTCTACTGGCATCTAGTTGCATACTAGCATCTAAGTTTGCTGCTAAGCATCCTCCAATGCACAGGACAGGGCCCCACAACAGAATTATCTAGCCTAAGATGTCAATAGTGCCAATGTTGAGAAACCCTGTTCTAGGGAATGAGGTGTAGTATTTAGTCACTCAAGAATATTTACTGTGGCAAATGCCATGGGTCTAGAGGAGTGCTTGACATTTGAGATACAGCAATGAAACCCAGAGTTCCTTCCTGAAGGACCTCAGAGTCCAGTTGAAGAATTATATAAATGAATAATTGTCATGGAATAAATTCTAGCCTTGGGTTGGAGGTGTTGGTGGCTGGAGCGGGGGAAGTCTAGGAAAATCTGGGAACAGATGGGTCTTAAAGGATAGATATGTAGGCATTTTCCCGATTAAATATAAGGAAATGGTTTTAGGCAAAGGAAAGAAAGGTGACAATAAGTACAAAGGGACATTAACAAACAACCTTCTCACTCCATTTTACCACATACACTCTGTGTTTCAGCCACTCTTGGCTGCAACAGGCCAAGCACTCAAGCAGTAGTATGTATTTGTACTCTTGTATTGGTTTTCTCTCACTTCAGAATACGCTTTTCACGCTTTTTTTCTGTTTGATGAAACCATCACCATCTCTCAAGATCATATGTCATGAGAGCAAGGGTATTGTTTTTGTTTTTTAATGTTTATGGATATGTTGCAAGCACAAAAACAGTTCTGGCATGTAGTAAATGTTCAATTAAGTTATTTTTGAATGAACAAATGTATAAACCCAGATACTGTTACTGAGTCTAAGCTCGTACCACTCGCCACGTGACAGGCCAATAATCGAGCGACGAGTTGTTGGGACAAGGAATAATGACTTTATTTGGAAAGCCGGCAAACTAAAAAGATGGTGGGCATGCCCCAAAGAACCACATTGCCTGAGTTAGAATTCAGGCTTCTTTTATACTAAAAGTGGAGGGAGTAAAGTCAAGCATTTTCTGATTCCCATCAGCCTCCAGAAAGGATGTGTTAATTTCTTCCTCCCTGCAGTCATTCACAGGTGGGGCTGGTCAGGATGTTTCCTGTGAGCTAAACAAAGGTATTTTAGCTTAATGCTCATTACCTGGGAGTCAGGGTTCCCAGAGTTGAGCCATTATGTATAATTTAAGCTCATAGGCAACATGCCTTGAGTTATTAGCTTGTAATAGGATACGAAAGTTCTTCCCTATTACATTATCAGTTCTTTTCTGAAGCATTCCTCAATTTCTCACTGTAAAACATACAAAAAAAACCCAGAACTGCCTTTTCCCATACTTCTTACATTGCATATAGATGGGTAAATGTAAAAGATGACTTATTATAACACCTAATAGGTGCTTAATGTTTATTAACTGAATGAAAAATGAAGAACATAATGGGAAAAAAAAACCCAAAACAGATAGATCTGCCAGGTGTCTGGACCCATGATGTAGCTCAGTAAAACATTTCCCTTCTAGTCTTTCCTGAAGAGCAGAGACTGAAGAATTCTCTCAATATAGAGAAGTAAAAATCACTTATAACTTAATATCCAAAGATAAATACTCTTTAATTTTTGCTAAATATTCTTCCAACAGACTCATATAAACACACACATATACAATACACAGACATGTATATACATTCGAACAAGAGAACTGCATTACATGTAATCCTTTATGACTGCTTTTTCATCTCTCTCCATGTCAGTTAAGTATAAATATGTTATTTTTATAAATACATCACATTTTATTTTATAGATGTAACATGACTCATTTAAAAAGACTCCTACATTGGGCATTTACATTTTACATTGCTTTCATTTTGTTTGCTTGCTTGTTTGTTTTGATGTTACGAAGAATGCTGTGGTTAACTTTGTGTATTTACACACTATAGGCATTATTATCTTGAGATAAATTTCTAAAGTATATATGAAATTTAAGACTTTTAAAGTACACTGCAAAAGTCCCTTCCATAAAGTGTGTAAGATTACCATTCCCCTAAGCAGTATATGAAAGAGACTGTTTTCTCACATCTTTAATTAACACTGGGTACCGGGTTATGTGTTAGATTTTAATTTAATGTGTTATAAACCAACAGTATTTCCTTTATGGTTTCTGACTCATGAATCAATGCCTAGAAATAATTTCCCTACTATAATTTTCTTAAAATGTCTACAATTTCTTCTAATACTTTTTATGGTTTCATTTATTTTCATACAGAAATCAAATTCCATCAGAAATTAATCTTGTTTTACGTCATGGTAGGCATCTTTTAATTTCAAAATGGACACTCAGTTGTTTTAATACATTTAATAAATAACCTATCTTTCCATCTTCATGACTTACAGGATACATTAAATGAATATCTACATTTGAATATATTTCTGGAAATTGTACTTTTTCTATCTGTTTGTCTACTTTTCCTTGACAATGATATTATTTTATGTATTATAACTTTATAATACACTTTAATATCTGATAAAGGTTCTCTTTTATATTTCCAGATCAGAAGAAAATTTATATTTGTACAGTACTGAATGATCTCATTCAGGGAAATAGTTGGTCCCTTTTTATTAAAGTTTTATTACGTTCCCCTGTAAAGTTCTTTTTCCAATGAAGACTCTTCATATTTCTTTCTGATTTTTTCTAGATAATTCTGTAGTTTTGACTGCAATTGTAAAAATATTTTTATGTTATGATATTTAGCTAATTATTGTATAGGTAGATAGATATTGATTTTCACAGATATTTTTCTAAAAGAGCATGTTATATAAAACTTAGTGTTTTCTTAGTTTTCTAGTCAATCATATAATATGAAAATATTATACTTTTTCCCATATTTACTACTTATTCCTGTTGTTTTTAAAATCTGATTGGACTGGTGTCACTTTCAGAATAACTTAAAATAGTGTAAAAGCATAAAACTTTCATGATTTTAATAACGTAAAGCATGATAATGGAATTCTCCTTTCAGTACTGAAAAGAACAAAGATTACAAAGGATTGAGCCACACCACATAGGTAAAATCTATGCCTTTATAATGATAATAAAAGAAACAACAGGAACAACAATGACACATCTTTATTGGCCACAGTTAGAGAGTGCTAAGCCATTACTCTGAAATTTGGATTTCAAGTATTTATGCTTCCTTCTTGTTATGAGCTGTGTAAGCTAACCAAATAGTTGATAAAATTGTTTTTAATAATTTCACTTAATATATGTAAAGGAATGATGGAAAATCACCAGTTTGAAATGCCTAATGAGATAATGAACCGAGGAAACAATTATGGATGGATGCTAAAAGCTTTAGGTAAAATGTTGATGTAAAACCTTATTTTGGAGGGAATCAGGTTACTAGCACATTAATCCACTATTAAATTTTAGCACCACCGTAAGTGAGACAACCAGATGTCATGTGTCTCACTATGAAATACTCTTGCCTTAAAAACAAACAAATGACAACAACAAAACTGTCTGGATCTAATCTAACTTAAAAGTTAACTCCTAGTTTACAGAAAATAGGAAAAATAGAGGAATAAAATGAATAACAAAATGAAAAAGCCAAATCTAGAATGTTGAACATCCAAAAGGACAAATAACTTGGTTTCTTCAACAATCAATGGCATGAAAGAAAAAGGTTTGTTGCAGAATACAGTTGACTCCTGAACAACATGGGTTTGAACTGCATGGGTCCACTCATACGCAGATATCTTTCGATAGTAAATACTACAGTACTACTACATGATCATGGTTGGTTGCATCTGCAGATGTGGAGCAACGAGGGATATGGAGGGCTGACTGAGTTATAAGGAGATTAATTCCCACATTGTTCAAGGGTCAACTTTAAAAGAAATTTAAGAGACATACAACCAAATGCAGTACAGATCTTGATTCAAAACTTATCTTAAATAGGTATCTTGGAGGCAGTTAAGGACATCTGAATATTGACTTGGTATTAAGTGATAACAAGAAAAAATTAATTATATTAGCTGTAATAGTAGCTTCTTAGTAACTCAAAAATAATACCTAACAAATAACAAACAAACAAATATGAAAGTTCCTTCAGGGATGCATACTGAGATATTTACAGGTAAAATGTCAGCATATTTGAATTTTGCTATAAAATACCTCAGGTTACAGAAAATGCATGGAGTATATAAAGCAGTGGCAAAATATTGGTAATTGTTGAAACTAGGTGATGGGTAGACTGAGGTTCATTGTACTATTCTCTAGTTTTGTGTAATGCCTGTGGTTAGTGACAGATTAAAAAGAAAGCAGGTAAGAAGTAAGAGACAGTAGAAAATATAGGTAAGGATCAATGATGATTCTAAGTAAAACAGTAGATAGAGGCAGTTAATATAGTAAGCACAAAGTTAAGTATTACAAAGTACAAGTGAGGTTCACACAAACAGAGAAGGAATGTTCGAGATTGCTGAGAATTTAGAATTGAGGTACATGGGTGAAGAGTAGGAGAAGTGAGCAAGAGAACTCAAATAAGATGCCTAGAAGGGCACTCGCTATCTGCATCACAAATGTTTAGGAACTAGTGTCATAAATGGGTTCTTAATGTCTGGATTATTTCTCTTTGGTCCACCAACTTCTCCCACACCCTTGTTTTATGTAAAGCATACTGATAAGGGCTAAGACTATGACCTCCATCTCATGGTCATTATAGCAAGACTTATATTTGGCCATGTTTATCTATAAAATCTTCTTTTAAAAAACTGCAATTAAAGAGACTTTTAAAAATCTTTTTAACCTCACTTTATATATATGAGAACAAAAACAAAAAAAAAAAACCTCTGAATTTTGTATTATCCTAGGATGTACAGAGAAGGCAATCCAATAAGACCTGCCTTGTCACATTCAATAGAGCAACTGCAGAAGCAATTTGTTACAAGCAGATGGATAGTTGAACACTGAAAAGGATGATAAACTAGAACAAAATTAGATATTGAAATCAATTTCTTTTAGGCTCACCATGAAACTTCAGATTTACACAAACAATTGTATTTGAAGAAGTCAGAAAAAAATGCCATACTAAGATGGGTGCCCGTGAAAACAGAACTTTACACATGCTATAGCCTTTATAGCCATCATTTACTTGGTTGGTCCAAATATTTATAGTTCATTGTTATGACTGCCAAAACTGGCAACCACAAGGATTGTTGTCTCAATTAGGACAGTAAACAGATTGTCTCTTTTTTTAATGAAAAAATCTAAAATGTAATACTTCACAGTTTAACATGTTTAT
Organism: Grampus griseus; assembly: GCF_964374135.1. Classification (NCBI taxonomy): domain Eukaryota; kingdom Metazoa; phylum Chordata; class Mammalia; order Artiodactyla; family Delphinidae; genus Grampus; species Grampus griseus. Next base: position 43,014,847 of record NC_139011.1, on the reverse strand, counting down.
TCATCTAAACGAGCTAAAAAATAATGGTGCGACATCTGTTCGAGAGGCATTGGTACCTCAAATTTTGGCTGCCTCCCCACCATTTTGGTTGTTGTTTTAAAAAATGAAGAATAGGAGGGGGTACTGTCATCAAAAAATCTTCTGGCATGTAAAGTATCTTATTTTTCTTGAAATAAGGATCTCATGTCTGTTGCTAGGGATAAAAAAAAAAAAAATTGTCTAACAAAGAGGCACAATGCTGAATACGACAGCAGTTCAATTGTTTTAGATACATTTACTGACCCACTATAGATATTTCCACACTGATATAGTTCTTGAAGTGACTCTCCCAGTTCCCTCTATACTTACCTGTATAGCTAAAACCTATACAAAATAGTAAAGTGTTTCTGTAGGCACTGAATTCATCTGCTACAATTTTTACTGTAGGTTACACTGATTTTAGATATGGTGTCAGTGGAACAAAATCTAGCAAACATTCTATCCAGGCTGCATTGGAGCAATTCTAATAAAAGAAGGCAGTGCTGCTAAGGGAAAAGTGGTGAGAATCTCCCCAGAGAAGCCTCAGGTAAGTGTCTTCACCTAATTGTTGGTAAGAAAAAAATAAAAGTTTATCTTAGATAGTCTCTGACACAATAACCTTATGTTATGGATGAAATACATTAAAATTTAAGTTTAATATCTAGAAGTTTATTTCTGAAGCTTATCTAAAGCATAACTTGATCTACTGAATTATCAATGACTATATAATTTAGATTCTGGAAAATATAACACTTTAGTTTTCACATAAATATAGCATTATAATGAAAATTTAGTTTTTTTTACAATGGGAGTGAAGATTTAGACTAAGTTAAATTTAAAACAATGAGTATGATTTTTAACAATACTAAGATGAAAATAGCATATTTGATTTCCTAGAAAAGAGCAACGTTTCTGTTGTGTAGCAAATTCAATGCTAGTTGTCTTGATCTTAAAGAGAACCAGGATTAAATATATATGTGTCCCAATACAACCAAAGACCATAAATGTTAAATGCTGAGTTGATCAATATTGTGATTTTTAAGTTTTATTTATTAAATGCAAATAATTTTTGATCATCTGTTACATGCAAGAACTGTGCCAGGCTCTGAGAGGACTGAAAGAGATTAACTTAAATTCTAACATGCATTTACTAAAAATGTGCAGACCACTACACTACTGCAATTACAGAAATGAATAAGAACATATTCTCAGGATTTTGTAATCCTTGGTTGGAGTGGGAGTACTTCACCTACATTTACAAAAAATTGAAAAAGATTGGAAAATCTTCAAGTATTTTGCCACCTTAAAACAACAACAAAACCTCATTCTGGTAGTAAAATAGGATTTTGGCACATTTGTTTTAGAAGAAATTATAGATGAGGTTATATTTTTACAACATCGCCTCTCAAATGAATTTACATATTCTGTATTTTTCATGCAATATAAGAACCAGCAACCATTCAAGCTTCATTCAAAGTGTTCTATAGGCTGTACGTTAAGTCCAGCTGCGTTAGTTGAAATTTCTTCTGCAGAAAGAGTATGTTAACAGATAGATTCTAACATTCTGAAAAGTCATTAATTTTTTTTTTTTTTTGCCTTCTGAATTACTCTGAGCAGTGAATTATTGGAGGGGAAAAACCCATGCCTAAAATTTGTATGGTGCCAGTCTCAGATTTATGCCAAATACCACTCACTATTTAAAAGTGTAGTCCCCTGAAACTGCAGACCGGATATCACCTCTCTGTCTTCAAAGATTCAAACCAGACTTCAACTTGGGATTTCTCTACAGAGGATTGGCTGCTTCCCAGCTAATGTGAGTTTGAAAAATGTGCATTTCACGAAAACATTATTTTGTAAATATACATTGTCTCACTTTACCTGCTATTTATTAAAATCAGAGTTTAGCCTTTGGGACTTACCATAAGTTAATCAGTTAAGTTAGTTATGCTGTGTCTAGGCTAATATTCATTACTATCAGAAACAACATTTTTCCTCCAAAGAATACCTCAAGAGTAGAACAGGATAGTAAAGTTGTTTTTCTCCTTTTTTTCAGGGTAATGAATTTTCAAACATTTCCAAGAGTCCAATCATCTATTTTAAATACTGTAAATTCTGTAATATCTCACTTGGATAGGTATTTAATAGACAATTATTACATATCCTTGCATTTAAATTACCACTGAAATTAGAAATAATCTTTATTTTATATGACTGTATTTAACACCAGATGGGCGGGGAAATAACTAAATGAAGATTGTTCACATAAATGTGATAGGAGTGGGGGAAAGCAGTATTTCTTGACATGTGGCATGTCACTCAGGAAAGTAAAAGACCCATCATATCCAAAATGCCAGCTTGGATATTCTCTTGCCACCCACTTCACAAACAGACATACCACATGGCATTAAATGCTGCAACCTTTCCTAAAAATGCCACTTGGATTTGTCCACTGTGGTGAATGTATAGGAACTCTTGGTCTGTCTCTTAAGTTTGTGATTTCAATGGGAAGAATCCAGGAAACAGCACTGGCTAAATTTTGCCCTCAGATGTTTGGCATAAATGATCTGTGAGGACACTGGAACTTTTGGCTGTTTTCACACTGATGAAATAAGTTATGCTACTTGAAAAAATTCTACAGAACATAATGCTACACAACCACATTCAACTATCTGCAAAAGTCTCAAAGACTATCTAGGATATTTATCAATACTTTCTTCTCTTGGAGAGTATGGAAACAATCTTAACATTTTATTTACTCTTTATAAATACAATGTATTTACTATGAAACACCTTATGCACATGTTGCAAGCTATTCATTTTCTATACATATTTATGTAAGGTAGTAACTAACAACTCTGCTGTGGACACATATTTTTCCATTTTCTAATCTTTATGTACTCATGTGTTATAAAATTATTTTAAAATTCCATTACCAGTAAAAAATACTGACTACATTAGTCATTATACTCCAACAAATGTAAAATACCTTGAAAAATCATATAAACAAAAAACTCCATATGTGAGTAATATAAGACATATATTTTCTTCTATTACTTTTCATGAAAGGGTTCTAATTGATTTAATTCCCAAGAGACAAAATACAATTTTGTAAAACAAGTTTGTATTGTTCAGATATAAGAGACAACCCAAGAAAATGACTCTGAGTAGGTAGGACTTCTGCTATTACCGTTGTGTGAAAAACACTGCACAATTAGACAACAGGTTGCTACATATCTCCTTAACAAGAGGGGCAAACTGATACTGCAAGCAGCCAGGACAATGTAATTAAAATAGAATTCCAAGTTTATATTAATAGAGTAATAAGTTAATTAAAATCAAGATCAACTGAACTTTCTATTTACACCAGTTCAGACAGCCCAAGAGGAAAGCAACTCTATTTTAGAGACATATGTGACTCTTTGAGCTTCTGTCATCCAGGTGCCATTTCTGATGGAGCACATGTGCACTGAACAGTTGGCAAAGAAGGAAAAAGATTACTGTAGATGTATGTGCAGATTGTCTCTCTAATGATATAAACTACGTCTGGAAAGAAAGCAGGGCTTCTCTGTAAAATGAAAAATTTCCCATGAGTTTTCATTCCTTCTTAGGCTCTGAATGTGACTAGAGAATGTTTCTGTAAATGAGGATATATACTTTTACTTAGAATGTATATGGAACAAAAATAGATTTAGTAATCTGTAAGTGATGGAGTTATACACATAAATTGCCTAAGACATCTGAAGAATTTAGGATCTGTTTTTCACTTTATCTAAATGCACCATGAATAGGTTGCCTGTCAAAGTAGAAAGATTTATAAAAGTATCTGGTAGCACACATACTACATTATTAGGTAAGGTTCTTTTCTTGATATCCTATGCAACATTTTAAAAGATATTTCTGCAAACTGAAAATACCGGCAGAAAAAATTCAAGACCTTGCTGTCTCAGTACTTCAGAAAGTATTGGTCCCTAGAGGTGCTTTTATAAAATTATATCCTTTTCATGCATTGATTGCTGCTCAACTAATCTTCATCTGGTTCCAGATCAGGGTCAACATCTGTGGACAGTCTGAGATAAAAGAAAGCATAGAAAGCCAGTAGGAGGGCCAATATAGCTGCAAGTAGAAGGCCAACTTCCTGAGGAAGGAAAAAAAAAGTAGATTTGAAATTCATGAAATGAGGTTGGTTAACTTTATCAGCTTCACGAGATAAAAACACACAGTCTAGAATTAATAATCACATTCTTTTTGTTTAACACTTTCTGTCATTAAGCAAAGAAACTTTTGTGCTTGACAATACCTAATATAATGGCAGGTACATCAGTGGGTATAATAATAGATGTGTATTATTATTTTTATTTAAATTTGTGTTTTTCTAATAGTAAAATTAACATTTATAATTTTAATATATTTTCGTAGTTTGGATATCAAACTGTTGGATGTAAGCAATGTAGTTTGTGCCTACACAGTTTATCTTTCTCTATCTGAGAAAGAAATAACATTTGAGAAAGAAATAACATTATTTCTTGCTTCAATACGTTTATTATTAGCTATAGCATTTGGACACAGATTCTTTTTTAAATTATCATTCCTTTTCTAATAGGACGAAACTATTATAACCAGTTTCTACATTATGTCTCTGTAAACATCCTTATTAAATATTATTTTTTAAAACTCATTTTTAAATTCTAAATTCTATAGTTTACAATGTGGCAGAACAAAACTAAGTACTCTTGGCTCATAAAGCATGATATGATATAATTAACACAACTATGAAGGATGGTCCTGGATACTTCATTTGGTGATTTGATATGGATTATATTAATCAATTATGCTGAAATAATAGCCAAAAAATTACCATATATACAATGGCAAAAATCATATTATTTTTCAAAAAGTCTATAAACTTATACACACACACACACACACACACACACACACACACACACACACACACACACCATGAAGGAATTGTCTCAATATTAACATATCATTTGGCTAAACAGAAAGAAGAATAAATAGTGCTAGTACAGTATCCTAAGGGGCTTAAATATTCCCTTGTAATTCTCACTTGCATATCACACCCCTTCCTGACATTATTTTATGGAGAAGCAATTTATTTGCACTTACACAAATGTAGTTTACATTTCAAAAGAATGCAAAATTAATAATTCAACATATGCCACCTAATAAACTTTAAAAGCATTAAAATAAATTTGGTTTATAATCAACATGTAATTTTTACCTGGATATTGAAATTACAAATGGACATTTTATACAGATTTTTAGCTTTATAATTAGATTTTTTTAGATTTGCAAACTATAAAAATAAATATTAATAAAATACATGGGGTTGAAAGACTTAGTGTCAACTATTTTTGTAAGATTTGATTTCTCAATCTACTCTATCAATATAATGTCAAATTAAAGTGAATTTTCTCTGCTGCAGTTGGAATACTTTGGCATCTCAAAAGGGCATGGCAGCATCAGACAGGTTTCATTTATTTTCTTGTATCCACAGCTGTGCTCCCAGACCCATCTGGTTACACAGCTACTAATTTTAAGAGGATGTAATAAACAAGTGACACACAACTGCAAACTCCATCTGTTCTGTACAGTGGACAAAAAACTGTTCAACAGCAGTCACCATTCCCATAAGCTTAACACAAGACTAAAGTTTTTACTCTTGATTAGAGTCTGTGATTCTCATCTCATTGATAATCACCTCTAATTGCTGTTTTTCAACTCCTTCTTATCCTTTCAAACAGCTCTGTATCATCTTCATTGTACATTTTCAGAATATCCAGAGGCATGAAAAAGGGGTTTAAGGGTAGGAAGCAGAGAACATTCATAGAATACAACTTCAGAAGATCCATTAATTCAATTAAGTCTATTCAACATACTATGGTGTAGGGGGTGAGGCTTCCGAAGTATTGGACGAGGAGGTACAGCAAATCATTTGTTTCAGAATGTCCCTATTCTGCTAAGGAGATAAGTATTGTGGGGACTGCATACTTGGAGGGTTAAAACTATGGTAAAATTTGAAAATACTGCTTTCAGAATTCTGGTCACACTAACCATAACTTAGAGACCTACAGGCATTCATGACTCTCCCCACCCTTGGCCATTTTTAGTTTTAGATCAGGAATAACAAAGAGAACAAAAATAATGCTTCCAGCTGGCTCAACCCAAGGGGTTGTTAGCAGGATCTGGTTGCCATTTGAATATTTTATTTATGTAACAGATAAATCAAATTTCTGATCCTTATTTTTTATTATAATTACTTGTTTCAAATAAACTACTTAATAAACAAATATAGATTATCTTTTTCCTTCTAAATACTAGGAAACACAGGTTATTTGCCTTCAAAAAAAATTTTCCCTGATGTTGCAACTCTTGAAAAATAATCTTCAAATTGAACAGCAACCAAATAGCAAATATTAGTTGTGCAAATAATTTTTAGGCGGTACTCATTACTGGGTCATAAATTATGACATTTTGTTTACATTGGTAAAAGACACAAACTAAAAATAGCTTCTCAATAGAAATAATTCCACATTTTGAAGAAGTGATATTCATATCTTATTCTGAATCATTACTGTTCCCTGAAATTTTCTATCACTAAACATACATTTATAAAAAAGCACTAGAAGCCCCTGAGGGTAAGTACCCTATTGTGTAATTTTTATATCTCTAATCCATGATTTCTCAATCATGTGATTTCTTGTAGAAATTCCTCCAAGATAATTGTGTCTTATTCATCTTTTTTTCCACAGGTTCTACAACATTGTAATGCTCATAGCAATTTCTAAATAAATGAAGGATTGAGTCAGATTTATATAATTTATGTACAAGGTATATTAAAATTATGTAATGTTTTGAAAACTTTACAGCAATAATATCCATAATACTATCTTCACAGCAAAACTGAAAACATTTTGTAATATGTAGTATAGTAACACAAAGCAGACTTAGTTGAGTAGGGGATCTTTAGGCCAATGACAAACATCCAAGGACAGTCTTATTTATGCAAACCAGTAATAGCTAATTCAAAGAAATATTTATGTTAAGTGTATTATTTAACTCTTCTGACTATACTGTGAGGTAAATGGCATAAAATCCATTTTACAAATGTGCCAGTTTAGACTCAGCTAGATCATTGTAACAGTAAGAGGAGTCATGTGATTCTAGGCCTCTCTCGTGTTCAGTTTTATCATTGCTGTTATTTTCCTATTCCTTGCAGCTGTTCATATTTTCTGTAGATTTAAATTATTTTAAAAGCATAGCAATGATTCATTCTAAAAAATAAGTAGTAAAGTGATAAAATATTATAACATTATGGCCATCCTGTATTAACTAGATAAGAGTCAAACATGTTTGATGTTCATTAATCCTTAGTTGCTTCTCTGACATTATCAACATGGATAAAATCACTCACTGGGGAAATTAAATAGCATTAAATGGCAATTGCTGAAAGAAATTTCGTTATTTAAAATACTATGCTAAAATGACAAGGCAATCAAAGTTTGACAGGGCAAACTAATTAGTATGCCAGATTTGAAATGTAAAACACCTCCATGGTTCTGATTCTAAAAAGTTTCCTATTATTTTAATGGGTTCATTACATAAATTTTCAAGCAAAGTAAACAGTGTTTAAAGATAAGGTTTTTGTTTTTCACAGGTTTACGAATCAAAATGATATGCTAGTTTATTAAAAAGGAGCTGTTTTTGATGTCAGAAACTTTTCTGTACATACTTTAAATCATCAATGAAACCTAAGAACAATTTTTTTCTCATAAAAGATAAAAAAATTCTATATTGTTTTTAAAAAGACATTAGATTGCACTATAAGGTAGACTTATACTAGGAATATGGTTATTTCCTCAAGTTAAAACCATAGCAAAATGATAAGAGCAAATGAAATAGAGGATATATACAGGAACGTGGTATACATCAATAAATGCATGGCTGCACTATCTTTCAAATTCTAATTTGCAGCTGCTCATTATACTGTGCCACAAGTGGATTGTGCTACCCCAATATTCTTCTAACAAGACAAAAACAAAGCCCTGTATTGTGAAAGATAAAAATAAGTGACATATTGCTTTCCTGGAAAATGACAGACAGTGCTCTCATTACAAGAGACAATCATCAGGTAACTAACTGCAAAATAAGAAACTAACCACTGGTTTTAGAAAGTTTGTGTCATGGAAATAATTTTAAAGATGAATGAAATTAGAAGAAAACTTCAAAAGATTAATCATCTCTCTTTCAAACAAAAAGGCAATTCATTTTTTTTTTCTTTTTCTTCCGTTAAAAACTGACACACAGCACTAACTGAGGAGATTGTGCTGTGAAAACATACCGCAGCACACAGCAATGCTTGATCAAAATCAGTATCAGGAGTAAAAAGAAGGCAGTGTTTCGTGATCATAATAGCAAATTCTGGAAGACAACCAAATATATCATCTGGCAGTTCAACAGCTGTTACAGCTTGGTAGTAATACCTTGGCATTTGCTATAAGCTATAACTTAGAAAAATTGATTTTTCATCTGCCAGATAAAACCCCAAATCTCCTTTTAACATTTTAATATTTAAATAAAATATAGGTACTAGTCACTTTACTTTTGCACATTTGACAGTAGAGCTGTCAAATTAATTTTTCTATTTATAGTTTAATTTTACTCTAAACACTTGGCAGAGTTGACATGGGTAATAATGTAAATGTAATTTTGTTGAACTTCATTGTGCTAGCACATTGGATTAGCATCTGCTAACATCATTCTCAGTTGCTTTTATCCCTCTTAAGCAGTTAAAACACTGGTTTTCTCAAAGAACAAGTTTGGAAACATCATTAGAATTTCATCATAGGGAGTACTGACAACAAAAATAATACACGTGTAAAATTACATATATTAATGATCTAAGTATATACAATTATAATTAAAAGTTAAACAACCATAAAATGAAACTTATTGCAAGTGAGAAAAGTTTTTGATCCAGGCCACATATATCGCTGAAGTGTTTGAACAATAAATACAGTAGCTAGAGAAAAAGTAAATTGCAACTTTAAGTGTAACTGTCTCTCTTAAGTGACATTAGGTCTTATTCTAAGACCTAATAAAATCTTAGAATGGGAAGGATGTTTCTCATTAAGTAAATTCTCTTTAAAAGCCTTTAATCCTGGCATTTGACTTAGATTTTGAAATGTCATAAAACATTTAGAATTCAACATTTATGCAATCCAGTTTTAGAAAATGAGATGGCATGCAATATATCACATTTTAAAGTTATCAAATACAGGTACCTTTATGCCTATTGCTGTTTTCTTTGCTTCTGCTTTTAATTTGGTTGCTCGTAAAATAGGTTTGGTTTTTTTATAATCTTGTTTACCTAGAAAGAGATAATTTCAGACAATGAGCTATAATTTAAGTTTAACGGCCATCTGAAATGTCAAAGAACCTTTAAATAGAGTAAAACTGGGAGACAAAGTTGCAAAGTAATTCCCAGTTATGGAAACCATAAACTGGTCATCCTAAGGTCAATTTTTCCTTCTCTCTTACTTTTTCAGGAAGAAGATTTGACAGACATCTTTCATTTGGTGTGAGGTGAATATCAACAAAGATAAAAAATTCTTTTAGAGAATAAGATGTTTAAAGCAAAGAGAGTAAACCTTTAGAAGCATTTGGAGACAAATGTGGAAATAAATGAAATTACGTAAGATCCCTTTAAACAGATAAGATTAACTCTGTCTTCATAATTGAAGAATAACAGTTCATTAGAAATTTATTTTATTATCGATATATTAAGTATTCAATAATCAATCTGAGAAGTATCTTCAAAGTAAGAAACTAAAGACTGATCTGTAAATAACTTTCAGTTGCTGAATTCTTTAGAAAAAAGTATTTAACTTTTGTTTGCTCTCTGTGGAGGACAGAATAAATATGGCTAGATAAATGATGAAGGATAGCTACATTTAGACATTAGTTTCAATGTTCTTTACCACATTTAACAACCAAAAATGAACAAAACTGAGTTAGTGTCACCAAATTTGCTTTTTTGTGTGTGTCTATACCACCTGGTGACCCCACTAATGGGTAACAAAAGAGCTATTACACACCCTGTGAGGAAAACAGATTTAACAATAACAACAACAAAAGCATTGACTAGAATAATATACTCTTTTTGTTAACCAACATGTTAGCTAAGAATTGGGTCCAATTAGTCTCAAATATAATCATATGTCATTCTGAGTGGGAGTTAACATTTGACCATATAATCTCTTCAACTATTTTATATTCTTCTATTTGGCCTTGTTGTTTCCATTTTATTCCCTTTCCTTTCAAAGATCAATTACTTTCCAAAACTTACCCCTGTAGTCTATCAAAATAATACAACTGCTAACTTTAATTTCCACATCTTCCTCACACTGAAGTAAATCTGAAAGCAGTTTATCTAAAGTATACCATCAAAATTTAATGTGCAATATATTTTTTAATGTGTTTGCTAATGATTCAAAAGTACCTTTAAAATTCTATATAGATTTTTAGAGTTAGAAATGCCAGGGAGAAGTGAGACAAATGAATGGGAGGATGAAGAAATGCTATATCTGTGTTCATTAGACACATAAAAGTATTTATTTGGCTGAAGAGCTTTTTTTTTTTAAGAAGTGTGTGTGCTATTTCCTTAACTGCAATGGTATAGCAGTCATTCTGGATCTATGAGCATGCAGCACCTTAATAAATATTATTTGATGATGGGGTTTAATGATCCAGAAATGAGCCAATTGTAAAAATGTATATCAAATGATCTAAATTTAAATTATGGAATGAACAAATACAGAAAAATATTACTCTGACCCATTTTAAATTAGCAACATTTAATTTTGCTGAAAAAATCTTGACAAGTGTTCACTCTGATTTCACATGTCAACAGTCAAACTATTCATGTCATTATTCCTGCTGAGATATAAACAGTTCAGAGCAATGAAACTGGTGACACATCAAATGTCTCCACTCAGGGTTACAAAGCAAGTTTCTAATGAGAACCTAAAAAGAAATTTCAATATTATAGATTTGAAGCCAAGAAGTCATTTCTTATGTTATATATGCCCTATAATAAACTCTGGGTGCAACAGGGACAAAATAAACAAAAAAAGAGATTATCTTAACCAATCTGCTTTTTGTAGACATATGCAATATTCTGGATGATGTGTCTGTCATAAAGCAGATTCAAATATGCTTAAAAGAGTCAATGTTAAAGTGAGATTTTATCATTCTACTTCACTTGCCATTGGTTAAATAATGTGTTCTATTTCAATTCAAGTCCTATAATCTCTTAAAGAATAATACTTCTAAATTTATATTAAAGTTGATATGAACATTTGAAGCAGTATTTATAATAAAAAGACAGTTTTAAAAATTATTACACACCTCATACTTCTCCAAAAAGTGCATCTGTCATTAATGTAGCATTCTCCTTGCTGACTGTGATATCCAAAAGTATATATTGCAAAACGTGGTTTCAGTCTACTAAGTGAAAACGTTTACAGGGGCATTTGTTAAGTTCTTTATAACTAAAACCAGATCTCTCCATTATACCCAAAAAGATATTTAACATTTTAATTTTTTATGGCTTCATGAAAAATACCTATGCGCACATGATTGTAAAAAAAAATATAAAATAAGAAGCTCCTGCCTTCTGAGTACTTACACCCAGGAAAAAACACATTTATGTAATCTAGATTTCATATGCAGACAGCTTTTTAAATACAATTGGATCTGATTTTGGTTATATCAATAATACGATAACAAAAGTGGCAATTTAGCAATTGCTCATTACATTTTATATGAGAGAAATTCGAGCCTACAAAGCCAATATGGGACCTCAATCATCTCGTTTCTCTCTTCTCAATTACACCATTCATCACAGTTCTGTATTTTAATTTCCTATGACATAGTTTAAGTAACAAAAGCTTTCTCCCCCATCTCCACACTTTCTGATGGACTGATTTATGCTTCCTCCCTCCAATATGATCCTATTATATTATTTCATTATATTTTATTTTTTACTTATCATACAGTGAATATAACATTTTTTTTCCTTTTGGTATACAGTTCTATGAATTTTAATGCTTATGTATAGATCATGTAATTACTACTATAATCAGGATATAGAAAAGTTATATTATTTCAAAAAACTCCCTGGCACTAACTTTCTAAACTCACCCTCCTTCCTACCATAATTCCTGGCAACCACTGATATATTGTCCATTTCTATAGCTTTGTCTTTTCAATAATGCAGCAAAAATGTGACAAGGGCTTCTTTTATTCAGCTTAAGGCCTTTAAATTTCACCCAAGTTGTATGTATCAGCATTTTATTCTTCTCTATTGCTGGTTAGTATTCCATTATAGGAAGGTACCAGAACTTGTTTATCCATTCACTCATTGAAGTACATTTGGGTTATGTCCAGTGTTTGGCAAGTATGACAAGAGCTACTATAAACACAGGTATGCAGGTTTTTATGTGAACATAAGTTTTCATTTATCTAGGGTAAGATTGCTGAGTCTTATGGTAAGTATATATTTAACTTTGTAAGAAATTGTCAAACCATTTTTCAGAGCGTTTGCATTCTCACCAGCAATGAATAAGAGTTCTGATAGCTTTGCATCATCACTAGCACTTGGTATTATTGTATCTAGGTTATCTAATTTTTTAGTGTACAATTAATTGTTCATAGTATTCTCTTATAATCCATGTTATATGTGTAAGTTTGATAGTAGTTACACTGTTTTGTTACTGGTATTAGTAATTTGTTCTTTTTTTTTCCTTAGTCTTAACTACAGGTTTTTTCAATTTCATTGATCTTTCTAAATAACAAATTTTGGGTTTTGTCGATTTTTTTCTACCATTTTTCTGTTTTGTATTTTGTTTATTTTCACTCTAATCTTTCTTATTTCCTTCCCTCAGATAGCTTTGAGTTTAGTTTGCACATTTTTTTCTAATTTTTTAGATAGAAATTTAAGTTATTGATTTGAAACCTTTATTCTTTATTAATATAGTCATTAACAAGTATAAATCTCCATCTAAGTACTGCTTTATCATCATTTCATAAGTCAGCAAGGAGAAGAAGAAAGTTATACACAAAAACACTTGTAGATATATTTACCTATGCAGTTACTTTTACTGGTGTTAACTTATTTTTTCTGTTTGTGGATTCTAGTAACTGCCTTATGCACTTTCATTTTAGCCTGGAGGACTTCTTTTAGTGTTTCTTATAGGGCAGGTGTACTACTGACAAATTTTCTGGTTTTGTTTATCCAAGAACATCTTGATTTCTCACTTTTTTGAAGGACAGTTGTGCTAGATGTAGAATTTGGGTTGACGCTCTTTTGCTTTCATCACATCATATATAATGAATTACTTTTTACTTTCTGCTTTCAAGATTTACTCTTTATGTTTGACTTTCAGCAGTTTGACTATGATGTGGCCAGGTGTGGATCTCTGAGTTTATCCTTCTCAAAATTTTGTGAGGTTCTTGGATATACAAATTAAAGTTTTTCATCACATTTCAAGAAGGTTTTTGTCTTTTGAATATTCTTTTTGACACTCTCTCTTCCTCTTCTCATTCTGGAACTATTATTATGCATAGGCTGGTATGCTAGATAGAGTCCTATAGGTATCTATGGCTCTGTTCATTTTTTGTCATATCTCATTCATTATTTTTTATTCATGTTCCTCAGACTGGATAATCTCAATTAACCTCTCTTCATGTTCCCTGTTTCTCCTATAAGTTCAAATCTACTGCGAAGCCCCTCTAGTGAAATTTTTATATTGGTTATTATATTTTTTTCAAGTCCAGAATTTCTATTTTTTATATACATAATTTACATTTATATAATAATATTTTCTATTTGTTGGTACATCATTCTCATACTTTAATTCTTTAGACATGGTTTTCTTTATATTTTGAACATATTTTAAATGGCTGATTTAAAGTCTTTGTCTAGTAAGTCCAAGGTCTGAACTTGTCTAGAGATGCTTTCTATTCTTTTTCTGTGTATGGACCATAATTTGCTGATTTTTTTGTGTGTTTCATAATTTTTGTAGAGAACAGTTTTCTACAAAATGTTATGTAGCAACAGTTAAATAATGTAATGTGGCAACTCGGCCAAACAGATCTCCCCTAGGATTTGTTGTTGTTGCTCTTTGTTCTTCTTTTGTTGGTGTTACTGTTTGTTTGTTTAGTGACTTTTATGGTCTAATTCTGTAGAGTCTGTATTCTTTGTTATATGGAGTCACTTAGCTTAATGTTCATCTAATAACTGGACAGGTATTTTCTTAACTGTCTTTTACCAATATATCTTCCAGGTTTGTTGAACAGGTGTTCCATACTTTGACAGGACTTTATAGTTCTGCATTAGCCTTCACTTCCTGCTAGCTTCCTCAAGGTCAGCAAAGAGTGAGAGCTATGGCCTTTCCAGGTCTTTACTGGACATGGCATAGTCCTGCACAGGTTCATGACTTTCTAGATTCCCAAGAATCTATGTCAGGGATTTAAAAAGACACTATGAACATCTCATTGCCCAGTTTTAAAAACAATTTTAGGTCAGCCTTATGCTAGCCCCAACTAGTAATGCTGCCTCAGGTAGTCGTGATGTTAAATGCTTGCCACTGATTGTTTTTGCCAAATGCCATCAGGAAAGGACTCTTCACACAGAATGAGCTCTAAGTCAGGTCAAATAAAGACAACTTCTGAGAATGGGGATTTTCAGTAAGCTCCCAGACACATCAAATAGTGATAGTTCTCAGAGGATGGGATTTGGGGTAGCTCCAAACACATTTGACCTCTCCAGTGACTGCAGGCTGCTGTTTTTCATGACTACTATTGTTGCAAAGCTGAGGAGGGGAAGATTGGATTAAGGCAAGTTGAACAAAACAAAGCTTGATGTTCTTACTCAGAGTTAGCTGTTTTTCTCAAATAAACACTCTTTGCACTGTTTTAAATTTTTTGAAAATTTGTAGATTTCTGAAAATTTTGATTTTGACAATTTTTTGTCATTGTTCTTGCTTTTATAGAAGAGCAGACTTTTGAGGTCCTTACTTTCCATTCAAGAAGTGCTTCTCTTCCATCCTTTTACCTTTAATCTCATTATATTTGAAGTGAATTTCTTATCTACAGCCTATATTTACATCAGTTTATAAAATTTCAACCTGAAAATCCTCTGTCCTTTTATTGGTATGTTTAAACATATACATTTAATGAAACTATTAATGTATTTTTATTTAGGTCTACCATTTTATCTTTGTTTTCTTTTTGTTTCCTTTGATTTGTTTCTGTTTCACTTTTCATGCCTTTTTAAGTTATTTGAACATTTTTTAATATTTTGTTTAAATCATTTATTGTATTTTGATATATCTCTTAGAATAATGTTTCAATAGTTTCCCAAGAGATTACAAAATATACATTTAACTTTTAAGAGTCTAATTCAAATCATATTTTATTCAATTTCCTTTTTTTTTTTTTTTTTGTGGTACACGGGCCTCTCACTGCTGTGGCCTCTCCCGTTGCTGAGCACAGGCTCTGGACGCGCAGGCTCAGTGGCCATGGCTCATGGGCCCAGCCGCTCCACAGCATGTGGGATCTTCCCGGACCGGGGCACTAATCCGTGTCCCCTGCATCGACAGGTGGATTCTCAACCACTGCACCACCAGGGAAGCCCCAATTTCCTATTTTTAAAGATATTCTACATTTTAAAAAAATTTAACATGCACAATCCAATACATTTCACATTCTAATATAATGGAAACAAGCAGTACATTGCTTTGCAGTGCTAGTTTAACTAGTTGTTGTTTATCTCTTTTGACTTTGCTGTACTTATATTTGATCTTCTTGGACATGTGTCATAGGTTAGGAAAGTTGTTTCTATACAGTTGACTTTTAATAATTCAGGACTTTAAATGTCCACAGACAAAGAATTATACAAGTGAATATACTATTGTAGCACAGATGCATTTTCCTTAAAAATGCTAGACAAGACACTGGTGTTCCTATTTGATGCATGTTCTTATTATAGCTTAACTGTTTTGCAATAAAAAGTGAGAGGCACATGCATAGTTAGAAGGACTATTATACTTTGGTTACTGAAACTTTATATTCATGATAAAAACTGCAGGTTGTCCTTAGATAATACCTGTGTTTTAGTTCTGGAATAAAATTTCTAACTACTCTTCTCTAGAGTTTTGTGTTCAGTTTAGTTGAAGAGTATGCTTAAATTGCTAGATCTGTACTATTAAAAAGTTACATTAATATTGTAACTATTTATTTGTATTAATAGAATTTTCTTGATACTGTAAAACCAAAACAAAGTACAGGAACAAAACAAAGTTCAGGTTGATAAATGATGACAAATGTCACTTTTTTTTTTTTTTTTTGTGGTACGCGGGCCTCTCACTGTTGTGGCCTCTCCCGCTGTGGAGCACAGGCTCCAGACGCACAGGCTCAGTGGCCATGGCTCATGGGCCCAGCCACTCCACGGCAGCCTTATGCTAGCCAGGCATCTTCCTGGACCGGGGCACGAACCCGTGTCCCCTGCATCGACAGGCGGACTCTCAACCACTGCGCCACCAGAGAAGCCCACAAATGTTACTCTTAATCCTCAATCTCAATTACTTTCATCAAAACAGCCATAACATTCCGTTTGATTTTCTCTAAAATAATGACATATTATATCTTAAACTTATGAGACATATTTATAATAATGAAATGCCACCTTTTGTACGTTTAAAATAAAGTTGCAAAATTATTATTCTAGTAAAAATTCCATGATACGGAAAACTATTTTTATGGCTTAGTAAGAATATAGATTCTATTATCCATTATGTATAAGACTTAACAATAAATATATATTTAGATGACTGCATTATTAATATTGCCAATACAAATAGAAAATTTCTCTGAAATCACGACATTGAAACTTAAAATTCCTTCAATACAATCTGAGATTCTTAATAGAGAGTGTGTGTTTCTGTCAATATCTCATTATAAAGCTTCTCCCTTTGCATGTAAAATCCAAGATCATTTTGGGAAGAAATATAAAAGGCCGTCCCCAAATATGCTAGTGATACAGCTAAGTAATGCACTTGGAACAATAAAACATATTAACTTTCGTGTTAATGCCTGGACTTACCATAACTTATATAAGGGAAAAATACACTTAGAATGTATGAACTTTGCTATTTATTCTAAAATAGAATTTAGTAATTTTTTTTTCAAAATTAATCTGGACTTAATGCTGAAAACTGGGCATTTCAAAATAAAAAACATTAAAGCTTGCATTTTCACACAGGAAATCTGTACTATAAAATTGCTCTTTGAACAAATATTAGCAACTGATTATCAAACCTCTATGAGTATATACACATAGCTATTGAGTACATTGTAAAATCTCTGACATAAGGTTACTTTGGCTAGCAAGTAACAAAATATTGTTATCCATAAGGAAACAGAAAAGTTATACCTATGTGTTTATATATCTATATATAGATATATTATTACTACTATTATTATTATTATTTTCACCTGTATCCAAGCTCTTAATTGCATGAGACATTATTTTTTATGGTTAGCAGATAGAGTTGCTAGAATCTCTGAGAATAGTATTGTAAATAGTATAACATCAGGACATATCACCAATTATAATTTTTCTTAGTTAACCTTGTACCTAAGCATAACTGAAAATGTTCACTTATGGTCATAAGAATTCTTATATCTTATTTTCTTAAGCAGTGCTTTCATTCATTCATTAAAAATTATTGAGCACTTACACTATATAGAAACAGTGTTCAAGGTACTGAAAATAAAATAGTTTGGCAAAACAGACCAAATGCCTATTATCTTGAACCTTGCAAAAAGATGGATAATAAGCAAACAAAAATAATGGTTCAATTTGCTAGGTAATGAAAAGCACTAAATAGAAGAATACATTTGGCAAGCAGCAGAAAACAAAGGAGGGAGATGTATTGTTTCAGATAGAGTGGTTAGGGAAGGCCTTCTTGGTAACATCACTTGACATTATCATTTGATGTCACTTAACCAGGTACTTGAATGACGTCAGGGAGGAAGTCATGTGGATAACTGGTGGAAGCAATTCCAAATACTGGGAACATATTAAGTATAAAGATTCAGAAAACACTAACTTCTGGAGGGGGCCAAAATGTCACTGAAGTCTCCCAAGTCAGAAAGAGAGCTTAATAGGTAATAAAAGTAAAAAGTTCAATTTCTGATGTCAGGCTCAGTGGTCCAGAACCAACTGTCAATATCTGAGTATATAGGTTCAAATGATAACCTTGGAAATAGGCAGGATCTTCAGCTTTGTTCCCTGATATGTGATGTGAGAACTTTTGAAAGTAAGAGTGAAGTAGAAATATTAATCCCCTTGCTTACTAAAATGGTAAATCAAAGGGAATGCATATTCCTGGAGAAGTTTCAGAAACTGAGTATATCATCAAAAATATGTGGGCTTCCCTGGTGGTGCAGTGGTTGAAAATCTGCCTGCTAATGCAGGGGACACGGGTTCGAGCCCTGGTCTGGCAAGATCCCACATGCTGCGGAGCAACTAGGCCCGTGAGCCACAACTACTGAGCCTGTGTGTCTGGAGCCTGTGCTCCACAACAAGAGAGGCCACGATAGTGAAGAGGCCCGTGCACCGCGATGAAGAGTGGCCCTCACTTGCCGCAACTAGAGAAACCCTCGCACAGAAACGAAGACCTAACACAGCCAAAAATAAATAAATAAAAGATTACTCTAAAGAAAAAAAAAAACCAAAATATGCAGTTACACTGATTATTTTCGCAGATCTATTTATTTCCTCACTGTGGCTAGTTGGTCTTGGAGACTGAGTACAATTAAATATAAACTTAATGTAGAATTTTTTTACTGTACTTACCATAGCAGAATATAAATGTTCTTTGCACATGGTCACAACTAGCTAATTAATCTAGCCAATGCATTTTTCTAAATTCTGATCACAGATACCACAAGAGACTATCTGCCTTTACTGGAAGGAACAGCAGTATACTTACAAACCTGCTTTTAAACTATATCAACTCTCTATCTAATGCTATAATCTGATTCCAATAGACCAACTGCCTCACCAACCTGCAATATATCACAAGGACAATAAGACATAAGCCCTGGAGAAGATATGAAAACTGCCTGAGATGCCTCATTCATATCTATATCTATAGCTATCTATATCTATCTATGTCTATATCTGGGAGAAGAAAGAACATTCTGTCAAAAATACGGAGACTTATCAACTAAATCTGATTCATGGAAGTCCACTGATTTAGAGCATGTCAAGATTATCTCCAAGAAGAAAAGGTCAACTTGCTGCGCTTTGTGCTCTATCTACCATTAAGAAGGGAACATAGGTACAACTTCTTAAGAAACTGGCATTACTTGATAATGTCACATATCCATACCTATAATCCAACATTTTTCTACTGGGTATATATTGTAGAGAAAAACTCTTGCACATGGAACAGACATGTCTGAAAATATTTATAGAATCGTCATAATAGCATTCATAGGAAAAAAACTGAGAATCATGCAATTGTCAAAATGAGTAGGATAGAAAAATATTGATATAGTCATATAATGGAATGCTATAATGCATAGAAAATGAATGAACTATATCAACATTCATCAATAAGAATAAAACTTAAAAATATGTTCAATAAGAGCAAGATACATAACAACATATACAGCATGATTTCATTCATATAAAATTCATAAACTAAAAAATATATTGCTTAACACATATCTAGGTAGAAAATTCATAAAACAGAATTAATACAAAATCAAGATAGTGGTTATCTCTCACACGTATAGAGGCATAGAGGGTGTAGCAATTGGGAAGGTGCATAAAGAGGCAATCTAAGCTACTGGTATATGTCTAATATTTAATCTAGATGATGGATACATGGTTGCTCATGTTGTTAATTTTTTTAATCTACATGCATATTTTATATATGTAAAGAACCTGAAAAGCTGCTAAGACATGGTACAATAAAAGGTTCTCCAGTAGATTGGTGTACAAGCTCTTCTACTTCTTAGAACTTATGACATGGCATAGTCAATGGAGCCTGCAGTGCTTTAAGCTAACTGAGACATAGAAACAAGTCTTTAGCAGGTCCCAATTAAAAATAAGTGGCAGTCTCTAGGGTTTTGGAACAACACCATACTTCCTTCAACAGGTAACAGCTGCTAAGAAACAACTCCTGGATTGCTACCAAGCTCTGATGAAGACTGACTACCTGGTCATGAGACTCAGGGACCATCTGGCCTGAGCTAGCAGTCATGAATTGGGGGTTATCTAATTCAACAAATCATAAAATATTGTGTACTGTTTTAGTAGTTAAAAAATAATGTATGTGGATGGTTCATTATAATATGCTGCACAAGCTGGAAGTACACTGCTATCTTTGGGGGTGGTCCTAAAACACAATTTATAAGGGAAATCCTCCCAGTGCCCAAAGTTTAAGTAGCACATTTTGTTGTGTACTTTACCTAGAAAGAGAGGTAACCTAAAAAAAATACACAATATTAGTTTTCCTGAATTGGAAGCTGAGTCTGCTACCCAGTCAGTTTGGATTATTCATGCCTACGAGTAAACAGTAAAATGGGGACTCACAGTGTTGGCTGGGATAATTGATGTTGGCTATCAAGGAGAAAATGGTTTGTTAATACACAGTGAGGGCCAAAAGGAATATGGAAAGATGTGAAGGAACTCCTTGGTTAATCCCATGTACTACCATGACCAATGGTAGAATTTAATGAAATTTATATACAGTCAACTGTAATCTAGAAATGATTTAAAGTATACAGGAAGATGTGTGTAGGTTATACACAAATACAGTTGACCCTTGAAAAATGCAGGGGTTGGGGCACTGACCCTCTGCACAGTCAAAACTCTAGTACAACTTTATAGTCAGCCTGCTGTATCTCCAGTTCCACATCCATGGATTCAGCTAACCCAGGATCTTGTAGGACTCTCGTATATATTTATTGGGAAAAAAAAGTGTGTGTATAAGTGGGCCCGAGCAGTTCAAACTCATGTTGTTCAAGTGTCAACTGTATTTCACCATTTTACTTATATAAGGGACTTGAGAATCAGGATTTTGGTATCCATGGGGGTCCTGGAACCAATCTCCCATGGATACCAAGGGTCAACTGTGTGGTATGTAAATATACATCTAGAAGAAGCCCCATTTGGAAGATGGCGGAAGAATAAGACGTGGAGATCACCTTCCTCCCCACAACTACATCAGAAATACATCTACATGTGGAACAACTCCTACAGAACACCTACTGAATGCTGGCAGAAGACCTCAGACTTCCCAAAAGGCAAGAAACTCCCCATGTACCTGAGTAGGGCAAAAGAAAAAAGAAAAAACAGAGACAAAAGAATAGGAAAGGGACCTGCACCAGTGGGAGGGAGCTGTGAAGGAGGAAAGGTTTCCACACACTAGGAAGCCCCTTCGCGGGCGGAGACTGCAGGTGGCAGAGGGGGAAAGCTTCGGGGCCGCGGAGGAGAGCACAGCAACAGGGGTGCGGAGGGCAAAGCAGAGAGATTCCCGCACAGAGGATCGGTGCAGACCAGCACTCACCAGCCCGAGAGGCTTGTCTGTTCACTTGCCGGGACAGGTGGGGGCAGGGAGCTGAGGCTCCGGCTTCGGTTGGATCCCAGGGAGAGGACTGGGGTTGGCTGCATGAACACAGCTTGAAGGGGGCTAGTGTGCTACGGCTAGCTGGGAGGGAGTCCAGGAAAACGTCTGGAATGGCTGAAGAGGCAAGAGACTTTTTCTTGCCTCTTTGTTTCCTGGTGCACAAGTAGAGGGGATTAAGAGCACTGCTTAAAAGAACTCCAGAGACGGGTGTGGGCCACGGCTATCAACGCGGACCCCAGAGATGGGCATGAGACGCTAAAGCTGCTGCTGCCGCCACCAAGAAGCCTGTGTGCGAGCACAGGTCACTATCCACACCGCCCCTACCGGGAGCCTGTGCAGCCCGCCACTGCCAGGGTCCCGTGATCCAAGAACAACTTACCCAGGAGAACACACAGCATGCCTCAGGCTGGTGCAACGCCATGCTGGCCTCTGCCACCGCAGACTCACCCCGAAC
Organism: Grampus griseus; assembly: GCF_964374135.1. Taxonomy (NCBI): domain Eukaryota; kingdom Metazoa; phylum Chordata; class Mammalia; order Artiodactyla; family Delphinidae; genus Grampus; species Grampus griseus. The sequence goes on along the minus strand of NC_139011.1, from coordinate 42,992,644 downwards.
TCCATACCACTGCCTCCCCCCCCCCACCGGCCTCAGTGAGCCTGAGCCGCCGAAGCAGCTGCTCCTTTAACCCCGTCCTGTCTGAGTGAAGAACAGACGCCCTCAGGTGACCTACACACAGAGGCAGGGCCAAATCCAAGCTGAATCCAAGGAGCTGTGCAAATAAAGAAGAGAAAGGGAAAGCTCTCCCAGCAGCCTCATTAAATCCAAGCAGTGGATTAAATCACCACACCCAACTTGATGTGCCCTGCATCTGAGGAATACCTGAATACACAACGAATCATCCCAAATTGAGGAGGTGGACTTTGGGAGCAACGAGATATATATATATATATATATTTTTTTTTTCCCGTTTTCTCTTTTTGTGAGTATGTAGGCGTATGCTTCTGTGTTTGATTTTCTCTGTATAGCTTTGCTTTTCCCATTTGTCCTGGATTCTGTCTGTTTATTTTTGTTTGTTTGTTTCTGTTTTTGGTATAGTTTTCAGTGCTTGTTATCATTGGTGGATTTGTTTTTTGGTTTGGTTGTTCTTTCTTTCTAATTACTTAAAAAAATTTAATAATTAATTTTTGTTTTTATTTTAATAACATTTTTATTTATTCTATCTTATATTATTTTATTTATTTTATTTTATCTTTTTCTTTCTTTCTTTCTTTTTTTCTCCCTTTTATTCTGAGCCATGTGGAGGACAGGCTCTTGGTGATCCAGCCAGGTGTCAGGGCTGTGCCTCTGAGGTGGGAGAGCCAAGTTCAGGACATTGGTCCACCAGAGACCTCCCAGCTCCACGTAATATCAAATGGCGAAAATCTCCCAGAGATCTCCATCTCAACGCCAAGACCCAGCTCCACTCTACGAACAGCAACCTACAGTGCTGGACACCCTATGCCAAACAACTAGTAAGACAGGAACACAAACCAACCTACTAGCAGAAAGGCTGCCTAAAATCATAATAAGGTCACAGACAGGCCAAAACACACCACCAGACATGGACCTGCCCACCAGAAAGACAAGATCCAGCCTCATCCACCAGAACACAGGCACTAGTCCCCTCCACCAGGAAGCCTACACAACCCACTGAACCAACCTTAGCCACTGGGGGCAGACACCAAAAACAACGGGAACTACGAAACCTGCAGCCTGTGAAAAGGAGACCCCAAACACAGTAGGTTAAGCAAAATGAGAAGACAAAGAAACACACAGCAGATGAAGGAGCAAGGTAAAAACCCATCAGGCCTAACAAATGAAGAGGAAATAGGCAGTCTACCTGAAAAAGAATTCAGAATAATGATAGCAAAGATGATCCAAAATCTTGTAAGTAGAATGGAGAAAATATACAAAACGTTTAACAAGGACTTAGAAGAACTAAACAGCAAACAAACATTCATTAACAACACAATAAATGAAATTAAAAATTCTCTGGAAGGGATAAATAGCAGAATAACTGAGGCAGAAGAATGGATAAGTGACCTGAAAGATAAAATAGTGGAAATAACTACGCAGAGCAGAATAAAGAAAAAAGAAGGAAAAGAATTGAGGATAGTCTCAGAGAACTCTGGGACAATATTAAATGCACCAACATTCGAATTAGGGGTCCCAGAAGGAGAAGAGAAAAAGAAAGGGACTGAGAAATATTTGAAGAGATTATAGTTGAAAACTTTCCTAATGTGGGTCAGGAAATAGTTAATCAAGTCCAGGAAGCACAGAGAGTCCAATACAGGTTAAATCCAAGGAGAAACATGACAAGACACATATTAATCAAACTATCAAAAATTAAATACAAAGAAAAAATATTAAAAGCAGCAAGGGAAAAGCAACAAATAACATACAAAAGAATCCCCATAAGTTTAACAGCTGATCTTTCAGCAGAAACTCTGCAAGCCAGAAGTGGGTGGCAGGACATATTTAAAGTGATGAGAGGGAAAAACCTACAACCAAGATTACTCTATCCAGCAAGGATCTCATTCAGATTTGATGGAGAAATTAAAAACTATACAGACAAGCAAAAGCTAAGAGAATTCAGCACAACCAAACCAGCATTACAACAAATGCTAAATGAACTTCAATAGGCAGGAAACACAAGAGAAGGAAAAGACCTACAATAAAAAACCCGAAACAACATACAGATCAATAATTACCTTAAATGTAAATGGATTAAATGCTCCAACCAAAAGACATAGACTAGCTGAATGGATACAAAAACAAGACCCATATATATGTTGTCTACAAGAGACCCACTTCAGACCTAGGGACACATACGGACTGAAAGTGAGGGGATGCAAAAAGATACTCAGTGCAAATGGAAATTAAAAGAAAGCTGGAGTAGCAATTCCCATATGAGACAAAATAGACTTTAAAATTGGGCTTCCCTGGTGGTGCAGTGGTTCAGCGTCCACCTGCTGATGCAGGGGACACGGGTTCATGCCCCGGTCCGGGAAGATCCCACATGCTGCGGAGTGGCTGGGCCCGTGAGCCATGGATGCTGAGCCTGCACGTCCAGAGCCTGTTCTCTGCAATGGGAGCGGCCATAGCAGTGAGAGGCCCGCGTACCGCAAAAAAAAAAAAAAAATAAATAAATAAAATAAAATAAAAATAAAGACTATTACAAGAGATAAAGAAGGACACTACATAACGATCAAGGGATCAATCCAAAAGAGGAAGAAGACTCAAATCAATATTATTAGAAATGAAAAAGGGGAAGTAACAACTGTCACTGCAGAAATACAAAGGATCATGAGAGATTACTACAAGCAAGTATAGGCCAATAAAATGGGCAACCTGGAAGAAATGGACAAATTCTTAGAAAAGCACAAGCTTCTGAGACGGAACTAGGAAGAAATAGAAAATATCAACAGACCAATCACAAGCACTGAAATTGAAAATGTGACTAAAAATCTTCCAACAAACAAAAGCCCAGGACCAGATGGCTTCACAGGTGAATTCTATCAAACATTTAGAGAAGAGCTAACACCTATCCTTCTCAAACTCTTCCAAAATATAGCAGAGGGAGGAACACTCCCAAAATCATACTACATGGCCACTGTCACTCTGATACCAAAACCAGAAAAAGATGTCACAAAGAAAGAAAACTATAGGCCAATATCACTGATGAACATAAATGCAAAAATCCTCAACAGAATACTACCAAACAGATTCCAACAGCACATTAAAAGGATCATACACCATAATCAAGAGGGGTTTATCCCGGGATGCAACAATTCTTCAATATATGCAAATCAATGAATGTGATATACCATATTAACAAATTGAAGGAGAAAAAACATATGACCATCTCAATAGATGCAGAGTAAGTTTTCAACAAAATTCAACTCCCATTTATGATAAAAACCCTCCAGAAAGTAGGCATAGAGGGAACTTACCTCAACATAATAAAGGCCATATATGACAAACCCACAGCCAACATTGTCCTCAATGGTGAAAAACAAACTATTTCCACTAAGATCAGGAACAAGACAAGGTTGCCCACTCTCACCACTATTATTTAACATAGTTTTGGAAGTCTTAGCCACAGCAATCAGAGAAGAAAAAGAAATAAAAGGAATCCAAATCAGAAAAGAAGTAAAGCTGTCACAGTTTGCAGATGACATGATACCCTAAATAGAGAATCCTAAAGATGCTACCAGAAAACTACTAGAGCTCATCAATGAATTTGGTAAAGTAGCAGGATACAAAATTAATTCAGAGAAATCTCTTGCATTCCTCTACACTAATGATGAAAAATCTGAAAGTGAAATTAAGAAAACACTCCCATTTACCATTGCAACACAAAGAATAAAATACCTAGGAATTAACCAACCTAAGGAGACAAAAGACCTGTATGCAGAAAACTATAAGACACTGATGAAAGAAATTAAAGTTGATACAGATAGATGGAGAGATATACCATGTCCTTAGACTGGAAGAATCAACACTGTGAAAATTACTATACTACCCAAAGCAGTCTATAGATTCAATGCAATCCCTATCAAACTACCACTGGCATTTTTCACAGAACTAGAAAAAAAAAATTCACAATTTGTATGGAAACACAAAAGACCCTGAATAGCCAAAGCAATCTTGAGAAAGAAAAACAGAGCTGGAGGAATTAGGCTCCCAGACTTCAGACTATATTACAAAGCTACAGTAATCAAGACAGTGTGGTACTGGCACCAAAACAGAAATATAGATCAATGGAGCAGGATAGAAAGCCCAGAGATAAACGCATATGCATATGTTCACCTTATCTTTGATAAAGGAGGCAAGAATATGCAATGGAGAAAAGCAGCCTCTTCAATAAGTGGTTCTGGGAAAACTGGACAGCTACATGTAAAAGAATGAAATTAGAACACTATCTAACACCACACACAAAAATAATCTCAAAATGGATTAAAGACCTAAATGTAAGGCCAGACACTATCAAACTCTTAGAGGAAAACCTAGGCAGAACACTCTATGAGAGAGTTCCACCTCCTAGAGAAATGAAAATAAAAACAAACAAATGGGACCGAATGAAACTTAAAAGCTTTTGCACAGAAATGGAAACCATAAGCCGAAAAGACAACCCTCAGAATGTGAGAAAATATTTGCAAATGAAGCAACTGACAAAGGATTTATCTCCAAAGTATACAAGCAACTCATGCAGCTCAATATCAAAAAAACAAACAACCCAATCCAAAAATGGGCAGAAGACCTAAATAGACATTTCTCCAAAGAAGATATACAGATTGCCAACAAACACATGAAAGAATGTTCAACATCATTAATCATTAGAGAAATGCAAATCAAAACTACAATGTGATATCATCTCACACCAGTCAGAATGGCCATCATCAAAAAATCTACAAACAATAAATGTTGGAGAGGTTGGGGAGAAAAGGGAACCCTCATACACTGTTGGTGGGAATGTAAATTGATACAGTTACTATTGAGAACAGTATGGAGGTTCCATAAAATACTAAAAATAGAACCACCATAGGACCCAGCAATCCCACTACTGGGCATATACCTTGAGAAAACCATAATTCAAAAAGAGTCATGTATCACAGTGTTCATTGCAGCTCTATTTACAATAACCAGGACATGGAAGCAACCTAAGTGTCCATCAACAGATGAATGGATAAAAAAGATGTGGCACATATATACAATGGTATATTACTAGCCATAAAAATAAATGAAATTGAGTTATTTGTAGTGAGGTGGATGGACCTTGAGTCTGTCATACAGAGTGAAGTAAGTCAGAAAGAGGAAAACTGTATGCTAACACACATATATGGAATCTAAAAAAAAAAAAAAAGGTCATGAAGAACCTAGGGGCAAGACGGGTATATAGATGCAGACCTACTAGACTTGAGGGCACGGGGATGGGGAAGGGTAAGCTGGGACAAAGTGAGAGAGTGGTAGTGTATATATGGACATATATACACTACCAGATGTAAGATAGATAGGTAGTGGGAAGCAGCCACATAGCACAGGGAGATCAGCTCGTTGCTTTGTGACCAGCTAGAAGGGTGGAACAGGGAGTTTGGGAGGGAGGGAGATGCAAGATGGAAGAGATATGGGGATATATGTATATGTATAAATGATTCACTTTGTTGTAAAGTAGAAACTAACACACCATTGCAAAGTAATTAGACTCGAATAAAAATGTTAAAAATAAATAATAAACACATATATCTATTTAAAAAATTGGTCAACTGTGTGACTTTATAACAAGAAGAATCACTTAGAAACTTCAGGAACGAAGATTTGTGTTACCCACTAATGGCAAAGGGTTCATCAAACCAAGATTCTTGCTAGAGATAAGATCTGGAATGAATATTGGAGAATGAAGGTCATAAATTATAACTACTATGACCAGCTAGAATACTGACCATGATAACCTGAACCTATAGTTCTTCGTTTTGTCCTAGAGTGTACTGCCCATCCTCTCTACACAACCAATTTCTCCTTTAAAGAACATTATAAAAATTTAAATATTTCTTTCTCATCTTTTAGGCTGGATCACAATAGAAAAAAGAAGAAAGAATAAAAAGACTAAATATTAATTAAGATCCTAGACTTGGAGAGTAACAGTCCCTGGCTTGGTTGGAAAATATCTGTGTAGTTGTTGAGGATCTTCTTAGATACTCTTCAGAATTGTTTTCATGATAAAGGACAGAAAGCCAACTTGAAATAACATGAAAATGAGAGAGAGAGGTTAATTGATTACTTCTTGATTCCAGGAGATAAGAGAAGAATAAGAGTTTATTTCTTGTTTCACTCTGGATTCACAGCTATTTCCAGCCCTGGCTCACACTTTATAAAACTAAGAGCAAAGTGGAATGTATACTTTTCTTTGGGATCATTTTAATCATCCTTATGCCCCGGAAGATTATCTCTCAAGTTACTTCTAATGACAGAGAACTAAGATTCACCTAATAATATGTGTTTAGTTCCCAATTCAAGCAACTTTAACAAAACAAACTAGTCTGTCTCTGATTTCTCCTGTTAAATATAAATTGAAAACATATACTTGACAACTCATTGTACATAATCACCAGAATTTCCTGTTTCAAGTCTTAAACAGGGATTATAAATATCAACTAAGAGCAAAGTAATAACTAAAAAGAAAACATTGATGCAAAAGAATTTTTGAATTATGCCTGAATTTTTTGATAGCAAAGATAATACCTACATTCTCATAATTTTTATTTATATATACTTTGCAAACAATCTGTGTAGTGTCTGCTTTTTTAAACAGAATACTTTAAAAGGCCATTTTCATTTATAATTTCTAATCAGTACATGTTATATATGTTAAAAATTCCTTTCTTATTCAGTATAATTAAAATATATTTAACTTTAGCATTGGCACTGTTTCTATAAAGAATCATGGGTAGATATAAGAACATATGTTTAATAAAGATCATATTTTGTTACCTCAATATTATCATTTTCCATTCCTCATATTACATTAATTTAGGAAAGAATAGAGTAATTTATATGCTCTATTTAATTCGACATAAAAACCTACATTTATGCCAAGAATTATTTTATATTTAAAGTAATAGTCTGTGTTAACTGTGCCACAGTTTTACTGACAGTTTCCTTAGTTTAATAAAATAATAGATTACTTAACTGCTTTTGGCTTTTGGCTTTTTAATTCCTTAGCTTTGCCCAGAAACAAGACTGCGTCTTTGCCTTTTGTTGATATTGTGGCCTAAGCTCATTATCATGTGAATATCTGGTTATTGTTTTATAAATGTTCATTTTTCAGAAGCTCACTTTTCTTTTTCTTTCTTAGAACAGTAGACTTTACAGTAGCCACACTCATTATCATCATGTGGCAGTACTGCTCTTCCTCTGCTTTTGCTGCTTTAAAAATTAATGCACTGTTATTTTCTGAATACTGCATAAGCTGCTTATGAGTACATTATGCTATCAAGCAAGCACATGCAGAAAAGCTTCCTCAACTGTTATTCTTTCAATGAAAATACAGCTGGTTCTGCTTCAAAGGCACATCTTTTCACCTGCAAATGGACTTGCTCCTACACTTATTCCTCAATTCATTGTCTTTTATTTGTGTCTGGAAATCTTTAATTGCCTTTAATTAGAAAAAAGTAAATTCAGTGCTTTAATCTTGCAAACACATTCAATCATAATTCTGTCTAGGATGAATACCAAGTTCTATTCACTGTCTGATCTCTATAACAAAGATATGTAATTTATTGTCCATTTATATAGACCACACCAATTAAGATACAATAGAAAAGTGAAGAGATAAGAGTCAAAATATTTGAAAAGAAAAATTTGCAATCTAAATTTAATTACCCAACTGAATTATTGGAAGATGAGTTATTTACAACATGTCAAAAATACTGACAAATAATAAAATTTGCTAATCAACAATAAAGACTTTTATATTTCCTACAACGTCTTTAGAATAATTTCTCAACTGCTTCAAATCCCTCCTCCATTCCTTAAAAAGCAAAATGCTATTTGAAATCTTACTTTTCTCATATTACCATAATTACACGTAAAAGAACAATACTATTTGGCATATAAAGTAATTTTCCAACTACTATATGAACACAATTTTTAGTTACTATATTACAAACTACAAATAACTATAGAAAACGCTTTGCAAAAGCAAGGTTCAATAGTCTTTCTTATGGAACTCTATAGCAAGCTCCAGTAGCTATGCCAGTAAACAAAAAGTCTGCATTTTGATAGCTGCAAGATGAATAAAATCACAAATTGCGTGGTCACAGGCAAAATATAATTAAAATTTTAATCCATCAAGTTGATAAAAAGAAAATTATTACAAAACCAGGAACACAATAAAAAATACAGATCTAATGGACTCTCATCAGCATTGTACACTTTTATACTTACTTAGTCATACAAAATGATGCCATATATTTACCTAGAAAAAGGAGGTATCTATAAAAGTAAATTTGAAAATAGTATTTTTCTTAAAATTATTGAGGGATATCTGGGCTATAGAGAGGAAGCTGGTAAATTAATCCTCAGAAACAAAAATCTCACACAAACTTTTAAAATCATGTCATAGAGGCAACTCAAACAATGATAATTTTTCAGTGCTTGCACAGAACAACTTAACATTAATCATACATTGTAAAGGACACATCACCATTTAACAGCACGTTAAGTCATTAAGTACTAAGAAACAAGTACTTTACTTTGGGTTTCTACAAAGATAATGCAACAAGTTGCTTATGAGATATAACTTCCCAGAAAAATACATTAAAAATGTTAACCAAGCAACAATTTAATATATGGAGAGCAACTTATACATGTAGGGGAGCAAAATTTGCCACCCCAAAATGTCTCTTTGGCATGCAGATTATTTTGAGCTTAAAACAATCAAGGCCCAAAAAGACTCAGGAAGAAACTTTGACCTTCTCCTGTTTAAAAAATTTAGGTAGCTTGTTCTAAAAATAGAGCTATCACCAGAGATGTCTGCAAGAATAGGGGCTGGGTGTGGTGGGTGAAACTCATCAGTGCCTACAGATCACAGTGAACTCTGTGTTTAATTATCTCTGCAGGGCCCAGCAAACATTTGCTTACCAAAAGTTTCCTTCCATCTGCATGTGAATTACCTTCTTTTCCTTTAAAATTCCAAACTACTACCCCCAAGTCCTCCTTTATTTTTAGCTGAAGATGGTATTTAAGGTGAGGGTTTCAGCCATTTTGGTGAGTTAATCAGTTTTTCCTGGGTCTCTCTTATGTATACATGTTATTTAAACTTTTGTTTGATTTTTCTCCTATTAATTTGTCTCATATCAATTTAATTCTTAGACCAGCCAGAAGAACCTAGAAAGATACAGGAAAGTTTCTTCCTCCCCAACAGAGGGAAATGTAGTTAAGTAAAAGGTATTATAAAGTATCTCAATCTTTAGTTTGTATTTAACCACCACTTCCCCCACCCCCAAAAAAATCAACAAACATTTTTTTAAGTAGCTGCTATGTGTAAAGTGGCCTTGGGGATACAGAGATAAAATTAAAGGAAAACAACAAAAAGTATCACACAGAAGATAAGAAACAAACTCCAGAAAAATTACATAACAGCATATATCAATAAGTTTTCAAGTTAGTTAAAGATACTGCTTATTATTTCAAGAGAGATTACAAAACAATAAATAATATAAACAGTAGGTTAAACAAAGGGCATATAGAATTTTAATTACCTAAGAATTAGGGAGATTGTTTTATTGATTATTTTAACAAATAATTATTAAGTACCTTCTATCATGAGGGATGATCATTAAGGATGCAAAAATTAGATAGAGCTTCTGCCTGCAAAAATGTTTAAGTCCTAGTAGGTACAAATAAAAATATAAATACTTAAACAAGGTAGAAAGGAAGTGGTATGTGCAATCAGCAAAGTTAAATGTTAAAAGGACTTCCAGTTCTGAAAACATGGTAGAGTGGGCTGAGATGGACCCTTCTCTGATATAAGTACATAGAAACAGTAGGAAAAAACAAACAAACAAACAGACAAACATTCTATAAAGCTCTTAATATTAGATGTACACATATTTACATACACACATACATACATATATTTATAATAAAATAAAGGAAATAGAGAAAATGTTCAAATGCCAGAAACAAGGAAAAAACTCAAAACAAGACAGCTAGTTCCAGCTGATGTCCTAGTGGCCCTGGTTGCAGAAGTCGGGGTGGTCATATTAGTGCCTGTATTAGATGTCAAGAGGCTTGGATATTAGATTTTAAAGGCCCAGGTCTGTATAGTGTCACTGTGAGATATATGGATAAAGTTGAGGTTCTCAAAGCACTGACCAAAACATACAAAAAATAATTCTGTGCTTGTTAGGAGAAATAGCAAGGGATCTTTCTGCTTCCTCTAAGCTCTGGGTGTGGAAGAGAGATGTGTCTCCTGTGGGAAATACAAATCTTAATACCGTTAGACCCAGAACAAGGTATGAGGTCCAAATTGTGGGAATCCTAGGCCAAGAAATAAGTCCAAAATAATAGTCCAAAATCTATAAAATCCCCATTGTCAATAAATAAATAGAACACTGTTCCATAAGAATATTTCATAATTCAGACTGCTGGGACTCTCACAGAGGGAGAAAACAGAAACAAAAACAAACCTCTGTTGAAGCTGAATACATACACACAAACTCAGAACCATAAAGCACAGAGAGATCAAAAAAAAAGAAAGAAAAAGAAGAAAACAGCATGACCTAGAATAAATAAGCCAATACAACAAATGGGGAAGTTGGTACCATAAGAAGAAGGAATAATTTAAAAAATCTGAAAGAATATATAAAATTGCTATTTAAAATAATTAAAGAGGAAAAAATTAAGGAACAGAATAAAAACAGAATGAGTTTTTAAATGATTAAATAGACTTTTTACCCAGGACAAAAAAAAGGTCACTGAAATGATACATCTATGGGTGCAAGATAAACATAGTAATAAATAAATGAGAGAGGGAAAAAGAATTTGTGAATGCTAGTCAAAGGGAAGGTAGATCTGAGAAGTAACCCAGAGTAGGACAGAGATATGAAATATAAAAGTGATTTTAAGAGATATGGATGCTATAATGTGAAGACTGAACTTATATATAATAGGAATTCCAGAAGGAGAGATTAGAGAGGATAGTCATTATCAAAAAAAATCAGAGATTGAAGTCCTTCTGAAACTAAAGAAAAACGAGAATCCACAGGATGAAGAATCACAGCAATTCTGAAGCCCACCCCCTTTTTTTCTTTTTACCAATAAAAATAAATATTTGCATTAAATTAAAGTTGAAAAATATGTTAAAAAATTCTTAATGACAGGAAAAAAAATACACCAAAAAGAAATGACAATTAGACTAATGGATGAGTTCTCATCAGAAACACCTGAAACAATAATTCAAGTGTGAGTACAATGTAACAACAATATTGTCTTTTAAGCAGAGACAGAGGAATTTTTCCCTAATAGATATTTGCATTCAGGCAAAAGTAACAAGGAAACTTCACCAGGAGGAAGATGTAAAATATAAGAGGTAGTGGTTAGTAAAGAGAGCAAACATAAAGTTAGATCTAAGTAATTATTGGTGATTAAAAAGTTAAAAATAATAATTATCCTGTTGAAAACAAGAGAGAAAGTAATACACACAACAACAAGAACAACAGGAAAAAGTAATCAGATATAAAGAGTTAAAAATCTTTATATTGTTTAGGATAAATAAAAGTATTGATACACTTCAGTTTTCACTAGGTCAAATATACCAGATAACATTTGATGGAAGAAAAAATAAAACAAACAAAAAAACAAAAAAGAAAATAGAGAAAGAAATGAAAAGTAAAACTAAAATTTGAAGGAAAAAAGAAAAAAAGACAATCCAATTTTTTTTGGAAAGAAGGTTAGGGTAGAGATTAGCAAGGAAAAACTGCCACAGATAAAAAATACAAAATAAAATTGTGGAAATATATTTAGATTTTTTTCACAGTAAATAATATACGATTAAATTTGCTTGCCCCAAAACAAAGATTCTTAGGCTGTATCAAAATCATAAAATATAACATTAAAGTCTAGATGAAAGTAAAAGGGTAGGAACAAAAATGTCAATCAGAATACTAAACAAAAGAAAGGTCATTACCAACATTAATTTAAGACAAAAAAAGATTTTCTGAAGAAAAATAATAGCACTTTATAAAGGCCAGGATTTAATAGAAAAGGGGGAATAATTATCAGAAATATATACCAATTTAGAAATGCTATGCAACAAAAACATAACCTCAAAATATACACAGTAAAAAATGACAGAATTACAAAAATTGACAGCTTCATGGAATTAGTGAGAATATTTCAATTATTCTTTCTCACAGAATGACAGCTCATACATTCATATTAAGTACAAAATAGATTTGAACACCACAGTTAATATAAGCAGTACTGCATCCCAATATTAGAGGATACCTATCCCTTGTAAGCACAGAGAGAATGTTAACAAAATTGACCATATATATAGTAAGCAATAGAGAAGAGCTTAATATCAAAAAGTAACATTATTCTAAAAACATTTTCTGAACAGAAAACAATAGGTTAAAAATCAATTTGAAATATATATATATGTGTATATATATATATATATATATATATATACACATAGTTGACCCTTGAACAACATGGGTTTGAACCATGCAGGTCCACTTTTAGAAATATTTTTTTTCCCGTAAATACAGACAGTACCACACAATTCAAGGTTGGCTGAATCCATAGATGCAGAGCCATTAATACAAAGGTCAACTATGGGACTTGAACATCCATGGATTTTGGTAACTTCAGAGGGTCCTGGAACCAATCCCTGGCAGATACTGAGGGATAACTGTATATAACTCAAGAAAGCTCTAAAATAATATAATAGAGCCAATAATGTAGTGAAGAAAACTGATCCATTAAATGAATACATTAGTAAAAAAAAATGTTTGTAAAGCAAATAGCAAAGAATTCAACTCAAATAATTGTAAAAGAAAGAGACAAGTTAAAGAATTACAATGAAGGAAATCAGAGACAACACTAGAATTATGGAAAAGGAAATAATAAAATCTAGTAACAAAAGCTAATTCTTTAAGATGTCTAAAAAATTTAAACAAATCTCGAGTGATGAAAAAAGAGATAGAGTAAAATTAACATCAATTAAAAATAGAAATTACAGTTATAATTTTAAAATATTAAAAGAATTTTATGCATAACTGTTTATGAATATATTCTATATTTTCCATTCAACTTTATCACTGAATATGTTACCCAAATTGGCTGAAAATATAGATCTATTAACTGATGGAAAAAAAAGGTAGTTAAAAGTCTACTCACCTAAAAAGCTTCAGACAGGGGTTTTGCTAGGGAGTTTTATAAACATTCCAGAAAGTCATATTTTCAAATTTATATAACCTATCCTGGAGCATATAAAAAAGATATTTCTCCAATTCATTATAGAAATCTTATATGACTCTGAAACTAAAACTGAACAAAGGTGGTAAGAGAATGGAAAGTTGGTGCCAATTTCATGCATGAAGAAGGATGTTAAAAAAATCTTAAATTATTAGTAAACTAAATTCAGCTGTGTATTAAAAAATATCAAGACAAAGTAGGATATATATCAGCATATATCAGTAATGCAAGGATAGTTTAACATTTGAAAATCTATAAATACAATTTGCCAAAATAACAAAAATATCCTTCCAACAGATACAGAAAAACTTCAATAAAATTCAACATACTTTATTATTTTAAAAAAGAAAAACAAACTCTTAGCAAACTAAGAACAAAGGGGAATTTCCTTAGTCCAACAAGTATGTACCAAAATCCTAGAGCTGTATTATACATAATGGCAAAATGATTGAAGTGTTTTCTTAAAAGTCAGTAATTTATATCCAATACTTGAAAAACACAACATAACAAGATATGAAAGATAAAATAAAAAGGTTAAAAAAAATTTAATTATGCCTATTAGAAAGTCAAGAGAAATTACAAATTATTATTACTCTAATAAAATGCAGTCAGGTTGCTTAGTACAAGATTAATAATTAAAATTCATTACCATGTTTATATAGCAGCAAGAACCAATTACAAAATATAATTCTATATTAGCAAAAAAAATATGCAATAATAGCAAATAAATTATGTATCACTTCTGTTTAGCTCAAAAATACTCAATAACTTTATAAAGAAAATAATAAAAATTTATTGAATTTACCAGCCATATGATAATTTCAAAAGATAAAATTGATATGAATTTTCACATATAAAGACATAAATTCTCCACGAAGTAATCTACAAATCCCATGGAATTCAAATTTGACTACCAGTGGCCTTTTTCATGACTATTTAAAGTTAATTTTAAAATTCACATGAGCAGATAGAGGACCAAGAGTAGTTGAGACAAGTTTTAAAAACAACAAATAAGGGTGAGGATTTGTCCTACCATTTTAAAGACTATAAAAATAAAGTATAAAAGTATAAAAGCTATAGTAACTAAACAAGTAAGGTATTTCCAAAGCAAGAAGCAAATTGGATAATGGAATAAAGTAACAGAGAATTATTATCAGTATAAATAAAGAAATGAAACAATGCAATGAGAGAAAAACAACTCAGTAGATTTCATTCAGCTTCATCCCAGGATGTTAAACAAATTGGTTCAAGAAAATATAGATCTATTAACAGATGAAAAAAAAAAAAGAATGAAAGAAAAGAATAGTAGTTTAGTCTACTCACACACAAAAAAAGAAAAAGAAAAATGGCAGCAATAGAATTGTCAAAGAGAGAAATCAAAAGATCAACAAATATATTAGATGATTAATCTTAGTAAGTAATAAAATGAAAACTAAAATAAGAATGAATACAATTTCATGTGTATGAGATTGGCAAAAATTTTAAGTCTAAGAAGTAACAAAGAATATGGAGAAATTGACATTTTACATCATTTCTCTGACTGTAAAATAGTGAGTGCATCCACTTTAGACAGTAATTTACCAGCATTTAGTAAAGCTGAAAATGCACCTTTCTATTGTACAGCAATAGAATATCTGGTATTTGCCAGAAATGAGAGAAAAAGAATGAAACTGGGGTAATATTTTCAGGAAACAATGGATAAGAATTTTCAAGAACATATTTTAAAAAATGAATCTACAACAACAGGAAGCCCAGTAAATCCCAAATAGGATAAATGAAGTCAAACCTATACTTAGACTTATCTTAGTGAAACTGCAGAAATCCAAAGACACATAAAATCTTAAAAGGAGGTTAAAAAAAAAAGATTGATTATTTTTAAAGAAGTAACATTTAGATTGAGTTCCTAGGAGTAAAAATAATAGACAAAATGCAAAGGAGTGATATTTTCATATATTGAAAGAACACACAATGAAATAAAAACAAAACCTTCCAAATTCAAATTCTATAGCCAGAGATAACATATTTCAGAAATAATGGTATATCAATATCACTTTTTAAAAAAAGAAACTGAGAAGTTGCCACAAGCAGGCATATATTCTAGGAAATTCTAAAAAATGATGTCTACCAGGCACAAAAGAAAATGATTTTAGATAGAAGGTCTGGGACATAAAACAGAATTAGGAATAGAGGAAACAGTAAATACGTATACCATTATATACAAATTTTTAGTGAATAAACTACAGTAATAACATTAGGATTTTTAAAAATATAGAGAGAATTAAGAAATACCAGAATTTATTTTGGACATTGTATCTCTAAATTATGAGCAGAGTTTCCTCAGTCAGTCATAATAGCCATAGTGCTATTATACTGCCAATTCCATGAACTCAGATCTTATGACTTAATTATTTTTGCATCTGCCAGTACCTAATATTGTCTTTGGCCCCAGGGAAGCAGTATAGTGAAGGGATTCTGTGGTCGGTTTCTTGGAATGGAGTCCTGGCTCTACCTCTTACCAAATGTAGCACCTTGAGAAATTTCTTTAATCCATCTGTGCTGTATTTTCCTGATCTGTAAAAAATGAAGCTCCTATAGGACTACTATGAGGATGAAATAAGATGTGCGTGGCACAAGATGCCTATAATACCTCTGTTATATAAGAAAATAGGAATTTATAAGTAAATTAGTTATAATTTTTATATGATTTACCTAGCACATGTATTATTTGGCCTCATATATTTAATAATATCTATTTATAAAATATCTTAATTATGTTAGAAGTTTTAAAAATTCTATTCTTTTTCAATTTTGAAATAATTTATCTCTAGAATAATACATGTAATATTAGCCAGTCTCACACTATCTATTTTTAAAACATTATTTCTGAAGAAATTTAAGGCCCAAACCAATTTATTTCCCTTTGCAGTCAGCAATATTTCAGAATATTCAGTTTTTCTTAGTATACTGCCTTAAAAGTGAGAAGGGTATTCCATCTCAGTTCTCTACACATTTCAAGATCATGATACAGTAATTAACATAGTGTCCATTTAATGTGAAAATTCTCTATCTACGAGGCATTTCCAGTCACAGTGTCAGCTCATTTGATTCTTACCTGAGCAAAGACTATTGTAAGAAAGGCTTTTTGTGAAAGCCATTAATCACTGTCATTTACTACATAATTTAAAAGGCAAAACTTTTAGTGGAAGACAAATATTAAACAATGATACTGAAATCATCATTCAAAAATGGCACTAGTTTTGCCATGTACAGTCACTGACTGACCATACAAAAATTACATAAATAAATGAGATTTAGTAACAAGTGAACACTGAACACATACAACGCCTCTATTCATTGTGAAACTTTATTAGCAATCTAAATTAGCTTACTAACAGCTTGAATACTAAAAGAAAAACACTGTGATACTCAGTTTATTTGCTATTTGTACTTTGTTTTTTACCATCAATACTGAAATATCTTCTTAAAATAATTCTAGTTGCTTTATTCCCTCCTCACATTTTGGATCGTATCTGGGAAAATGTCTACATAGAACTCCATGTAAGGAAGACAGTGTCGGTGATAGACCATCTATCATCATTAGTATGAGTTGAGGCTTCTGGTACTTTCTAACTCTGACGCATTAAGTGAGAAAAAAAAATCCTTGAGAAAATTCTCGCATTAGTTAATATCCTAATTAATTAACTAATTAATATATTTTCTATTTCGTTTTTTTCTCTGTCTTTACAAAATCTTACATATTATTATTATTACTTACATAATATTACTATATTATTCTATAGTATATACATGAAAATCTAAACACTGCAGTGCATTATCCTTAAAAAGAGTAAATAAAAGTATACCCTTGCTATTTTAATTTTAGTATATTTTGTTTGATCATGATTACTGTATTTGCAAAGTTTACCCAGGATAACTCATGTCCATGCAACACTCTACTTTATAAACTGCTCTAACACTTTTTATGGATCTCACAAGCATCCTGTGAGAAGGGTAGATCTTGTGCCTGCTTATATTTTCAAGAGGAAGTGAAACAGGAAAGAGAACTCTATACGGGAACATAATGCATAACACAGAATCCTCAGAACAATTTAGTATAAGAAGAAGGCTGAGACTTTACAATTATATTACTTTCTCTGTCTTATTCTTTCTTGGCTCTTACATATATGAATGGAACTAAATCAAAGGAAAGATATGCAATGTTTATAGAACAGAATACTTTAGATTTTTAGGGTGTCTATTCTCAAAAATTGATCATTAGATATAATTCAATTTCAATAAAAATCTTAGCTGATGCTTTATTTTATTTTTCTGTCATCAGTGATGATAGAAATCAGAACAGTGGTTGCATATGGGGGGTGTGGGTAAGGACTGACTAGAACTATCTGAGAAGATGGAAATGTTCTATATTTTGATTGGCATATGTGGTTACATGGATATATACACTTGTCAAAATTCTAAGAATTGTTTATTTAAGAGTTGGATGTGGATTGATCCCCAATATGGTTATTCTTTATTTATGTGGTTTAGCACATCCCATCTGATCAAACTTCAATCTGGTAAGTCAGTCCTTCTGTTTAAACACATAAGTAATATAACAACCCACACTATTTACTCATGCTGCATCCTATAAGTGAAGGAAGATATATACAAAAGAAATCAAATATAATAAACCTTCTCCTAAGAAATAATATAGTCAGAAATACTGTTTTTTAATTTGCATTATCCATCAGTTAGGTGAGTTAAATCTTTCATAAGATTCTTTTGATTGCATTTTTTGTTGTAATAGTTGTTTGGTTTTGTTTGTGTATTTTGATTTCCTCTTTTATGAATTGCCTGCTCATATTTTTTGCCCATTTTACTATTGGATTTCCAGATTATTTTATTTATAGTAGGGCTTTATTTTTCTACATGTAAATTTTTAATTGGTTACATATTTTAAATATTTTTCACTTTGCTTTCATCTCCTTTGTTTTGCAGAAACATCTTTTCCCTTATGGAGTGTACCTTATGTATCATATTTATAAAACAGGTATATACTCTATTATTATCAATTACTTCTACTTATTTTCTGACTTGTATTGTAACTTCTTTGTTTATCTGTCAGTTATTTAGAAGAGGTTTTATTATTATTATTATTATTTTAATTTCCAGAAGAATGGGAACAGGTGGCAAAAGGAAGGAACATGTAAGAAGAGAGGGTAGCAGGTGGGGAAGGGGAAGTTAACTTTTTGGCTTCCAATTGATTTCTAATTTACTACACTTTGTTCAAAGTTGTGGTTGCAGGATATTGATTCTTTAAAATTGAGGGGACTTGGTTTGTGACGTAGTATGGAGGTAATTTTTTGTAAATACTCCATGCATCCTTGAAAAGATTGGGTAGGAAATCCTGTACCTAGAGCATAGTCTAAAACAGGGAAGCTTCCTGTTATCTTCCTTTGCTGTTGACTGGACTTTCCTCTAGTTCACCATTTTACTAAGTTAAAATTTTAATAGAGAATTTTGAGGTTATCACATTATTGCCACTAAGAGTCAAAAGAATTGAAAGGTTTTATAAGGATAAAAATAAATAATTAAACAGATGTTAATATTAAAAATACTGATTATACACAAGCACCTTGCCTTAAGAATAACAATAAAAGTATTTTTGCTTTACCAAATTAATAAAATCTAAAAGAGCTTTGAAAAATCATAAGTACAAAAAAGGTATTTCTTCAGAGGTAAACAGGGCTGCACTGATTTTTCTTCCTTAAAAATTCTGTGCAGTCCTTTGTTATTCATATTCTGTGCATCATATGTATTAGGGAAAAGTTATTTTCTTAATATCACACATAATTGCTTTTTTTCTTCATCTGAATTCACAAGAATGTATCAAAGGGAATTCATTGCTTACCAATTTGCTTTCTGTACTGATCAACAGGAAGTTTTATAGTGGAGGCATCTTTTCTTCCCATCTTTGATCTCCAAAGTGCCTGCTGCAAAGAAAGAAAATAATTATGATGAAGTCCTAAAAAATCAAAAGAACTATCTACAAACTTCAGAAATAATTTATTTCACAAAATCCATTTTTAAAGCAACAGGTAAAAATGCATTTGACTTATTCCCATTAGATATTGGTAAAGAATATAAAATTCAAGAGATCTTCAAGATGGCAGAGGAGTAAGACGTGGAGATCACCTTCCTCCCGACAAATACATCAGAAATACATCTACATGTGGAACAACTCCTACAGGACACCTACTGAATGCCGGCAGAAGACCTCAGACTTCCCAAAAGGCAAGAAACTCCCCACGTACCTAGATAAGGCAAAAGAAAAAAGTAAAAACAGAGACAAAAGGATAGGGATGGGACCTGCACCAGTGGGAGGGAGCTGTGAAGGAGGAAAGGTTTCCACACACTAGGAAGGCCCTTCGTGGGTGGAGACTGCAGGTGGCAGAGGGGGGAAGCTTCGGAGCCATGGAGGACAGCACAGCAACATGGGTGCAGAGGACAAAGCAGAGAGATTACCACACAGAGGATCATTGCCGATCAGCACTCACCAGCCCCAGAGACTTGTCTGCTCACCCACAGGGGCAGGTGGCGGCTGGGAGCTGACGCTTGGGCTTCAGAGGTCAGATCCCAGGGAGAGGACTGGGGTTGGCTGCATGAATACAGCCTGAAAGGGGCTAATGCACCACAGCTAGCCAGGAGGGAGTCCAGGAAAAAGTCTGGAACTGCCTAAGAGGCAAGAGACCAATGTTTTGGCGTGAGCAAGGAGAGGGGAATCAGAGCACAGCCTAAATGAGATCCAGAGATGGGCACAAGCCGTGGCTATCAGCACAGTCACCAGAGTCGGGCATGAGATGCTAAGGCTGCTGCTACAGCCACCAAGAAGTCTGTGTGCAAGCAGAGGTCACTATCCACCCCTCCTCTTCTGGTAGCCTGTGCAGCCCACCACTGCCAGGGTCCCATGATCCAGGGACAACTTCCCTGGGAGAACACACAGTGAACCTCAGGCTGTTGCAATGTCACATTGGCCTCTGCCCCACATTACATACCCCTCCCTCTCCCTGGCCTGAATGAGCCAGAGCCCCCAAATAAGCTGCTACTTTAACCCCGTCCTGTCTAAGGGAACAACAGATGCCCTCAGGCGACCTACACAGAGAGGCAGGGCCAAATCCAAAGCTGAAGCCAGGAGCTGTGTGAACAAAGAAGAGAAAGGGAAATTTCTCCCAGCAGCCTCAGGAGCAGCTGATTAAAACTCCACAATCAACTTGATGTACCCTGCATCTCTGGAATACCTGAATAGAGAACGAATCATCCCAAAATTGAGGTGGTAAACTTCGGGAGCAACTGTAGACTTGGGATTTGATTTCTGCATCTAATTTGTTTCTGATTTTATGTTTATCTTAGTTTAGCATTTTATGTTTATCTTAGTTTAGTATTTAGAGTTTATTGTCATTGGTAGATTTGTTTATTGATTTGGTTGCTCGCTTCCTATTTCTTTATATATATATATATTTTTCCCCTTTTTCTCTTTTTGTCAGTGTGTATGTGTATGCTTCTTTGTGTGATTTTGTCTGTATAGCTTGGCTTTTAACATTATCCTAGGGTTCTGCCTGTCTGGATCTTTTTGATTGTTTTCTTTGGTTTTTGTATAATGTTTAGTGCTTATTATCATTGGTGGATTTGTTTTTGGGTTTGGTTGCTCTCTTCTTTCTTTCTTTCTTTTTATTACTTTTAATTTTTATTTTACTTTTAATAATTTTTAAAATTTATTTTATTTTATTCAGTTTTCTTTCTTTTTTACTCCCTTTTCTTCAGAGCTCTGTGGCTGACAAGGTCTTGGTGCTCCGGCTGGGTGTCAGGCCTGTGTCTCTGAGGTGGGAGTGCTGAGATCAGGACATTGGTCCACCAGAGACCTCCCAGTTCCACATAAAATCAAATGGCAAAAGCTCTCCCCGAGATCTCCATCTCAATGCTAAGACCCAGCTCCACTCAACAAACAGCAAGCTGGACATGCTATGCCAAACAATCAGCAAGACAGGAACAAAATCATACCCATTAGCAGAGAGGTTTAGTAAAATCATAATAAGGTCAAAGTCACCTCTTAACACACCACTGGACATGGTACTGCCCACCAGAAAGACAAGATCCAGCCTCAACCACCAAACATAGGCACCAGTCCCCTCCACCAGGAAGCCTACACAACCCACTGAACCAACCTTAGCCACTGCAGGCAGACACTAAAAACAATGGAAACAACGAATGTGCACCTGCGAAAAGGAGACCCCAAACACAGTAAGTGAAGCAAAATGAGAAGACAGAGAAACACACAACAGATGAAGGAGCAAGTTAAAAACCAACCAGAGCAAACAAATGAAGAGGAAACAGGCAGTCTACCTGAAAAAGAATTCAGAGTAATGATAGTAAAGAGGATCCAAAATTTTGGAAATAGAATGGAGAAAATACAAGAAACGTTTAACAAGTACCTAGAAGAACTAAAGAGCAAACAAATAATGATGAACTACACAATGAATGAAATTAAAAATTCTCTAGAAGGAATCAATAGTAGAATAACTGAGGCAGAAGAACGGATAAGTGACCTGAAAGATAAAATAGTGGAAATAACTACCACAGAGCAGAATAAAGAAAAAAGAATGAAAAGAATTGAGGTCAATCTCAGAGACCTCTGGGACAACATTAAATGCACCAACATTTGAATTATAGAGATCTCAGAATAAGAAGAGAAAAAGAAAGGGACTGAGAAAATATTTGAAAAGATTATAGTTGAAAACTTTCCTAATATGGGAAAGGAAATAGTCAATAAGGTGCACTTCGCACAGAGAGTCCCATACAGGATAAATCAAAGGAGAAAAGGGCCAAGACAAATATTAATCAAACTATCAAAAATTAAATACAAAGAAAAAATATTAAAACCAGCAAGGAAAAACAACAAATAGCATACAAGGGAATCCACATAAGGTTAACAGCTGATATTTCAGCAGAAACTCTGCAAAGCAGAAGGGTGTGGCAGGACATATTTAAAGTGATGAGAGGGAAAAACCTACAACCAAGATTACTCTATCCAGCAAGGATCTCATTCAGATTTTAGGGGGAAATTAAAATATTTACAGAAAAGCAAAAACAAAGAGAATTCAGCATCACCAAACCAGGTTAACAACAAATGCTAAACGAGCTTCTCTAGGCAGGAAACATAAGAGAAGGAAAAGACCTATAATAACAAACCCAAAACAATTAAGAAAATGGTAATGGGAACATACATATCGATAATTACCTTAAAAGTAAATGGATTAAATGCTCCAAACAAAAGACATAGACTGGCTGAATGGATACAAAAACAAATACGCATATATATGCTGTCTACAAGAGACCCACTTCACACCTAGGGACACACACAAACTGAAAGTGAGGGGATGGAAAAAGATATTCCATGCAAATGGAAATCAAAAGAATCTAGAGTAGCAATTCTCATATCAAACAAAATAGACTTTAAAATAAGGGCTATTACAAGATAAAAAGAAGGACACTACATAATGATCAAGGGATCAATCCAAGAAGATATAACAATTGTAAATATTTATGCACCCAACATAGGAGCACCTCAATACATAAGGCAAATGCTAACAGCCAAAAAAGGGGAAATCGACAGTAACACATTCACAGTAGGGGACTTTAACACCCCTCTTTCACCAATGGACAGATCATCCAAAATGAAAATAAATAAGGAAACACAAGCTTTAAATGATACATTAAACAAGATGGACTTAATTGATATTTATAGGACATTCCAGCCAAAAACAACAGAATACAATTTCTTCTCAAGTGCTCATGGAACATTCTCCAGGATAGGTCATATCTTCATTCACAAATCAAGCCTTCATTCACAAATCAAGAAAACTGAAATCATATCAAGTATCTTTTCTGATGACAACACTGTGAGACTAGAAATCAATTACGGAAAAAAATCTGTAAAAAATACAAACACATGGAGGCTAAACAATACACCATTCAATAACGAAGAGATCACTGAAGAAAACAAACAGGAAATCAAAAAATACCTAGAAACAAATGACAATGAAAAAATGATGACCTAAATCCTATGGGATGCAGCAAAAGCAATTTTAAGAGGGAAGTTTATAGCAATATAATCTTACCTGAAGAAACAAGAAACATCTCAAATAAACAACCTAACCTTATACCTAAAGCAATTAGAGAAAGAAGAAAAAAATAACTCCAAAGTTAGCAGAAAGGAAGAAATAATAAAGATCATACCAGAAATAAAAGAAGAAGAAATGAAGGAAACCATAGCAAAGCTCAGTAAAACTAAAAGCTATTTTTTTGAGAAGATAAACAAAATTGATAAGCCATTAGCCAGACTAATCAAGAAAAAAAGGGAGAAGACTCAAATGAATAGAATTAGAAATGAAAAAGGAGACGTAACAATTGACACTGCAGAAATAAAAAAGATCATGAGAGATTACTATAAGCAACTATATCACAATGAAATGGACAACCTGGAAGAAATGGAGAAATTCTTAGAAAAGTACAACATTCTGAGACTGTAGCAGGAAAAAAATAGAAAATATAAACAGACCAATCACAAGCAATGAAATTGAGACTGTGATTAAAAATCTTTCAGCAAACAAAAGCCCAGGATGAGATGCCTTCACAGGCGAATTCTACCTATCATTTAGAGAAGAGGTAACACCTATCCTTCTCAAAGTCTTCCAAAATATTGCAGAGGGAGGAACACTCCCAAACTCATTCTATGAGGCCACCATCACCCTGATACCAAAACCCGACAAAGCAGTCACAAAAAAAGAAATCTACAGGCCAATATCACTGAAGAACATAGATGCAAAAATCCTCAACAAAATACTAGCAAACAGAATCCAACAGCACATTAAAAGGCTCATACACCATGATCAAGTGGGGTTTATCCCAGGAATGCAAGGATTTTTCAATACACACAAATCAATGTGATAAACCATATTAACAAATTGAAGGAGAAAAACCATATGATCATTTCTATAGATGCAGAAAAAGCTTTCTACAAAATTCAACACCCATTTATGATAAAAACCCTCCAGAAAGTAAGCATAGAGGGAACCTACCTCAATATAATAAAGGCCACATATGACAAACCAACAGCCAACATTATTCTCAATGCTGAAAAACTGAAACCATTTCCTCTAAGATCTGGAACAAGACAAGGTTGTCCACTCTCACTACTATTATTCAACATAGTTTTGGAAGTTTTAGCCACAGCAATCAGAGAAGAAAAAGAAATAAAAGGAATCCAAATCAGAAAAGAAGAAGTAAAGCTGTCACTGTTTGCAGATGACATGATACTATGCATAGAGAATCCTAAAGACACTCTCAGAAAACCATTAGAGCTAATCAATGAATTTGGTAAAGTAGCAGGATACAAAATTAATGCACAAAAATCTCTTGCTTCCTATACACTAATGATGAAAAATCTGAATGAGAAATTAAAGAAACACTCCCATTTACCACTGCAACAAAGAGAATAAATTACCTAGGTGTAAACCCACCTGAGGAGACAAAAGACCTGTATGCAGAAATTATAAGAGACTGATGAAAGAAATTAGATGATAAAAACAGATGGAGAGATATACCATGTTTTTTTGATTGGAGGAATCAACATCGTGAAAATGACTATACTATCCAAAGCAATCTACAGATTCAATGCAATCCTTATCAAACTATCACTGGCATTTTTCACAGAACTAGAACAAAAAAATTCACAATTTGTATGGAAACACTGAAGACCCTGAAGAGCCAAAGCAACCCTGAGATAGAAATACAGAGCTGGAGGAATCAGGGTCCCTGACGTCAGACTATACTACAAAGCTACAGTAATCAAGACAGTATGGTACTGGCACAAAAACAGAAATATAGATCAATGGAACAGGATAGGAAGCCCAGAGATAAACCCACACACCGATGGTCAACTAATCTATGACAAAGGAGGCAAGGATATACTATGGAGAAAGGCAGCCTCTTCAGTAAGTGGTGCTGGGAAAACTGAACAGCTACATATAAAAAAATGAAATTAGAACATTCCCTAACACAAAAATAAACTCAAAATGGATTAAAGATCTAAATGTAAGGCCAGACACTATAAAACCCTTAGAGGAAAACATAGGCAGAATACTCTATGACATAAATCACAGCAAGATCCTTTTTGACCCACCTCCTAGAGAAATGGAAATAAAAACAAAAATAAACAAATGGGACCTACTGAAACTTAAAACATTTTGCATAGCAAAGAAAACCATAAACAAGATGAAAAGACAACACTCAGAATGGGAGAAAATTTTTGCAAATGAAGCAACTAACAAAGGATTAATCTTCAAAATTTACAAGCAGCTCATGCTGCTCAATACCAAATAAACAAACAACCCAATTCAAAAATGGGCAGAAGACCTAAACAGACAATTCTCCAAAGAAGATATACAGATTGCCAACAAACACATGAAAGGATGCTCAACATCACTAATCATTGGAGAAATGCAAATCAAAACTACAATGAGGTATCACCTCACACCCGTCAGAATGGCCATCATCCAAAAATCGACCAACAATAAATGCTGGAGAGGGTGTGGAGAAAGGAGAACCCTCTTGCACTCTTGGTGGGAATGTAAATTGATAGAGCCACTATGGAGAACAGTATGGAGGTTCCTTAAAAAACTAAAGATAGAGCTACCATATGACCCAGCAATCCCACTACTGGGCATATACCCTGAGAAAACCATAATTCTAAAAGAGTCATATATTACAATGTTCACTGCAGCTCTATTTACAATAGCCAGGACATGGAAGCAACATAAGTGTCCATCAACAGATGAATGTATAAAGAAGATATGGCATATATATACACACACACACACACACACACACACACACACACACACACACAATGGAATATTACTCAGCCATAAAAAGAAATGAAATTGAGTTATTTGTAGTGAGGTGGATGGACCTAGCATCTGTCATACAGAATGAAGTAAGTCAGAAAGAGAAAAACAAATAGCATATGCCAGCACTTATATATGGAATCAAAAAAAAAAAGAAGTTCTGAAGAACCTAAGCGTATGACAGGAATAAAGATGCAGACATAGATAATGGACATGAGGACAAGGAAAGGGGGTAGGGTAAGCTGGGACAAAGTGAGAGAGTGGCATGGACATATATACACTACCAAATGTAAAATAGCTAGTGGGAAGCTGCCACATAGCACAGGGAGATCAGCTCAGTGCTTTGTGACCACCTAGAGGGGTGGGATAGGGAGGGTGGGAGGCAGGGAGATGCAAGAGGGAAGAGATATGGGAACATATGTATATGTATAACTAATACACTTTGTTATAAAGCAGAAACTAACACAACATTGTAAAACAATTATACTCCAATAAAGATGTAAAGAAAAAGAAAATATAAAATTCTTTCAAATAAATTATCAAGGATACAATTGTTGGTGCAAATAAATACAATTAAATTTCCCAATTATTCATTCTTGGTAACATTCATTTTATCAAGTACTATTAATGCTCAATGAAACCACACTGTTACAGAGCTGGAGATCAGGGTATTTAAGGTGAGGGTTTCAGCCATTTTGATGAGTCACTCTGTTTTCCTGGGTCTCTCCCATGTATACATGTTATTAAAGTTCTGTTTGATTTTCTCCTGTTAATCTGTCTCACGTCAATTTAATTCTTAGACCAGCCAGAAGAACCTAGAAGTGTAGAAGAAAATTTCTTCCCCCCTGTACACTACATTATATGCACTGTTTGTTTTAATCCACAACATATCTTTCAAATCCTATTCTTTTTACTGAATTTAGATATTGTAGCAGAGACTGCAACCTACTAACCAAAATCCATATTGTCCTTTTCCTGGCACTATTTTTCCTAGCCTGAAATCAAACAGTTAATTGAATTCTTATCAACAGAATATGAATTGAAGTCACGTGTGCCACTTCCAGACCTGAACACTAAAAATCTCCCGTGTTGAATCCTGTGTTCTTTTTCCCCTTCCAATTGGCTAGAATGGAAATAATCTCCAGAGAAACCATAAGGGTATCTTTGTAAGAACACAGAATCTTGATCTTCCTGGGATGGAGGAGGGTATTCTGTAACCCATTTACTATTGTCGACCGAAAAAACTGCACAACCTAGAAGTTGAGAGTTATGTTTTATTCGGTAAACATTCTTAGGACTTCAAGCCTGGGAGGAGGCATCTCAGATGACTCTGAGAGACTGCTCAAAGAGGCAAGGGGGGAAGTCAGGATATACAGGAGTTTCTGCAACAAAGACCAGGTAGTTGGAACATCAAAAGATTACTATTAATTAAAGAAAACCAGATAGCTCAGATTAAGGAATTTAGCTCTTTTCTATGTATGGGAAGATGCAAGAGTCTGGGCTCACTGAAATCATTCCTTTGATATGCCCTTCAGCTACCTGGGGCCAGTATCCTGTGTTTTCTCATCCTGAGTTTCCTCTGGTGTACTATCACAGGTGGCTACAGTGGCTGACTGCTAGATGAGCTTGGCAGTGGGCAGCCTGTTTGTCTCCACCCTGAGTTCCCTCAGGGCTCACCATCCAGTGGCTGTAATGTGATGGCTTGATGGCTGCCACATCCTTTGTTTCCTGACACGGCAGGCAATATTTTAGTTCAAACTATCATTGGACTTTACTGAAAAAGAAATGAAATTCTATTGTGATTGAATCATGTATGTTGGTGGGGACTATTACAGACTTAAGTGTTCCCCAGAGGGTGCCTGGAAGCATTCCTCAATACTTCGAGGAAGGAGCTACAGGATAAAGATGAAGTCAGGCAAGATCTGGCCAGTTCACAAGCAAAACTATGAGGGAATAGAGAGCCCAGTAATTTGGGAACAAGATTGGAAATGCCAACTTCTAAACGCCAAAAAGTAGTAAATAAAAGTTAAAGAGAAGCATTAAATCTATAGATTGCTTTGGGTAGTACAGTCATTTTCACAATTTTGATTTTTCCAGTCCAAGAACATCTGTTTGTGTCGTCTTTGATCCACGTGTTTGTGTCGTCTTTGATTTCTTTCATCAGTATCTTATAGTTTTCTGCATACAGGTCTTTTGCCTCCTTAGGTAGGTTTATTCCTAGATATTTTATTATTTTTGTTGCAGTAGTGAATGGGATTGTTTCCTTAATTTCTCTTTCTGACCTTTCATTGTTAGTGTATGGGAATGCAAGAGATTTCTGTGTATTAATTTTGTATCCTGCAACTTTACTAAATTCATTGATTAGCTCTTGTAGTTTTCTGGTAGCATCTTTAGGATTTTCTACATATAGTATCATGTCATCTGCAAACAGTGACAATTTTACTCTTCTTTGACAATTTGGATTCCTTTTATTTCTTTTTCTTCTCTGATCACCATGGCTAGGACTTCCAAATCTTTCTTGAATAATAGTAGTGAGAGTGGGCACCCTTGCCTTGTTCCTGATTTTAGAGGAAATGCCTTCAGTTTTCCACAATTGAGAATAATGTTTGCTGTGGGTTTGTCATATATGACCTTTTTTTATGTTGAGGTAGGTTTCCTCTATGCCCACTTTCAATAAAAAATATAATTTAAAAAAATGCAATGGGGTACCACCTCACACCAGTCAGAATGGCCATCATTAAAAAGTCTACAAATAACAGATGCTGGAGAAGATGTGGAGAAAAAGGAAACCTCCTATATGTTGGTGGGAGTGTAAGTTGGTACAGCCACTTTGCAAAACAGTATGGAGCTTCCTCAGAAAACTAAAAATAGAATTACCATATGATCCAGCAATCCTACTCCTGGGCATATACCCAGACAAAACTATAATTCAAAAAGATACATGCACCCCTATGTTCATAGCAACACTATTCACAATAGTCAAGACATGTTAACAACCTAAATGTCCATTGATAGATGAACAGATAAAGAAGATGATGAGATATCTAACTATCTATCTATCTATCTATCTATGTATCTATCTATACACACACACAAAGTGGAACATTACCCACCCATAAAAAAAGAATGAAATAATACCATTTGCAGCAACATGGATGCAACTAGAGATAATCACATTAAGGGAAGTCAGAAAGAGAAAGACAAATACCATATGATATCACTTACATGTTGAATTTAGAATATGACACAAATGAACCTATCTACGAAACAGAAACAGACTCAGAGGGGGTTGGGGGAGGGATGGAGTGGGAGGCTGGGGCTAGCAGATGTAAACTATTATATATAGAATGGCTAAAACAACAAGGTCCTACTGTAGAGTACAGAGAACTATATTCAATATCCTATGATAAACCATAATGGAAAAAATATTTTTAAAAATGAATGTATATATATGTATAACAGAATCACTTTGCTGTACAGCAGAAATTAACACAGCATTGTAAATCAACTATACTTCAATAAAACTTTAAAAAAATTTTTGAAGACAGTTAAACAGATTTTGAAAAACAAATGCTCATTAAGACATCTCAGTTAAAAAAGAGAGAGAGAGGGGGGCAAAGAGCAGATCAAGGGTGTTCCTTTCTCACCTGAACGTAATGTTCCAGATCACCTAGATGCAGCCACTATAGAAAGAGACGCGTGGGAGATCTGATGTTTATAAAGAAAGCAGACTTGAGAACCATGTCTAAGAAAGAAATCGCAGTGTGATTACTGGCACATGGAACTAACTAGAAATGGTAAAAATGTTACTAAAATATGAGGGAACTATATTTACAGGGAAACCAGAAATTTTGTTTAAAAAATTCTGTGAATGAAAACCAATCCCTGGGCCTCTAAACTTAAACCAGCAGAGTGCTGCCCCCAAAGAAGGCAAACTTTGTGGATTTGTAACACTCACTTCATATGAGACAAGGAAGGAGAACCATCCAGAAGGTAGAGCGATGACAAGGGAATTTCTCTAAAAAAGACCATAACTAGGGTCTAAGCAAGAAACTTCTACTGTCAGTATAATGGGCCTTCTCAGCGGTATCCTGCACAGCATGGATCAATGATCCCTGTGTGTTTCCCATTCTTCCCTTTCTAAATGGGAGTGATTATTGGAGCTGTGAAGCAGTTATCCTTTGCTTTGCTGTTATTTATTAGGGGCCTGGTGAGGCTGCGAAACAGTAGGTAAACTTCATAGTCTGTAAACCTCAAGTAACCAGACAGTGCATTGGCTTGAGATCCTTGACTTTGTGCGGGATTCAGTAAGTGGGGAACTTTAGGATCTCCCTACTGGGGAGGCAGGAAAAAGGATGTGCATGGCTATATCATGACCAGAAAGGTGGAATGTAGGAAAAGCTGCTTCCTAAATTACATGCTCTCTTTTTTTTTTTCCTGGTCACACTCAATTACATGTTCCAGCTTCCTTTGCTGTTAGTTGTGGGAATGTGACTGAGTTTCAATTAATGAAATATGAATAAATTAATGTCTGCTACTTCTATAACTAAACTATAAAAACTTTTCATATGTACTCATTCATCTGGCTGAAATGGAGATGACCTCCAGAATGACCCTGTTAATAATGTGATGAAGATGGCAGAGCCCATGACATCCTGGATCCTGAATGACTGCATGGAGAACAGCTAGCTATTCAACCAACTTATTTTCCCTTTCATACTGCTATAAGCACAAGAAGTAAACTTGTAGCATTTGAGCCTCTATACATTTTGCATCTATTTGCCACAGTAGGTAGTATCACCCTAACTAAAACAAATAGATGTATAGATGTCTCCATATAAACTGATGCAATTATCTAACTGTAAATGAGCATTATTAACAATGCCAAATGCCAAACACATTTGAAATCTGTTCAGACCAAATTGTATTGTTTATTTATATTTATGGTCACACAGATAGAGCAATGAAAACAATGACCCCACTTTATACAGTAAAAGGCATTTCCAAAGTAATAATTTCTACTTATATATAGGAAAATTATAAATTCAGCTAAAAATTTATTTTTATATTCATAATAATCTTCAGATTTAATATTATGGTAATATCTAGGAATGTACAAAGCAAGACAAAAAGTCAAATAAATTGTCTTAATCTCTCATAAACCATGTAGTTATTACATCTAAGATAACACATGCTTAAAATTTCAGAATTGAAACTAAGACATCACCTAATCCTATATTCTCACTTGTTGTAATTCAGAATATCAAAAATAATTCTGATAAAGAAGTACCATAAATAATGTCAACAGATATATTATAATTTATTCATATAGCAATTCCATTTGCATACTGTTTTGCATTTGTTAATTGTAGAGAGGAGTCAAGTTATTTTAATCTTGATTGTGTGGGACTAGAGAAGATATCACTACATTTTAGGAGAGAAGTTAGTTTAAATGAATAAATACACAAGATATTATTCTCTCTTCAATTTAGTTTTGTTTTTTTGCCTTTATGGAATAGCTTAAATGTTTAAAAAGCAAGTTACTAAGGCAACCTACCAAAACAGTCACTAACTATGTTTCCCCCAATTCCTTCCTAGTCATTTAAACAAACATCCAAACAGAGATAACACTTTAGAGGCCAGTATTTTATTCATTCATTATCTGTAGTAAGTAAAAAAGTCAGGAACTCATAGAGAATCTTTTCACCAAAGTAAACTGGACTTTATTTACTTTAAAATGTACTTTAAATACACAAAATTATATCAAAAAAAAAAAAGCTAAAGAACCTAAAGGTTTATAAGGGCCTACACTCTATAAATGACACATTTTATGTGTATAATAACCTGTGAATATAAAAACTTTAAGAGAATTTCAACCTAGGAGATACATTAAAGAGGAACTAGTTTTAAATGTTTGTTCCTAATTATTTTGGTGATTGATAACCCTTATGCAAAATTTCAAAAATTTAAACTTTATTCTTATCTTTGAAATTATTATATTCTATTTTTTTTTTTTTTGCGGTACGCGGGCCTCTCACTGTTGTGGCCTCTCCAGTTGTGGAGCACAGGCTCTGGACGTGCAGGCTCAGCGGCCATGGCTCACGGGCCCAGCCGCTCCGCAGCATGTGGGATCTTCCCGGACTGGGGCACGAACCCATGTCCCCTGCATCAGCAGGCAGACTCTCAACCACTGCGCCACCAGGGAACCTTTTTTAAGCAAGGTTACATTTGAACAAATGTTGAAACAAACAAAAAAATGCCTAGAGAGCACACACATGCACAAATGACTCACATTTTATCAGTTGCCACAAACACAAGAAGGTGGAAAATATTTTACTTTCCTAATAAACACATTGGGGCTATTTTAAATGATCTAAAGAGAAACCCATTCATGTTTATGGTGCAAACTGTCAATGCCTCAGACATCTAGAACCTCTAAAATGCTCTGTCTTTTCTTTGTTCTTCAAAGCCTTGCAGTAATCATCATTCATTTCTATTGTTTGATGGTTAGATAGCAACCCCCCTAGAAATCCAGGGAGACATTAGCACATACAGCCACAATTTCTAATAAGACAGCTATTTGCATACAAGATCAGTCACAATTTAAAGTGTGTTGTGATAGATGCAGAAAGGGAATAACAGATTTATATTAGCATGTACAATACCAAGATTGTTTTCACAATTTAATTCCTTGGAGATTACATCTCATCACCTTCTTTTACAAAGAAGACGACATTCCCTGAGGAACTAACTTGCTCTGAGACCCAGCTAAACTAAAATATGGATTAATAAGACAGTTATTATTTATGAATTTTGCTGTAAGAATTATTTTAGATTAAATCATCAGAGAAGTTTTTAACATTCTTGAAACTTGATAACACATTTTTAAGGAAGAAAAAAAGTTTATTTAATACCTAAATTGCATATTAAAATAATTCATAATTAATTTTTACTCCATTAAAACTGTACACTCTTTAGGACTTTTAAAATTAAAGAGAATACTTTTGTTTTTAATATCCTTTCTTAACCTGAATTTTGCACAGCAATTTCCCATACATATTTTTAAGCATAATATGTGACCTTTAAAAAAAAACAAAGGTAGTGTTATATTTAATCACATTCCAACCAACTTATTTTATTGCTCATTTATATCTTTTTTTATGAAATCCAGAAAGAACATGTAAAGAAATAAGAAACCTGAAGCCTTCACATATGTCTCTGCTTCCAGAAAAAGCATTCAATCCAGACTGTGACATTTAAATACAGATCGAAACAAAGGTTATTAAAAAAAATTCAACCCATGACCACAAAAAATTAACCACCTCAGTTTTTAAGACTACAAGATAGACTCTCACTTAAAAAAAAACAAAAAAAAAAAACCCTCTAACCTAAGTATTAAGTTATAAACAGGCAAAAAAGATGTTTGGCTATAGCTTGATCAGAATTGAGAATCAATCATGAAATACAATCTTATGCTAGAAGCTGAACTGAAGAAAGTAGTAAATGAAGAAGATAAGGGTCCCTGATCTAACATTCCAGAGTAATGTTTTAAAATTTCAAAGCTGATCATGTAATTAACATACTTAAGTCATCCAAATTATGGCCTTTTTCCTATATGACGCAAAAATCCTTGGTATAAAGAAGCATTAATGATCCAAGTTTGTCATTTGTTCCCTGCTCATGTTCCAGTGCACTATCAAATTCAGCTTTTAGGTCCATGATTTTGAAACTCTGCAATTTACTTTAAATGTCACTTCCGCACCCCTCCCCCACTCATGGAATCTATATTTTAATATTTCAAGCAAGGGTACATGATTCAGATCTCCTGAGATAATTCTCCACACTTGAGGAAGTGAAAAATAAGTAATTAAAAGACTATCAAAATGTGACACAGCATCCAAGTAGACAATGTATACCTTGACATAAGTGTAATAGTGAGATAAGTCTGTAATAGGAACAAATTCCTATTGTATAAAACTGGAGAGCTAAACAGTGGTCTTCCTTATATTTTCAAGGATCAAGGTGACCATTTCATCTTTACTTTGCCAAATTAATTTCCTTTGTAGCTGCAGAAAGAGTATGTAAAAACTCGAATGTGTGAAAATGTGATTTCCAAAATCCTGATCACTTGCCAACATTGATATAAAAGTTCATTAGAAAAGTAACTACAAGACAGTAATCTGTATGACTCCAAAAAGTCATGTTCCAAAAGAGGAATCTTAGTGATTGGGACTACCCTTCATCTATACTTAGAACTAAAGTAATTACAGTATCAACAAATAGTGCTGGAACAACTCTATGTCCTTATGGGGAAAAGAAAAAAAACAGATCCCTATCTCATACCACACACAAAACTCAATTGAGGATAGACCATAGACCTAAACAAAAGAGAAAAACAACAAAACAATGAAGCTCTAGGAAAAAAGTTTATTTTCATGACCTTGGGGTAGGCAAATAACACTTAGAGAGAACACAGATGGTATGCACCATAAAAGCAAAAAGAAAAGGATGTACTGAACTTTATCAAGTAAGAAAATAAGTAGGTGAGTTACCTATAGGAAGTAAATATTCATAATACCTGTATCTGACAAAAAGAACTTGCATCCAGAATGTATAAAGAGCTACTCAATAATATAAGACATACAGCTCAACAAAAAATGGGTAAAAGACTTGAACAGAAACTTCACCAAAGAAGATATGCAAATAACAAACAAGCACACGAAAAAGTTCTCAACACCATTAGTAATCAGCAAAATGCATATTAAAATTAGAATTGAAATATCACTATACACCCACTAGAATGATTCAAATAAAGATTTACTCTACAGAATATTGGGAGGATGTGGAGCAACTGAAACTCTCATGTATATAAGTTGTAAAATCATACAACCACTTTGGAAAATTGTTTAGCAATTTCTTACAAAATTAACTACCAACAATTCTACTCCTATGTATTTATCTAAGAGAGATAAATACATATGTCTACAAAAAAAGCTTTGTACAAGGGTGTTCATAGCATTTTTATTCATAGTAGCCAAAAAGTGGAAACAGCTCCAATGCTGATCAATAGAAAAACTGATAAACTGCAGTTTATTCATATAATGAGATACTACCCAGCAAAAAACTACTGATAGTGTGCAACAATGGAAATAAATCTCAAAAATACTATGCTGAGCAAAAGAAGCAATGGCTCCTTTGGACCTAAATTGAATGGGCATTCATCAGTTTCATTATAAGTGGCCTTATAATATGATTTAACAATGGTCATCCCTGCTTCTTCCCTGACACATACACTGAAACACTTAATTCCTATGGTCTAAGGAATATGTACAAGGTGAGAAAGCAGAGATGGAAAGCCTAGACAAATCTATTATAAAATAAGTAAAAGGAAGGAGAGATATAGGATAGTAAGTAGAGAGGAACTGAGGTTGAGGGAGATTTTTTTGTTATGCTTTGCTTTGTTTTACTCTTGAGGGCATGTTTGTTTTTGAATACAGATGGAAATTTGAGTTGGTCTAAATAGTAAGTAGAAGCAACCAGCACAAAGTGAGAAGGTGAAGACACAGGAAAAAAAAAAACAGAAAATGATTGAGGTTTCCAAGTAGATAGGAAGGGACAGAATTCAGTGTACACTTGAAGGAATAATCATAGCAGACTACCTATTTCACTTCAGCAGGAAAGAGGAAAAACGATGAGTAAAAATATATGTAAGTTATGAGGTTTGGCTGCCGAAAGCAGAGGGAGCTCTAAGCTGTAGCTCTCCTTTCACCATGAATTAGGAAGCAAGGTTATCTCCTAAGAGTGAAACGGAAGGTGGGAAGTTTGGAGATTTGAGAGTGCAGAGGCTGGAATTTCTGTTGTGGAGAAATGGAAAGAGGTGTCTAGGGAAAACCAGATTAATGAGAAACACTAAGAGACCACATTAATTTGGTAACCATGAATCCACAGTAGCAGCAAGCTACATGATTGCAAATAATATATTTCTGAGTGTTCAGCTGTGCACTGCTGGTCTAGGGAAGGGATAGAGAGCTAGATTAAGCAAAGTTTTGTTTTTCCCGGACAGGCATAACAGAAGGGCAGTAGGGCAAGAAGATTAGGGTACTATAAAAAGTGGGTGAAATGATGTACCATGGAGTTTAAAGATAGAGAAAGAAGTGGAGACCGTGAGGATTTAAGAGTTAAGCAGAAAATAGATTGATTTTTGGACTTAAAGATTTGTATGAGGTCCAATAACCAAAGTCTTCATTTACTCTAGAAGAACTAAAGGTTATTAATAGAAAGTGTGAGGTGATTGATGTTATTATCGGGATGAAGCACATTAATCACCCATCATGGAGGGTGACTAAAATGATAGAAAAACAATATGGCAGATAAGGAAACGAGAGACCAGAATAATATATACTTCATACATATGAATAGTGAAGGTACTCAGGAGGGTGGAAAGATTTGGGGTAGGATGGAAAGAAAACTCTAAGTTAGGGAGACTCTGTGACCTGAATGTCCACAGATAACAGCAAAGAAGAGAGGTAAAGGGCACTACAGTCTAATGGAATGAACCACAAAGGAGCTGGGTTTTTTTTGTTTCATTTGTCATTCTATATGCATGGAAAAAGAAATGATCTGGAAGTGGTAATAAGGAAATGAAAAGATAACCAAAATCTTGATCCATGGGTATGTGGAGGGTTAAAGAAAGAAGTTTCCACTGAAGAAAGCTTCAGGGAAATGGTGTCTCTGAGAAGAATAAGGTTTCAATTAATGCCAGGAGGTAAAAGTAATAATCAATTGCTTGAGAATGGATGGGGTTCAAGAGGGACATAAAGAAAAATATAGGAACATAAGGGAACAGCAAAAGAGTGGTCCATGAAAAACAAAAACAAAAACAAAATAATGGGGAGCATAAGTGTTAAGGGGAGGAAAAATGGCCAAATAGGTCATCTTAAAAAGTGAATGAATATAACACGAATGTGTAATATCTCGAACCAGCTTAACTCATAACTGCATGCAGTACTCAGGCCTCCCTCTTAGGAGGCAGCTGTGGCCTGGGTAAAATGGGGAGATCCCAGTCCCTGTGGAAAGGGTCAGCTGCCCAGAACTGAGCATCTCAGTTCCAGAGGAAAAGGCTCGGGTTTCCTGTTTTCAACAGGAAACCATAAAAGGGTATTGTGCAGTGAGGTAACCAAATCAGACACTTTCTAATGATATTAGAAAGACTGGAAGGTTTGAACATAATTAATAAGTTTTAAAAAAAATTTAGTTGTGTTCAAAGGCAATCCACTAAGGAAGGAATGCAGCAAATAGAAAGGAAGTGATGTTTTGGTGTTTGACTTTTAGAATTTGGGAACATGCTGGATGGGGGTATGAGTCAAAGGAAGAGCTGAAGATGACTATGCTTTTAAACTGAGTCATAACTAAAATACAAAGTCCCAGGTCTTATTCTTCAGAGACACCCGGTCAGAAATGTCGGGGTGGGTCCAAGGAAGCTGCATTTTAAACAAGCACCAGCTCCCTGCCGCAGTTTTCAAACTCAGGTGGTTCATGGCCTATACTTGCAAAATACTGGGTTAGCGAGATGGTAATGTCATTAACGGAAATAGGTAATATAGCGGGAGAAGAAGGTATGGGCTAGGCGATGAGGATAGAGTAGTAGTATAAATCCACACCATAAAATGTTTAAAATTGCTGTAAGAAAACAATGCACTTGTTTTTCCTGAAACCTAATAGAATTAGTTAATCCAAACATAATTGTATCACAAATTCCCAGGCCTTCATAAAAAAAAATACCTACAAATATTTTACTTACTTTTATTTTAATGCCTTTTTAATTCACAGATTGTTGTGGCATCTGGACACATGGCATACTTGAAAACAACACATTAAATTTATACTGCCCAGAATAGACAAAAAGCTGCCTGCATGTACCATCAGCAATGCTCATCATTTGGGGGTGGGGGAGTTACATTAGCTGGGTCCCATGGAATTATTTTTTAAAATTCTGAACCTCACATAAATATCAAAGGAATAGGGACTTCAAATCTGACAGGGAGAGGATTTCTCTCTGGACCATGTTTCTAAGCAGAAAAATGATCATTATGATTTGCAGGGTTTAAATTCAGCAAAATGGGAAATGCACTTCAGTTAATTTCTCGTATTACATTTGCAAAAGATAATTAAGCTAGGATTGGCCTATGATATAACTTTTAATAGTTAATTAAAAAGCCATAAACTACACTCTTTCAAATAAGCATTTTATTTTTATTGTAAACTGCACTTTCAAAAAGTTTTTATAGGTTACAATAATATGGTACCAAATAAATAAAACTCCAGACCCTGTTTTTACTACTACAAAATGCTGATAAAAGAAGAGACACATATCCAACCATGTAAAAAAAGCAAAGACACCTACAGTTCTAGTATAAAATCAGTAAGTCAGGCAACGTGTACACTGCATGCTAAGAGCTACTAACAGTCAAGAGGAATGAGAGGAACCAAGGCTATGTTTGGCTTGAGGGACTCAAGCAGAGAAAACGCAGTTTCATATCTTTGACCTTTGACCAACACAGCTTCAGACTATTTTTCTTGAAGAGACAAAGAGTAATTAAAAATAGGGTTCTAGCTCTAAAGGTCACAAACTTTGATTTTTCAATACTTATAATCCCTTTAAACGAGGGGTTATTTTAAGGGAATTTTATGAAACCCAAGATTGTTTCAATTATCATATCAATAACAAAAAACTGTATTCCAACCAGATGCTACCAAAAACTGGTAGCTAAAAGATGAGGGAAAACAATAAGCTGTAAATGCAAACATCTCAGATGGCATCTATTCTTATCTCTGAAATTCCTAAGTAAACAGATGTATATCTATTTTATCATAATTCCTCAATATGAACTCCCTTACCTTGGTTCTGAAGTAACATTAGCAAATTCTTATTCAGAGCTTTCAGTAAGTTACCTGAAACAAAGCTTTACTAGCAAAAAGTATGTTTTTTATGTTTAGCCCAAAATAATATATATCTGTGTAGATGAAGTATTCTGATTCACTCTTAATCTATCAAAATCACTATTTATAACCAAGCTTGGCTTATTTTAAAGTTAAAATTTTTATTTTTCTTAATTTACATGTATTTTACATTGAAGTAAACGTGAACCAAGTTCCCAAAATGTGGTAGTTTTAGGACAAGTTTTCTGCAAAGCTTTACTGAATCTCCACATGTGTCTTGTCAATCTCTGAGAGGACTTGAAACTATGTTTCCAATGTTACTTGTCCAACTTTTCAAATTTTGCACATTATCATCCCATAAAACCTCTGTTTCATGTAAAGTTTGTTGAATTAAAGGGATTATTGGAAAGCTGATTTAGAAGGATTATAAGGAAGGGAATAAGCATCTGGTTAATGAATAAAAGATATCAAGAACTGGTTAAGAGACATGCTTATCAATCAGCTCCCCAGCTTCAGATGTGAAAGGAATATTCGAGGAAAAGAAAATCCTTAACAAGCTAGATCAGATATATAATAAGTTATTTTGAAAAATACAAATATGCACTATAAGAACATTATGAGAGTGAAAAATCATAAGCCAATCACAATTATGAAGAGAGATATAAAAATCCTAAATATAATATTATAAACTAAATCCAGTATGTATAATCAAAATAACAAAATTCACCATGAAGAAGCTGGACCAATAACAAAAATGGAAGGATAGTTTAATATTAGATAACACATTAATAATATTCTGCATGTAACTGTTTAAAGAAGAGAAAAAAATGAAAGTCCTCAATCAATAGATGCAAAAATAAAAGTTACATCTACTACCCATTGATTCTTAAAGAGAAGAGAGAAAGAAAATAAAGAAGAGTTGGGTGGGAGCAGGGGAGAAAGGGAGGGAGGAAACAGGAATAGAAAAGAACTTTCTCACTCTGCTTATGAATAGGCAAACAGATAAAGATTATCCTTAATAGTGAAAATCATAAACAAGACAAATACAGTCATTGTACTGAGAAATCCAGGTAATATAGTGAGACAAGGGGAGAAAGGATACAGGGATTGGAAAGAAAGAAAAAAAACTTATTATTCACAAATAATATGACTGGGGAGACAGAAAGGAAACTACAGGCAAATTATTAGAATGTGTGCAACATTCTTTACAAGGGCTCAGCAAGGCTACTGTATATTAAATCTAGGTACAAAGATCATAATTACTATAACAGTAAAATCTATAAAATACCTATAAATACTATGAATACCTCTAAAATGCATGCAAGATCACTTACAGAACTTTTTAAAGAGAATAGGTTACTGTAATAAAATAAGAGCAGTAACTAATGAGTATTTTGGGGAGTGATGCAGCAATATCTAGTAAAATTTAAAATATGCATTCACCAGAATCATCAATTCCTCTGCTAGTTATATGAATTAGAAAAACAATTCTAGATTTACATGCACAAAAACACTAGAAAGAATGTTCAGTGCAACATTTTTAATAACAGCAAAAAAAAAAAAAGCCCTGCATGTACATCACAATTTATTCATCAATGAAATATAAGGCAGTAAAACATATGGACAAAATACATGTGTTAATACATTTATATAACATTTTAAAACATTCAAATCAATAGCCAATATTATTTAGGTAAAATATATACAATATTATATATACGTATATTCATGCTTCCTAATAATAAACACCAAAACACCAAATTCTTTAGTTATTTGGTGGAAACGAGGAAGGAAGATAACAATTGAGATAGTTTGCACAGAGGTATTTAATTATATCTGTTGATAGCATATAGTTGCGGCTTGTCTTTTTACCCAGGCTGAAAATACCTGTTTCAAATGGAGTTTTAAGATAATTTTGTTTATTGGACTTATGATATATTTCTGTTTATATCTACTATCATGCAATTTGTTCTTTATTTGTTCCATCTGTTCTTTTCCTTGTTCTTCTTTACCTGCCTCTTTGGGATTAATTGAACATTTTTTAATATTCTATCTTCACTTTTAATTTATTAGTTATTCCTCTTTGTTTTACATTTTCAGTGGTTACTCCAGAATTTATAACCCACATACATAACTAATCACAGTCTATCTTCAAATAACATTCTACTACTTAACATAGTATAAGGCCTTGCAACAGTACACTCCAAGCCATAGTTAATATGTTTGCTTTAAACCAGCATCCTTTTAAAAATTTATGAAATGAGAAAAATATATTTTATACTTACCAACATATTTACTATTTCCAGTTCTCTTTATTCCTTGTATAAATTGAGGTTTCATTTTCATTTTTCCTAAAGAACTATCTGTAATATTGCTTGTAATGCAAGTGTTTGGGCAACAAATTCTCTAAGGTTTTTTTTAAGTATTTTTTTGTGTTTCACTTTTGAAGAATATTTTTGCTGGGTATAGAATTCTAGGGTCACAATATTTTCTTTCAGTCTTCTGGCTGGCATAGTTTTGATGAACACTCTTCAAATTCACCATTTTTTCTTTGCTTCAGATTCCTCCCCTGA
The DNA here is from genome assembly GCF_964374135.1 of Grampus griseus. NCBI lineage: Eukaryota > Metazoa > Chordata > Mammalia > Artiodactyla > Delphinidae > Grampus > Grampus griseus. The sequence goes on along the minus strand of NC_139011.1, from coordinate 42,950,760 downwards.
TCTAGCTAATTTAGATTTCTTAAATCCTTGTTTTCAGCAATTTGATGCGTTTTGGTGTCTAATTTTTTTTTTTTAACCTGGTTAGGATTCCTTGAGTTCTTAGATCTGTGAGTTTAAAGTTTTCATCAAATTTTAAAAATTTTCTGCCATGATTTCTACAAATATTTTCCTGCCCCCCACTTTCTAGGACTTAAGCTACATATATATTTGGCTACTCCATATTGTCTCATAAGTCACTGAGGCTCTGTGGGTTTTTGGTTGTTTGTTTTATTTTTAAGCAATCATTTTCTCTCTATTTTCCATTCGGGGCTGATTTTCTTACAATATGTCCAAACTGATCTTGTCTTCTACGGTGTCTAATCTATTAATATCATACAGTAAATTTTTTTAATTCATAAACTGTATTTTCTATTACTAGAACTTCCTTTGATTCTTTCTAATACCTTCCATTTTGTTCATGTTTTGTCTATTTTCATGTTTCCCACCAAAAATTTTTAAATATTCATAATAACTAATTAAATTCCTTGCTGGTAGGTCCACCAAATCTGTCATTTATGAGTCTGCTTCTATTGACTATCTTTTATCCTGGTTGTGGATCACATTTTCCTGCACTTTGACATGTCTAGTAATTTTTATTGGATGATGAACATTGTAAATGTTACATTGTTGAGTGTCTGGATATCATCTTCTTCCTTTGAAACATTTTGGGTTTCTTTTAGGGGGAGGGGAGGATGGGAAAGCAGTTAAGTTACAAATCAGTTTGATCAGGTGTTTTTTTTTTTTTTGCGGTACGCAGGCCTCTCACTGTTGTGGCCTCTCCCGTTGTGGAGCACAGGCTCCAGACACGCAGGCTCAGCAGCCATGGCTCACAGGCCTAGCCGTTCCACGGCATGTGGGATCTTCCTGGACCAGGGCACGAACCTGTGTCCCCTGCATCAGCAGGCGGACTCTCAACCACTGCACCACCAGGGAAGCTCTGATCAGGTTTTATTTAAGTTTTTCTAGGCTGGGTCTGGCACAGCCTTCACTCAGATCAGTCCTACTTCTAAGGCATTATAATCTCTAGGGTCCCACTAAATGCCCTACTTGACCATGAAGTCCCTCCATTCTGACTGGCCAAAGCTCTAATCTCCCCACTCTGTGTAAGCTCTCATAATTGTTCAATTTAACACACCCTTCCCATGCTATGCCCAGCCAAATAGAGTTACATACTACACATGTATGGCATAGCACACAATAAAGATGCAAGGGAACCCCTATGTAGATTTCTGAAATGCTCTGACTGCATAGCTCCCTCCAGAACTCTGCCCCACCACATATAGCCCACTCAGCTTCTCCAAACTCCAATCCATATCAGCTAAATTCAGTGAAGTGGCTGGGTTCTGTTTGGGTTCCTCCTCTCTATACCCACAAGCAGGAAATTAATTCCAGGAAGAAATCCAGTGCTCACCGTTTTCCTTCTCTTAGGAATCACAATTCTACTGTCTGTTGTCCAATGTTTAAAATTGTTGAAATATACCAGTTTGTTATTGATAGTTGTTTAAAGCAGGCAAAGTGTGGCCCATATTCCTCCACCATGGCCATAAGATGAAGCTTTCAATTTGTAATTTTATTTCTTACTCTTGGGGGTGAGACATAGATATTTATAACATTGTTATATAACATTTCATTTGATAATGAAATATTTCATTATAAAACAGATAATATGCTTTTCATGTACAATTGACAATGAAAATGTACTTGAATTATACAAACTTAGATTGGTTTGTTTGTTCACTCAATCAACCACAAAATTTAGAGAGCTATTATTTTCTTCATAGTTAGAATTTTCCAAAAGTCAATCAAAATATAGTCCCAGAGATTAATATTTGAGGTTAGTTTGAAAGAAAAAAAAAATCTGGGACAAACTTGGTAGTTAAAACCACAGAACTTAACTAAAAGACAGACATATGAATATACCTCAGTTTTTGAATGAGAATGGTAGTATTAAAGCCATGGAACTTACCTTAAATATATAAAAGGAAGGATCTGAGTATAAACAATAGTTTATTTAGTACAACAGAATCAAAGAATCAGAAGAAACCTCAGAGATTAAATACATCTATTTGTTCTTAACCTTTATACCTTGGACAGTCCAACAAGCCTTATCAGAGAACCTGGGTTCAATCCTACCCTGATCCTAATAATAATAACAAAAAATAAATAATAACAAAATCTTTGTATAAGAAGACCATGTAAATGTTAATATGAATTCTGCTGTTACAGTAATGGTGTGAAAATTAGACAATTGGCTTTTGTAAAGAATATTGACCTGGTTGAATACTCATATTTGAAAGGTAACACATCCACAAGATCAATGCCTTTCGGTATAACTCTAGGACTCAATTAACAATGGATATCCAAAGGAATGATATCTATTGCTTCTCACATTAATTATGCTTGATTATTTCCCCATCTATTAACAAATAAACTATCTAAATTTTGAAAAGACTATCTGATGACCAAGGAGATGATGTTATCTAAAAATTAAACTTCATAAACATTTAGTGAGTTTTAACTGTGACATAGGTACTATTAAAGGCGCATTTACATATTATAAGGAATCTTTAAAGAAATTGACCAGATGCAATCACTACATGTCATTCTATGTTAGACCCAATTTATGTACTTCCGCAGATTCACTGCCTCCTGGATCTTCAATCACTTACCCAATAGCACCAGCCATGAACCTCAACTAATCTTCAAATACCACTGGCTGACTTGGCTTCCTCTGGGGGTGAAGGTGAAGGTACAGCTTCCAACACTACCTCCACAGCTACAGCAATACCTACACCTAGACCCATAGGAAGCTTGGCTCCTCCTGCCACTTCCAAATCCCAAGCCCCATAGAACAACAATCTGAAAAGTACAGGGATAGTAACAAACCATGAGGTGAGCTTTGACCAGTGAAAAATAAGAGATAGGCAGATGCTGGCAGATAAATTACTTTCTTCTGCTCAACCCAACTAATTGGTTCTATACAGCCGGCCTGGAGAAGTCCCACATGACTACACAAAAGTCTACATTTTCTCTTGCACCTATGGCCAGCTTAGTAACCACCTTGTATTTGTTTTTCCTCCTTATCTAAAGTTTTTCTTTCTTCCATTTTTCACTCACTCTTGTCCCCCTAGTATTGCACTCAAGGTTAAGCTGAGCCTCAGAATCTGTTGTCTGGGGAACGTGTGATAATATATATATAATTCATTACTCTATTTCTGCCCCATCAATTCCTAAATACATTACAGCTTTTTGCAATTAACTGTGTTTTCTCAAAACAGTTTTGAATGTCCAAAAGAGACCCAGAATAACTCTCCCTAGGAATTCATTAGCTGCTTTTTAAAAGTAGAAATCTCAATGTGTGGTCCTATGTCTCACCTGTTCTAAACACAGATAAGAAGAAAACTATGATAATGCAGCAGAGATGTAGGAAGTAAAATGTTAGATGTAAATACAAAAATTTTAAGTGAGCAGAGCAAGAAAGACCTGGTATTAGCTACAAAAATAATGAGGTAATCCTAGAGCACACCGTCGATTAAAAGTTATCCATACACTCATATTGATAAGTAATGACTACATCAAATGTGATTGGTAGAATTCTAAGATGACCTCCAATATGGTTTTCTTTGTAAATCTCTTCCTCTCCTTAAGTGTGGGTGGAATCTGTGAATATGATAAAATATAACTCCTGTGATTATGCTACATTAACAGCAAAGGGGTTTCACATATGAGCATTTTAAATCTTGGTCTAGAGGTCAAAGCCAGAGAAGTCAGAGAAATTCAAAGTCAAAGGAATTCTGGGTATAAGAAATTCTCCATTGATGGAGGGGGCTATGTGGCAAAAAATAAGGCTGACCTGAAATAGATCAGTTAGCTGAGAAGGAAATGAGGACTTCAGTCCTACAACCAGAAGAAACTAAATCCTGCCAAGAACATATAAGAGGTTAAAAGTGGATTCTTTCACAGAGCCTTGAACAGCCTGGTTGGCATTTGATTTCAGGTTTGTAAGACCCTGAGCAGAAAATCCATTCAGGCCATGTTGGACTTCTGACCCACAAAATTGTGAGCTAATAAATGGTTGTTGTTGCAAGACACTAAGTTTATGGTAATTTGTTATGCATCAATAGAAAACTAATACATACCTGGAAATTAATTATCTAATATCTAGTTTATTGAATCAGTTAAACATAGTCATGTTGGTTATTATTAGTAATTATTTTATTTATTGTTTGTTTGTTTTTTGTTTTTATGGCTGTGCCACACAGCTTACAGGATCTTAGTTCCCTAACCAGTGGTCGAACCTGGTCCCCACAGTGAAAACGCCAAGTCCTAACCATTGGACCACCAGGGAATTCCCAGTAATTATTTTTAAAGATAAAAGAATGTGTAGGGCTTCCCTGGTGGTGCAGTGGTTGAGAGTCCGCCTGCCGATGCAGGGGACACGGGTTCGTGCCCTGGTCCGGGAAGATCCCACATGCCGCGGAGTGGCTGGGCCCATGAGCCATGGCCGCTGAGCCTGCGCGTCTGGAGACTGTGCTCCACAACGGGAGAGGCCACAACAGTGAGAGGCCCACATACCGCAAAAATAAATAAATAAATAATGTGTCACGTTTGTTAGATCCTTCCTAAACTACATTCTTATTAAGAAATTAAAGTGTCATTATATTTAGAATCAATTTTTATTCACTATAAAATGGCATTACTACTCTACAAGTTTTCTCTCTCTCCCACTGGTCAATTTTCAAGGGTTAATTAAATCCTCCTTCACATAAGCTAACATTTTACCTTGGAATCAGGTCCTCTAGAAGGATATTTCAAAAAAAGAGGGTGATTATTGTGAGCAGTTTGCTATTTTCCCCATGAACTAATAGAATAATGATAACTGATGTTCAAAATGAAAGGCTGCAAGCCTGGGAAACACATAAATACTTTCTGAATTAAAATTTCAATTATTTTAATATAGTTTATAAATATATTTTATTTCACTTTTTTTATACACTACTACTTCTATATGACTAAACAAAGCATCTCCTTCAGCCATATCATATAATAAAAGAATGTATTTTATTTCTGCCCTAGCTCTTTGTATTTGAACTTATGTGAGATTTAGATGTACAAGGTACTGACTGAAAGAACACCCTTTATTATTTTTATTTATAAATAAATTATTTATTTATTTTATTATATTTATTTATCTTTATTATTTTTATTATTTTCAAAGAATTTGAGAAATATATACTTTAGATCTCCTGGCTAAAGAAGTAGAAAATGAATATAGACAACCCCAGGTCACAGGATCCTTAAATGCTCACTCATACGGTATCCATTGGGAACATGCAGCAATAATAATAAAACCAGGAATAGTAAGGTGAAAGTCTTTTGTTTGCAGTTTCATACCTTTTGTAGAATCACTTGCTTTGTTACATGGTGAGAGTACAGAATAATAGAATGCTGGCAGCTTTCACTAAGTGTTTCAAGTCAATTTGTTTATTTTGAGAATTCCATTTAAATTTTTACTAAACCCACATTAGGCAAACACTCATGCAAGGAAAAAATGGCATTTGTACAATGAACTAACATACTAGAGTGAAAAGCATTCCTTACAAAAAGATAGGGAGAGAGATGACACATCAACAAAGAGTTCACATATTCTTCACTTAACATTTTTAACTGTGATTATCATTATAAAGAATAAAGGGAGGTGTGGAATAAACTGAACTGATAAAATCTATTAAAGTTACTCATGTTCTATGTGGTTAAAGAGAGAGATTGATTATTTTATGAATCAAAGATTGAAGTTTAAAGGGTTTATTTAGAAAACAGCCAGAAACTCTCTGGAAATAAACTGTTTACTACTAATAATGGTTGGGGTTTTGTAAATTTAAGCAATATGCTGGTTTTCATGATATTAAATTAAATAGTTTAATTGTGAGTGCTGATAAACACTAAAAACTTTTAAATAAAAGTTTCAGCTTTAATTATTAAAAAGGAAAAATATATGTCTGACATAATCATAATTTGCATAATATTTCATATTCAAGAAGGTAATCTTTATGAAAATAGTGGGGCTTGCTTTAACTTGACAAGCAAGCTGTGTAAGTTATGTCCACTTAAATCAATAATCACATTTATTCACAATAAATCAATATATCTATTGATAAAATATCCTTCTTTATGGAAAATTTTGTACATGTGGGTACATAATAAGAACACATATGAACAAAGATTATGTGTGTGTATAAGCTTAGATATTCATTCTATGTCAACACATGCCCAAAAAGATAGCTCTAAGTATTAAGTTTAGAGTATAAAATATAATTAATTTTCTCTTAAATTATAAAAGAAAGTTTCTAAAACATGTTCAGAGAAAAATAGCAGCATTTATAATTGAAAATAGAAACAAAGAATAGAAAATAAGAAAGAAAAACATATCTTACAAAAAATAATATAACTATAAAAAAAGAACAGAAAAAGTTGATTTCCCAGTGAAACATACTCACTCTGGGCAGAAAGAAAATGACTAACATATCAAAATGGACAGTTAGAAAATAGTTTGTTTAATAATAAAGGCTAACTCAGTGAAAATCTACTATACTTCCTAGAATACTTTGATGATAGGAAAAAGATGAGTAAATTATTTCTCAAGTGTGATGTATCTAGGAAATAGATCAGTGAAACAAAAAGAGTAATATCATCACAGCATACAAACAGAAAATTCACATATAGAAGCAAAAAATCACAGTTTACATTGCATTCATGTTTAAAATCAAACATCACTTTTTCACATTCTGAAGATTACCCCCCCCCAAATATGGAAAGAAAAACAAGCCAGGGCTTTAATATAATATTTTTTTCAACCTGGAACAGCTGCAAAAAACAAATCTTGCTGAAGATAAGCTTGGTTATAAATATCAACATTCCCTTTAAATAAGGGAGTCCAGTTTTCATACCATCTGCCTCTTTCTAAAAGGGAAAAAGATATGAAAATCATAAACCAGGGCATTCTCTTTCAAATAAGGCATTTAGAAATGAATGTAGTGAAAAGGCTGTGAACTGTTCTGAGTCCCTGCCTTTAAACTTGCCTTGTTTAGTTCAGATCAGAAAATGGGATTTTATGAAAGTAAACAACTCTTAGTGCATGAATAAACTGGTGAAGCAATTAATAAAGAAAAATATAGTTTTCCAAATTTTTCACATTATTGGCCATAATCACAATCTCTGGTTGGTCCAAAATTCTCCCTAATGAATCATATTCCTTACTGCTTATTTTTTAACTACATTTGTCACTTTTGTTACCTTTACTTTTTCCAAAACTTTTTTACAGCCTGTTCCAAAGACTTTCATGTTATCTCATTCAGTACAAAAGTCTAGTTCCTAACAGAACTGGACTTTTAATACAGATTATATCCTCTGCAAAAATCTTTCCTATGCCTCTCAACACAGTGGTCTTTTCATACTTGAGTTTCGATTTTATCTTAAAACCTTTATTCATCTTTTGCCCTTAATTATTTTTCATTCTTTGTTAATGACCTTGTGATTGAACATTTTAATTTTTCACTGTACCACATCATTACTACTTCAATAATGAAGTTCATAAACTATATCCATTTTTTAGCTCCTTAAAGCATACACAAGAAAGAATAGGTGTAAGATGGTCTACCAAGTAGTTACAGAGTGGTATACTAGAGACAGCTACATAAAAGAATATCCAGTATAGTAATACTGAGACCACTTGAGAGAAAATAGAAGAAACATAGAACAGAGAAAATGGCATCCTTTACTTTAACAATATATATAAATGTTTAGTCAATTCCCTGAATTATAGAGGCAGAATTCTGAGAAGCTACTAAAACAAAAGCACCTAGGGAGCTTTGGCATTATTCATTCTCATTCTCATGTTTATTCTTTCCCTTCCTCTTTTTCTCATACACACATAAACATACTCCTATATATTGCAAACAAAAGGACGACGACTGAATCTTTAATCATGGCATCTGCAGTTATTTTGGTGCTAAAATGCACTTAAATGTGTTCTTCATAGGAAAAATATGTCCTAAGACTTTTCACTTTCATTCTGTTTAAGCCATGGAGCACTTAGTTCTGTAATTAAATAAAATAAAGTTATTTTACAAATGACATTTAATTGTTTTCTTGGAATGCTGCATCTTCAGTGTGTAAGGAGGGAGGAAAGGAGAGATTTCTTCAAAGTAATGGTCAATAATATTTAAAATAAATAACCATATTATAGCAATCAATATTCACCTTTTTTATGAACAAGTATATGATCAGTGTTGCAAAAGAAAAGTTATTTTTACCTTAGACCTATCAACTATTACTTTTAAAATGTTAAAAAGTTCTTTTCATATTAAATTTAGTCTATTGCTTATTTTCTGACTTCCCTCCACTAGAATGTAGTACCACAATTGTTTGTACACTAAATAATCTCAAACAATTAGAACACTGTGGACATAGTAGACACTCAGTATATTTTTGAGTAGATATATTTTTCAGAAGACTGTTACATTAACTTAAAACATCCACATTTTATGCTTAATTATTATAAACTTAATTTAAAAATGCTTTGAGTTTTAAAATATTACTATAAGTTCTCTATCTTTTATAAGAATATGAGCCTGATAAAGTATGGGTTAACTCTTCCCTGCTTTAACTCGTTTCCTTTCTGGTTCTGTTACTTTTTAGTTGTTTATGAAGTTAAGCTCATTTATCATTTTTTAAAATCAGTACAGTAAGAATTCCTATCCCATGTGGCTGCTGTAAGCATTAAATTAAATAGCTAGTTCATTTAAAGTACTTGACATGGTGCTTCTCACATAGTAAGTGCTCAATAAATGTTGTTAGTATTATTACATCATTCTGGCTTAATCAGTTACTCATTGTTGAGGCACCATACAGTCCAAATAGGTTTTTTTAGACAAAAAAATAATAACCTGAACTTGATGAGCTCACATTCATTTAAAAAGTCAATGAGATACAAAAAGAAAAGAATGGTCTCATAATATGTACCTTATGTGTAACTTAATTACATATAAATTGTACCTTTTCTGCTATTATTTGGTCTCCTAACTATCTTCTATAATCAGCTAAGTGGTTTCAGCAAAAGTATCTTTGGATAACTTTTAAAATGCCAAATTACATATGCTGTCTTCTTGTTAGTGTGTTGAAAACTTTGAATAAATAGATTATTACTTATATGTTTACAGTATATGGACATAATCAGTATGCAAAAATACTTTCTAAAATGGAAGGCTTCTGAACAACAACAAAAATCTTAAACACTAGTCCCCATTTTTTAAACTAACAACTGAATCTCTTATCTTTGTCAGAAATCTCCAATTATTCTCCATTCTAAGAAAAGAATCTTCTCAGTTCAACACTTCCACGACTTCTTTGATATTCTCTTATCAGGAGTTCAGGAGTTGTAAACTCTTGATGTTATTTCTAAGTCGATATGTCACAATTTCTCTCATATATCCACCACGTGCATTGGGCAGGTCGGTATGGTTCTTTCTACTAGAGCAGTAGTCTGACATTAGATAAAACTGGTTCTTTCAATGACCAGACTTGAATTTGCAGTAATAAATTTAGCATCCCAAATATTTAAAATGCCCATGGGTCTAACATACAATGGCAAACAAGAAATGCAATTTCAGAATATCTTTAAATTATAGTACATTCCAATGTCTTCCAAAAAACTTTAAGAAAAATATAATAAGTATTCCAATCACTTCTCTATTTTCTTTTTGAAAATTAAACTTCACTATAACATTATAGTATTTTATTTCAGTCTATCATCAAAAATGATTTTATAAAAGCATTGGATAACTACCTCACTAATTTTAGAAAATTTTCCTCTATTATAAAATGATTGGGTCTTCATTATCACATTAACCAAAATTTGGGACAGGGGATAGGTTATATATCATGGGCCTCTCTAATGGAAATAGCATACACAAATTCATTTAAAATGTTTATTTTCAAATTATTGCTGAACGCTAAACAATTTAAAGAAAAACGCAACTGAACTTCCCAAAGCAATTTTTGCTGTAAAATGTGTAATCTGATATTTTACAAGTACAGAACACTACCCAGCAACTTCTCAGCCCCAAGGTGATCCCATCTCCCATTTGACTCAGTAGCCATTCCAGCTTGCAGGGCTCTCCTGAAACCCATCTTCGTTTCAATCTGGGCACATGAGCTTGTTTACCAAATCACAAAGAAAACATAGATCTTTAGGTAATGCCAACTGACTTTGCAAGCTTACTCTCACTCTCTCACACACAGCAACATACACATTTACACACACACTAAACAAAAATCCACATACACATGCTCAGGCACAAACACTGCCAGTGTAAGAAGTATCTTACTTCCTCTGTGTCCTGGAGTCCACCCCATAAACACTTTCCTGCCTTTTTACCTTTTGTTCCCCTCCTTTTCTTTCCTCTGTCATTGTCTTTATCTAGGGTCTCACCAGCATTACTGCATTAGTATCATAATTGGTCTTACTGTCTCCAGTTTTTCCTCCCCTCAAAGCCATCCCCCACACTGATTCCAGAATAATATCTCACATGAAAACTCTAATTCAAAAAGATACCTGCACCCCAATGTTCATAGCAGCACTATTTACAATAGCCAAGACACGGAAGCAACCTAAATGTCCATCGACACATGAATAAAGAAGATGTAGTATACATATACAGTGGAATAATACTTAGCCATAAAAAGAATGAAATAATGTCATTTGTAGCAACATGGATGGACCTAGAGATTACCATACTAAGTGAAGCAAGTCAGACAGAGAAAGACAAATATCATAGGATATCACTTACATGTGGAATCTAATAAAAATGATACAAATATGGGATTAACATATACTATACTACTACATATATATACTACTATATATAAAATAAACAACAAGGACCTACTATATAGCACAGGGAACTATATTAATATCTTGTTATAATCTTTAATGGAAAAAATCTGAAAAAGTATATATATATATATACACACACACATATATATGTATATATACATATATATATAAAATCACTTTGCTGTACACCTGAAACTAACACAACATTGTAAATTAACTATACTTCAATAAAAACAAAAAAAACAAACAAAAACAGGAATAATCTCTCACAAATTAAATTTAATCAAGAAATTCCTCTGAGGTATATTATATCATTCAATGCTCCCTAAGTCCTTTAGGATAGAGCTCTAATTCCATAGTGTGCTATAATCTAACCCCTGTTTTCCCACTAATCTCTTTATCTGTCTTTATCCCACGCATGCACTATACCCCAACTACTTTTAACTACGTGTAGTTTTCTGAAATGATCATAATATGTAACAGCTTACTGGGTTTGCCCATGCCCTTCCTTTCTCTGAAAATGCTTTCAAATACTTCTTTACGTGGGTATCTTATACTACTTTAAAACAGTAGAAAAGATGGTAGTCATTAATTCTGTTCACATATCTTCCAATTTTCCTTTCCCTTTGCGTAGAGGCCAGTATTGTACTTCACAGTCCCCCATTTGAAATAAAGCAATTTGCTTTGACCAGTGAAACTCTATATGCCAGTGCATAACTAGCCACTCTTTCTTCTCACTTCTGCAGTGATCATGGAAATACATTCAGATGAAGTCTTCAGTGTCTTTGGTCACTGTGAGTCCCTACCAATCCAATTTGGACATGTAGTCTGGGTGAGAAATAAATATTTGTTGTGCTAAGATTGGGAGAATGGGATTGACTTGTACACTGCTATATTAAAAGTAGATAACCAACAAGGACCTACTGTATAGTGGAAGGGAACTCTGCTCAGTATTCTGTAATAACCTAAATGGGAAAATAATTTGAAAAAGAATAGATACATGTACATGTATAACTGAAGCACTTTGCTGTACACCTGAAACTAACACAACATTATTAATCAACTATGCTCCAATATAAAATAAAAATTTAAAAAAGAAAGATACTGAGCTTTGGGCTTCTTTGTTCCTACAGCATAACCTAGGCTATTTGAGTGATTCAAAGGGTTACATTTTTCAGGAAGACTTTCATGAGCCCAACACAGTCTGATTAAATGTTGCTTCCCCAAGTAATGATAATGTTCTGTTCATACTGCTGCAATTTCTACCTCCTTCAAAGTGTACTTCTGAGGGCAGGAACTGTGTATTTCATTCCTTATCCTCACCAACTAGCACTGCTCATGGTAAGTCCTTAAAAAATATTTGCTAAATTAAGCATTCATTCATTCACTCATCAAAGGCCAGGGACTACTCTGGTAGCTAGAATAAAATCAGAGCAAACAAAATCCCTTGCCCTCATAGGAATAACTAATATTCTTGCAAATGATAATGACAGTAAGCAAGACAAATAAGTATAAAATACATAGTTTATTAGATAAGATAAATGCTAAGTAGAAAACACAGAGCAGGGATATTTTGTAATGGTGACCACGTAAGACCTCATTTAGAAAGTGACCTTTTAATAACAACCCAAAAGAAAGTAAATAAATTGGTCATGCAGATATCAGGGAGAAAGCAATTCAGTAGAGAAAATAATGGAAAAACCCTGAGATGGGAACACGCCTGTCATGTTCAAATAACAACAAGGGAGACAGTATGGCTAAGCAAGTGAGTAGTTAGGGATGAGATTAGAGAGGTGACAAGGAGCCAGGTCTTGCAGAGACATACAGGCCAGTTTCAAAGCTTTAGCTTTTGTCTTGAGTGAAATGGGGAGCCATTGAAGAGTTCTAATTAGAATGAGGGGTGGAAGAAGAGAGTAGAAGATAGGGTCACAGATATAATGGGGGCCCATTTTCTTCCATTTTATAACATATTTCCTCTCTCCACAAAACATGTGAGACATAGATATACCAATTAATCAAGAAAGATTTAAAATAATGTTGAATAATAGATATTTTATGATGATCTTAATTTGTTCATTACTTACTATGCAGGGACATTGATTTTAACCAATATATAATTATCAACATATAGTTATGTATCAAAGTATCATAGTGTATCAAACATCAAGAGAGATCAAATATTTAATGTGGCAACAAATTCTCATAGACAATAATACTAAATGATTTAACAAATTAATCAGATAAAATTTTATAGTTTTATGGATCTTGCTTCATTTTCTTGGATTTACCCAAAATCATAAAATAAATCCAAGTAAAAACATTTCCCCATTGTAATCCTGCCTCCCATAAAAAAGAACTAATTCCAAACTCAAGTTCATTGCCAAAAACAAACAAATCAAAACAAGAAAAACAAAGTGAAAGAAAACAAACCACAAGTCAAAACACCTTTTGCCAAATGTTAAATCAAATAAACACACCTTGTGCTGTGTCCTTGAGGCTGCCAAGTCTTAACTCTGGAAAGATGTCAAGGAGTAAGATGTTTCCAAAGGCAAGATCTTTACTGAGGAAGCTGCGCTCGCATTCCTGGAAAATTCAACTCCAGATACCAATAATAATACTCTTGGTTGCTTTTTCTTACTGGAATCCAAAACAGAGTTTATGGAAATATTAAATGGATGATCTCCAGTTCCTTAACATCCACAAAATAAAATCACTGTGGTAGCATTTTCCAAGTTGTGGTTTGTGGTTTGCTAACTCTGTTATATGTTCATTCAAATTAAGTTTCTATGGCCATGTATACTTGAAAAACATTGCATACTATTCCCCCTTTACACAAGGTACACTTTCATAAAAAAGCTCTGAGAAGTCCTATAATAGAAAAGCCTATTTAAATTTACTTGACCCAATGTGTCCTAAATTTTTTTAAGTAAAGACCCCCTTCCACTGTAATAAACAGTAACACTATTTCTGCAGATCACACTTGAAGAATGGTTCATTGTATAGTGATTATCTGAAAAGTACTAAGAGATGTTTCCACTATATTTTAGACTTAAATATGAATGTAGAGACTAATTTTAATTTATTTTCTGTTATTGCAATTTGTAGAGTTGACCTATAAATATATTTATTCAACCATAATTGTTAAGTACATGTTACTTTCTAAACCAAATGCCAATTAAAAAGCAACAAGGAAAACATTCAAATAATGTATGGTTTATTCATTTTTGTTCAATGAATATTTATTAAATACTTATTACGTGCCAGGCACTGAACTTATCTCTAGCTTTATGCCACAATTGCTCTCACATAGACAAGAGTATCAAATTTAAGTGGTTCCAAACTGCTCTCTAACAATAATAATCAACATAAAATTTAACTCAAAGTATTTGAGAATACAAGTTTTACTAATTGTAATTATATCATTAAAAATAGCTTGCAGAGGTGGCCAAGGTGGTGGAGTAGGAAGACCATGAACTCACCTGGAGTTCAACGGACACATCAAAATTACAACTACTTACAGAGCAATTCTCCATGAGAACAACATGAAGACTAGCATATAGGATTTTTCACAACTAAACATATAAAGAAGGGACCACAAGAAGATGAATAGGAGAGGCAGAGATGTGGTATAGTCAGCACACTTCCTCAGGTTGTCAAACGACAAATGAAAAAATATCAAAATCTTAGAGTTCCTCCCCAAGGAATAAGAGGCCTGAGCCCCACACTAAGCTCCCTAGCCTAGGGGTCCTGCACCAGGAAGACAAATCCTCAAATGTCTGGCTTTGAAAACCAGCAAGTCTTATGTTTGGGAGAGCCAGACAGCTATAGGAAACAAACTCTCTGCTCTCAAAGGGCATGTACAAAACTTCACATGTTCTGAATCCCAGCACAGAAGCAGTAGTCTGAGAGGAACCTGGGTCAAACCCACTTGCTGATCTTGGAGAGCCTCCCAGAGAGGCAGGAGGTAACTGGGACTCCCCATGGGGATGGAGAAGCTGGTAACAACCATTTCTGGGAGCTCATTCTACAGCAATACCACCAGCATTGTCAATCCCCATTTTGAAATCCTCCCTCAAGCCATCAGTGGGATAACAACAGACCCATGCCTCCCTGGACTGTGTGGACAGCCGCCCAGAGACTTGGCCATGCTCTCTAGCAGGCCAGTGCCAGCTCAGTGCCCACCTGGACCAGGCAAACAGCCATGCTAGTACTCAGCCCCACACATCAGCAGGCGAGCAGCAGTCCTATTGCCCCCAGGCTGTACAACCAACTGCATGGGGAGCTCATTCCATCCCCTAGCAGGCCTGCAGCTACCACACAACATGTGGCTTCGCAGCCAACCAGGTTGGGGCCAGCCTCACCTACCAGCATGACCATGGTAGTCAGCCCTGCCACAACAGAGGGCACATGCAGCCCATGTATGGGACACCCCTAAGACATATAGTTCTGGTGACCAGAGGGAAACATGCTGCTGGGCTACATAGGATATCTCTTACATAAGGCCACTTCTCCGAGATGAAGAAACATAATTGACTGATCTAACATGTAGAAATAAACACAGAGAACTGGGAAAAATGAGGCAACAGAGAAATATGTCCCAAATGAAGGAACAAGTTGAATCTCAGAAAAAGACCTAAACAAAGGGGAGATAAGTAATCTACCCAATAAAGAGTTCAAGGTAATGATTATAAAGATGCTCACCAAATGCAGGAGGAGAATGGATGAACACAATGAGAAGTTCAACAAAGAGCTAGAAAATATAAAGAAGAAACAGAGCAAAGATTACAATAACTGCAATAAAAAAAATTTACTAGAAGAAATCAATAGTAGATTAGATACAGAGGAACAGATCAGCAATCTGGAAGATAGACTACTGGAAATTACCCAAGCTGAACAGAAAAAAAAAAAAAAATTAAAAAATTAGGATAGTCTAACAGATCTCTTGGACAACATCAAGCAAACTGACATTCACATTATAGGAGTCACAGAATAAAGAGAAGAAAGAGCAGATAATTTATTTAAAGAAATAATAGCTGAAAAGTCCCTAACTTGGGGAAGGAAGCAGACATCCAAGTCCAGGAAGCACAGAGATTCCAAAACAAGATGAACACAAGAAGGTTCATGCCAAGACACTTTATAAATAAAATAGCAAAAATTAATGATAACAAAGGATATTAAAAGCAGCAAGTTAAAAGCAACAAGTTATATATAAGGGAACTCCCATAAGGTTATTAAAAGCAGCAAGTTATGTATAAGGGAACTCCCATAAGGCTATCAGCTGACTTTTAGCAGAAACTCTGAAGGCAAGAAGGTAGTGGCACAATATATTTTAAATGATGAAAGGGAAAAACCTACAACTAAAAATACTCTACCTGGCATGGCTTTCATTCGGATTTCATAGAGAGATCAAAAGTTTTACAGACAAGCAAAAGCTAAAAGACTTCAGCACCACCAAACCAGTTCTAAAAGATATATTAAAGGGACTCCTTTAATCAGAAAAGAAAAGGCCACAACTAGAAATATGAAACTTATGAAAGGAAAAAAAAACTCACTGATAAAGGCAAACATACAGTAAGTCAACCACTTATAAAGTAGGAAGATTAAAAGACAAAAGTAGTAAAATCATCTAATAGTTAAGGGACACAAAAACAAAAATATAATATCAAAAACATTAAACATGGTGGTGGGGGAATAAAAATACAAGACGGTTAGAATGCCTTCAAACTTAAGAGATCATCAACTTAAAATAATCACACACATACATACACAATACATATGTGTGTGTGTGTGTGTATATATATATATATATATATATATATATATAGGTTGTTATATATGAACCACAGGGTAACCACAAATCAAAAACCTAAAATAGATACCGACACAAAAAAAGAGAAAGGAATCTAAACATAACACTAAGATAGCCATCAAATCAACGGGGAAGCAAAAGAAGAAAGGAGAAAAAAAAAAACAAACTACAGAAACAACCCCAAAACAATTAACAAAATGACAATAAGTACATGCATATCAAGAATTACTTTAAATTTAAATGGACTTAATGCTCCAATCAAAAGACATAGAGCAGCTGAATGGATTAAAAAATTAAGATTCATACATATGCTTTCTACAAAAGTCATTACAGTTCTAAAGACACACAGAGACTGAAAGTAAGGAAATGAAAACAAAAGTACTCTATGAAAATTGAAACAAAAAAGACTGAGGTAGCACTGATAGACAAATTGATTTTAAAACAAAAACTGTAATAAGAAACAAAGTATGATATGACATAATGATAATGGGATCAACCCAACAGGAAGATATAACAATTGTAAATATAAATGCACCCAATATGGGAGCACCTAAATAAATAAAGCAAGTATTAACCACTATGAAGGGTGAAACTTACAGTAATACAGTAGTAGAAGACTTTAACACCTCACTTATATTAAAGGACAGATCATTCAGACAGCAAATCAGTAAAAAAAACACTGGCCTTAAATGACACATTAGAGCAGATGAAATTAATAGATACATATAAAATATTCCATCCCCAAACAGTAGAATACACATTTTTTTTCAAGTGCACATGGGTCATTCTCCATAATAGATCACATCCTAGGCCACAAAATAAGTCTTCATAAATTTAAGAAGACTAAAATCATATCAAGCATCTTTTTCCATCAAAACGCTATGAGACTAGAAATCAATTACAAGAAAAAAAATACTACAGAAAACACAAGCATGGTGGAAGCTAAACAATATGCTACTTAAAAAACCAATCAGTAATAGAGGAAATCAAATGAAGTAAAAAAATACTTGAAAACAAACAAAAATGGAAACACAGCAATCCAAAATCTGTGGGATGCAGAAAAAGTAGTTCTAAGATGGAAGTTGACAGTGATACAAGCCTACCTCAGGAAACAAAAAATCTGAAGGAAACAATCTGGTCTTGCACCTAAAGTGATAGAAAATAAAGAACTAAGAAAATCCAAAGTTAGTAGAAGGAAAGAAATAACAAAGATCAGAGCAGACATAAATAAAACAGAGACTTAACAAAAAAAAAAGAGGGAGAGAGAGAAAAGTTCAATAAAACTAAGGGTTGGTTTTTTGAAAAGATCAACGAAATGGATGAACCATTAGACAGACTCATCAAGGAAAACAGAGGGCCCAAATAAATAAAATGAAAAATGAAAAAGGAGATGTTACAACTGACACCACAGAAATACAAAGGCTCATAAGAGATTACTACAACCAATTATGTGCCAACCTAGAAGAAATGAATAAATTTCTAGAAATGTACAATCTCCCAAGACTTGATCAGGAAGAATTTAGAAAATATTGGGTTGGCCAAAAAGTTCGTTTGGGTTTTTCTGTAAGACGTATGGGAAAACATACATCTTTTTCTGCAAGATGTAATGGAAAAACCCGAATGAACTTTTTGGCCAACCGAATATGAAGACCCCAATTACAAGTAATGAAATTCAGTCATTAATAAATAAATTAATATTAATTTACTCAATCATTAATTAACAAATTCAATCAGTAATAAAAAAAAAAGTATTCTTAACAAAGTCCAGGCCCAGATGGCTTCATAGATGAATTCTACCAAATATTTAAAGAGTTAACATTGATCCTTCTCAAACTATTTGGAAAATTGAAGAGGAAGGAACACTTCCAAACCCATCTTACATGGCTAACATCACCCTGAATACCAAAACCAGAAAAAGAGACCACAAAAAAGAAAATTACAGGCCGACACCACTGATAAACATATATGCAAAAATCCTCAAAAAAATATTAACAAATCAAAAAATACATTAAAAGAATCATACACCATGATCGAGTGGGATTTATCGCAGTGACACAAGATGATTCAATACTCACAAATCAATCAATGTGATACATTACATTATCAAATTTAAAAAAAAATGATCTCAATAGATGTAGAAAAAGCTTTTGACAAAATTCAACATCTGTTTGTGATAAAAACTCTCGACAAAAATGGGTATAGAGGGAATGCACCTCAACATAATAAAGGCCATGTATAACAAACCTATAGCCAACATTATACTCAATGGTGAAAAGCTGAAATCATTTACTCTGAGACCAGGAGCAAGATAAAGATGCCCACTCTTGCCACTTTTATTCAACCTAGTATCAGAAGTCATAGCCACAGCAATGAGAAAAGAAAAAGAAATAAAAGAAATCCAAATTGGAAAGGAGGAAGTAAAACTGTCCCTGTTTACAGATGACATGAACATATATATAAAAATATATATACATATATATAAAATATGTATATACTATATAATTTATATACATATATAAATACATAGAAAATCCTAAAGACACCACCGCAAAACTACTAGAACTCACCAATGAATTCAATAAAGTTAATATACAAAAATTGTTGCATAGCTATACACTACCAATGAACTATCAAAAAAGAGAAATTAAGAAAACAATCCCATTTATAATTGCCTTTAAAAGGATAAAATACCTAGAAATAAATCTAACCAAGGTGGTAAAAGTCCTGTACTCAGAAAACTATAAGGCATTGATGAAAGAAATTGAAGCCACACAAACAATTGAAAAATATACTGTGCTCATGGATTGAAATAATTAATATTGTTGAAATGACCATACTACTCAAGGCAATCAACAGAGTCAATGCAATTCCTATCAAACCCCAAAGGATTCTTTACCAAACTAGAACAAGCAATTCTAAAATTTGTATGGAAAAACAAAAAGACCCAGAATAGTCAAAGCAATCTTGAGAAAGAAGAACAAACCTGGAGGTATCACCCTCCCTGATTTCAAACCACACTACAAACTACAGAAATCAAAACAGTATGATACTGGCACAAAAAAAAGACACACAGATCAATGGAATAGAACAGAGTCCAGAAAGAAATGCACACTTATACGATCAATAAATCTATGACAAAAGAGGTAAAAGAGGTAAGAATACGTAATGGGGAAAAGACAGCCTCTTCAATAAATGGTGTTGGGGAAACTGGATAGCTATATGCAAAAGAATCAAGAGGGTATTATGCTGAGTTAAATAAATCAGGTGAAGAAAAAGACCAATACTGCATGATCTCACTTACATGTAGAATCTAAGAAAACAAACAAACAAACAAAACAAAATGAAAAGAGACTCATAGATGCAAAGAACAAATGGGTGGTTACTAGAAGGGAGAGAGGTGGGGAGGTGGGTGAAATAGGTGAAGGGAATTAAGAGATACAAACTCCAGTTATACAATAAATAAGTTACAGCATAAGGAATACAGTCAATAATATTTTTGTATGGGGACAGATGGTTACTAGACTTATTGTGGTGATCATTTCATAATGTATTTCAATACATACTGTACTGTATGTATTCAATACATACTGTACATACATACGTACTGTATTTCAATTAAAAAAATAGCTTGCAATTTTTAGACTATTTGAAAATAATGATGATAATTCAGGTCAAGAGTCACAATATGAAAGCATAGTCTTTTAAAAAAAATGATGCTGCAAAAGAATAAAGTTGAACTCCTACTTCATACCATATACAAAAATTAAGTCAAACCAAGTCATAGACCTAAATGTAAAGGCTGAAATTATAAAATGCTTGGAAGAAAACACAGAAGTAAAACTTCATGACCTTGTGTTAGGCAATAGTTTCTTAGAAACAACATGAAAAGCACAAGCAACAAAATAAAAGATAGGTAAATCGGACTTCATCAGAATAAAACAACTTTTGTATTCCAAAAGACATGATCAAGAAAATGAAAAGATAACCCACAGAATGGGAGAAAATATTTGCAAATTGTATAACTGATAAGGGTCATATACAGACAATATATGAAGAACGCTTACAACAGTAAAAACACAAATAACAATTTTAAAATGTGCAAGGGATCTGAATAGATATTTCCTCAAAGAATAAATACAAATTGCCAATAAGCACATGAAAAGATACCCAGTATCATCAGTTATTAGGGAAATTCAAATCAAAATCACAATTCAAATCATACCCACAAGGATGGCTATACCAAAAGACAGATAATAAGAAGTGTTGCTGTGGATGTGGAGAAACTAGAACCTTCATACATTGTTTGTGGGAAAGCAAAATGGTGCAGCCATTTTGGAAAACAGTTTGGTTGTTCCTCAAAAAACTAAACAGAATGGCCATGTGACCCAGTAATTCCACTCCCAGGTATATATGTGAGAGAAATGAAAATGTATGTTCCCATTAAAATGTGTACACAAATGTAAATAGCAGCATTATCCTTATAGCCAGAAAGTGAAAACAATCCATGATAAATAGATAAACAAAATGTGGTATAACCATATGATTGAATATTATTTCAACATAAAAAGTAATGAAATATTGATACATGGTACAACATGGATGAACTTTGAAACCATTATGCTAAGTGAAAGAAGCCATTCACAAAAGTCCAATTAATGCATCATTCCTATTGTTCTCTTTATATTAAATGTTCAGAATGAGAAAATCCATAGAGACAGAAAAAGTTTGATTAACGGTGAGGGTGAAAGCAGAACAGATGGGGAGTGACTGATAGTGGGTACTTTCTGAGGTGATGAAAATATTCTAAAATTAGATAGTAGTGATTGCACAACTCTGTGAATATGCTAAAACTCACTGAATTGTACACTTTAAAATGATAAATTTAATGATTGTGAATCATATCTCGATGAAGCTGTTATTAAAATAAAAGAATCACAATAATATAGATCTGTAGTCCTTATCTAAAATGTTTGAGGGACTTCCCTGGTGATCCACTGGTTAAGACTTTGCCTTCCAATGCAGGGGGTGCGGGTTCGATCCCTGGTCAGGGAGCTAAGATCCCACATGCCTCGCAGCCAAAAAACCAAAACGTAAAACAGAAGCAATATTGTAACAAATTCAATAAAGACTTTAAGGATGGTCCAGACTTTTTAAAGTCTTTTTAAAAGACTTTAAATATTTTTTTAATTTTTAATTTTTTTTTTTTTAATTCTAATAAATAAATAAATAATAAAATAAAAATAAAATAAAATGGGCGAGATGTGTTTTGGAGACTATAGAAAGGTAATGTGTCCCATATCTACCATAATTACATGACACTCTTAGAGGAGTATAGGGGCAGCACATCAATACTTGACAGCAAAATCTTATCGATATTGACACTGACTAGAAAAATAAATACTGTATAAGTAGTACTTTGTCATTTCAAAGATGGTTTGCCTCCAATTAGTTTGTGAAAACTTAGAGAAAAATAATTTTTCAAAACTTTTGTGTTTTGAAAATGTGAATAATGGGTGTTGAAGCCTTATAATGATGATGATTAATATTACTAATAATAATAATAGCAGCAGTTTCCATTTACTGTGTTAAGCATGGCGCATGCATTATCAGAAATCCTCATAATATTCCTGTGGGATAAGTACAATTAACCCCAACTGGGAAAACTAGGTTTTCTAATGATTAGGTGACTTTTCCAAGCATGCAGTTAACAAGGTAAGGGTAGAGATTTAAAATCAAATCTGTCTAATCACAGAGCACACTCACTTTCCTCTACAAGGAAGAGTGTGTTCAGATAATTTATCTGAGATATAGACTTTACATCTGTAAAATGGAGAAAAGAAATTGGGGGATTGTTTATATATCCCCCTCAGAGGAAAAACTGTTATAAATATAACATAAATGGGTATATCCCAAGGCAACTTTTGCTTCATGAAGTTATAAGTCATAACATTAAAGAATTTTAGGGAGTGCTGTACTTGAAAAATTTAAGAACAATTATTCTAAATACTAATCTGATCATGTTGCTCTACAGTTCAAAAATCTGAAATGGATCCTCATTGCCCACAAGATGAGAATGGCTTTGCATGACATATAATAGCCGTCTTGGCCTGGGCTAGCAGGTCTTATTGCCTCAACTCCAGCCACTTTTTTTTTTTCCAAATTCTGTTCCAGCTACTGAATTTCTTACATTTCCCAATCACATGACCCTACTGACAGTTTAGTGGCTTTACAAATCTTATTCTCCATGTTACCTTAGCCCCAGCCTTAACTACCTTAAATTTACAAATATCCTTCAAAACCTTGTTTCAATGTCACTTCTTCTGAAATAATTCACCTATACTTGCCAAACAAATATTTGATTATTAAATGATTGACATATAACCTACTTATTAAATGTAGTACATGCTTATCTATCTCTATAAGCACATAGAATTTTGGCATACAATAGTAAAGTACTCATTTTTTCTTCTTACAGTATTGCAGTATTAACTGATTTTTGTCTTTGGAAGTGATATTCTAAAATCTTTACATGAATTTTGTTTCTAAAGCACAGAGGTGAAAAAGAGAAAATTTGGATTATTAAATATAAAGAATAATAGATTCTTGGTTTTAACCCAAGTCCATATAAGACCAAAGAGTTACTAGGGTAAGTAGAACATTGAAGGGCAATAACTGAGTAAATCTGGGTACCGTGAATTGAAAAGAAAGTTTCAGTCTTATACACTAAAGTCCATATATATAGTTTAGGTTAGAAGTTGCAAAGTTTTTCTGTAAAGGGCCAGATCATAAATATTTTAGGCTCTGCAGGTCAAGAGACAAAATTAAGTTATAACTCAATTTTGTCACTGTGATTTGTAGTGCTCTGAGAAGCAATGCAAAGCTACGAGAGCACCACATTTACATCTCTGTTGCAATTACTCAACACTGCTGTTTTAACACAAAAGCAGCTATAGACAATATGTAAACAAATGAGTGTAGCTGTGTTCCAATAAAACTTTAATTATAAAGTTGGAATTTCATATAATTTTCACATTGCAAAATATCATTGTTTTGATTCTTTTCAACCATTTAAAAACATAAAAACTATTCTTGGTTCATGGGTCCTACAAAAACAAGCCAGATGTGGGTGGGCTCCAGGTCATAGTTTGCTGAGCTATGGTTTATTTTTTAATCTATTCATACTCTTGAATTACCAGCTTTCATCTCTGGCATAAATAAATCAAAAAATCACAATGTTTTATTTAAATTTACGTTGCTGTTGCTGAATTAATTTTTACATTATATATCTTCTCATGCAGTTTTTTTTGTTACATTTGAATTTTTAACTAGACAACGTAATTATTAAAGCCACCTCTATATTCTAGGGCTCTGAGATATATCATCAGTTTTGTTTGTTTTTTAATATACCATCACTTTTGTATTTATATTGTATCAGCTTCTTATAAATTATTGTCCTTTTTCCCCCCAAAGCAAAAAGTATGTAGTTTAGAGTTCTTTGTATACTTAAGAGTGGTTTTCTGTCGCTGTGTGTGAACAAGACAGATTGCATGGAATTTTGTTTTAAACTCTAAAAATGTTGCTCTGTTGTCATCTCGTATTTAATACTACAGAAAAGAAGTCTGAGACCAGCTTAATTTTTGTTTCCTGATAATAATATGCAATTTTTTTCTCTCTCTTTCTATACACATGAAAATTTTTTTTCCTTTATCATTATAATTTGAAAAAAATTTTGATATTGTGTCTCTGAGTTGTTACATCTCATATAAGAAATATCCTTTCTGCATACATTGGTCATTTTTTAGTTAATAAAACTTTTATTTCCTGTTATCTCTTTGTTTGTTACTTTTTTTTCAAATGTTCTGTTCTCTTGTTTAGGAACAATTAGCTATTTTCTAGTCTCTCCTTCAGAAATTCCAAATGTTCATATAATGGACTTCATCTTTCTCTCTTTTCATGCATTCAGTATTTCAGCTAGGACATTTTTTCAAGTCTATTCTCCACACATTAGATTTTCTACCGTAACATCAGTTCTGCTCTTTACTGCCTCAAATATGAACTTTTAATATGTTATTGTGATAGGCAGAAATGTCCCTCCTCAAAGATGTCCAAGTCCTAATTCTTAGAACTTGTGAATATGTTACCTTACATTGCAAAAGGAACTTTGCAGATGTGATTAAATGAAGAACCTCCTGGATTATCCAGCTGAGTCTTTAAATGTTGTTAAGTTTTCCTAGTTGTGGTCATAATGTATTTGACTACAAAAGAATAGTCAGAGAGATGCAATGTTGCTGGCTTTGAAGATGGAGGACGGGAGCCATAAACCAAAGAATGTGGGTAGCCTCCAGAAGCTGGAAAAGGCAAGGAAACAGTCTCTCCCAGAGCCCCCAGAAAGGAATGCATCCCTGCCAATACCTTGATTTCAGCCCAGTAAAACCTATATCAGACTTTGAAATATAGAAATTATACAGCATGAATAAAAAACTAATACAGTTCTCACATTTTTCAGTTTTTTTGTCCTCTTTTTATCTTATTTTCTTCCTAGTGTCACTTAATTGTTGTTATTTTTATATGAAGTTCTCCTATCCATAGAGGCTATGCATTCTTGCATGTGTTAGATATCAAAAAATTCCTTCAAATATTCTTCCTTAGCTTAAAATTCTTCTCAGATTTTCACAGGTATGCCTATGATATTCTGCCAATTTCCTTTTCCCTGGTTTTGTGGGAATTTTTTGTTCCATTTTATTCATTTCAAATGCTGAATTTATCCAGAAAGTCCTGGCATTGAAAGAGCCTGTATAGATCATTTCTACATAGCCCAGTGTTTTCCAAGTGTGTGCATGTGTGGAGGGTGAGGGGGATGTTGAGGGAAGAAGAGACAGAGAATAGACCTCTATGAACAGACAAAATGAAATCAGGAACTGGGATATTCTTTTTAAAATTATACCTAAAAAATATCTAATACACTCCTGCCCAGAAAGATTCAGTGCTATAAACTGCTATAAGTGAATCACTGTGAATAATGAGAATTTTCATAATACTCAAGCATATTCTTCAGAAAAAACTGGTAGAAAACAATAAATCTTCAACTCTTTCTATTCACAAATAAGGAACTTGATGCCTGGAGACATTATAAAACCCAACAAATGATATATCTATTGCTGGAGCCAAGTCTAAAACTTTCAGTCCAGTGCACTTTCTAGCTGGTGTAGGTTATAAACTGTAATCTACAATTAGGATTTTGTCACAGGTACCCATATAATTTCTTATTCTATATCTTGCAATATTTGAATATTTTAAAATTCAAAGTATGTAAAAAATGCTTTTTGTATTAAACTATCTTCCCTTCATCTTCCCCAAAATTTTAAGTTGTTCAATCTAATTGGTCTGCTGTTTTTGCACTTTGTCCTACATAATACTACCATAGAAGAACTAAGCTACTTTATTCCTGCTTCATTCTCCATGTTTAATGGCTTGAAAACCATGAAATTGAAAAGATCCTCTCATTTACAGAACTGTCTCCACCTTCTGATTCAACACAACAGAGTTTGTTAAACCACTGAGTACAGAGTATTTATCTTTCTATTGTTAACATTTCAAAACTAAAAAGTAAGCTAAGAAGTCATCTTTTCTTTTTGATGAAAATATATACCTACTCACTATATTGTTGCAAAGATACTTAACACTTGTACCATATAAGAAAGAATTAAATGTATATAATAGGGGTGAAAGAAATTTAGCTTATATGATTCTTATATGTTCAGTAAGGATATATTCAGTCTTAAGGATATTAAATATGATGAACTATGTACTGCTATTTTCCATTAATGTAATTTTAGTCATTCTGAGAGAATACCAAAAAATAACTACATTCTAAGCAGTGTTTTTATTAAGACCTTCACATTTAGAGTCAAATCTATTCATATCAAAAACATGGTAGATACTCAATAGATGAATGGATAAAGAAGATGTGGTGTGTATATATACAATGGAATATTACTCAGCCATAAAAAGAATGAAATCTTTCCATTTGTGACAACATGAATGGGCCTAGAGGGTATTATGCTTAGTGAAATAAGTCAGACAGAGAAAGACAAATACTGTAAATTACCACTTACATGTGGAGTCAAAAAAATAAAACAAATGAATATAATGAAACAGAAACAGATTCACAGAGAACAAACTAGTGGTTACCAGTGGGGAGATTGGAAGAGGTAGGGGCATGATAGGGATAGAGGACTAAGTGGTATAAACTACTATGTATAAAATAAATATGCCACAAGGATATATTGTACAGCACAGGAAATATAGCTAATATTTTATAATAACATTAAGTGGAGTATAATCTATAAAAATTTTGAATCACTTTGTTGTAAACCTAAAACTAATACAATATTGTAAATCAACTACACTTCAATTAAAAAAAATAAAAAGAAAGAAAAAACATGGCACATATGAACAAAGACTAGGGTGAAATTTGGCCTAGTTTCATGTTTCTATATGGAGGAACTTCCACTGGAATAGTCGAGATGATTTTGGCATTGGAGTAGGGAAAGGAAAGCTTTCATTGAGCTGGTGGACCTCTACATTATACAATATTCAGCATCCTTAAATGTCAGGGTCCTAAAAGCCAGTAGCTTTTAAAGATATCATAATAATTTAATAACACCTCCACATATTTCAAATGGCCCAGAGGTACACTCCAGGATGAAAAAAACAGAGCACTAGATTAACAGTCCTGGCCTCAGATCCCACTCTGTATTCACAGCTTCCCAACAGGGGAGTTACATGATCCGTAGCTGAAATCCTTTGGCCCATATTATTCCAATGGGTAGAGATAACCTGTTATAAACCTGTAAACACTAGGGGTTTATCTTCTTTCTCTTCCCTCTCTGCCCTGGATCATACAGACCAGCAATTCTGAGTAAGTGCATCTGTTCTTTAAACTGAAATTTTCTCTCACTGGACTAAAGTCTAGGTTCTGAGAAAGGAAGTGGAGCTAAAAAGGGGAAGGAAGTTCTAGTACTCATTTTTGGTCTCCCACTGAAAGCACTATGTCCAATCAGCTCTGTAGTAAGGAAGCAGATCTTGCCAACTCCACCTGTCTGTTTACAAATTCAAGAGAAGAGCTATTATTTATTGAGGCCCTAAAACTTTAATTCCATTAGAATTCTTGCTATAATCAGTTTGTCTTTATTCTAGTTTCTCCACTAGAAATGAAGTGAGTTGAGTAAACAAAGGAATAAATATTAAACAGTTCGAATAAAATTATAAGCGCTAAACAATCAGTGCTCCTAAATACTCTTATGTTTATTACAAAAGCTATATATTTTTCCTTTTCATTGTTTTCTCTGTCTAATGATAGTATCTACTACTGATGCCCACTTTTACCGATAAAGCTAGATAAAGGTACATTAACAAACAAAATATCTATTTCTAGCCTTCCATTTTAATACAGAAAAGAGGAAAAGAGCCAAAGTGGAATCAAACACAATATTTTTTAGACACGGGAAATTATAATGTTATAAAAGATCATTCATTTAAATTAAATAATTCTAGTAGCATACACTAAAAGTAATCAGCTTTTCTTTGTCCAAAATGGACTTTCATAGAAGAGAGAATTACAAAAATAAAATTTTACATTTTCCCAAAATATTTGACAATAATTTATCTTTTACTTGCTTAAATATAAGAATATTCTTTAAGAGGATGATCAAAGGGCATCTGGAATAAAATACAATTTACATGTTTTTGAAAGACAGCAACAGTTTATTGATCATTGGTAGCTCATGTTTGTTAAACACTAAAAACAGAAAAGAAAAGAAAAGAAAAAGGATTCACTGAAGATCATGAACTAAGGTAAGCTACAGTGAGATGCACTGTGTAAGAAAGGAAAGAGACCCAATTCTGCTCCCAGCCAAGCAGTTTTGGATATAAATTACTCAGTCTTTGGAGTGAGGTAAGGTGGGAGAGTAATTTCCTTAACCCTCAAGAAGTTGATCAAAAACAGGTGTTCTTTATCCAAGGTCCACTTATGCTTGTAATTGTGTTTTTTTCTAAGGGGAGAATCAATAGCTTCCCTTGGCTTCTTACAATGATATATGACACCAAAAAGGTCACTCATCGTTGAATTAGAAAGTACTCTTTACCAATTCTTTCAGGCTATGAATATACTTGAGAAAAATCTAGTGATGTCAATGGAAAAAAATATATATCATGCAAGACATTTCAGGTACTAACAAGAACTAATACAGAATCAATAACAGAGATCATAGAGACAAAAAGATAGATTAAAAGTGTAATCAATAACAGTTTACATTCGTGTAGATCATTACTTTAATAACACTTTCACAACCAATTATTCCTCCTTACTTTTTAGAAATAAAGGGCACATAAGTATCTCCAGTTTCCAGATGAGAAAACAGTTATGAGGGTTACTGCCCAAGGGCAAATATTTCCAAACTCTGCTACATTCCTGACTTTTAGGCCAGTCTTCTTCCCAGTGGTAACAAGTAGTACAAGCTTCCTTCTTGGGGATTTATACAGTAAACCTAGCAGAAGGAAGTAAAAGCAGACTCTTAGCTCCTTTGTATTTTCTCTCTGGAATGTTTGTTCTGCTGTAATCATTAAATATGGGACAGTGACGCAAAAGAGGGCTTTATAGGGTTAGTACCACCCTTCTCCATAATAGGGTCCGAAAGGGAGATCATATATTAGGGCATGTCCAATAATGAACTGCCTCAACTTCCTGAGAAGGTCATTGAGCTCAAACAGCAGCACCGATTAAAAAGAATTCCAGGTGGAAGAAATCAGATCTTCTATCTCCCTTTTCCTAGTCATCCACATGGACACCACGTGGGTTCAGGGATTCACCAAACACCAGGAAAAGACCCATCCCGCCCCACCATCCTGGCAATAAAGCCACCTCAGGCTGCCTGAAGCCCTTCTCTGCACATGTTTTGGTCTGCAGATACTTGTTCGTTTTAGAAGGGGAGGTGAGAAAAAATGTTGAGAAGAGTAACAAGAGAGAGGGAGGCCTGAGCGGGAACTATAGACGCAGAGATCAGGACAGTGAAATTAACAGACGCGAATTAACTGACAGCACACGGGAGCCAGCCCCTACCCTAGTGGAAGGCCTTGGGATGTGGGTGGGGCTACGGTTCTAGGGCCCAGCAGCCAGCGCCAGACACGCTGGCAGGGCGGGAACCGCGCGT
Organism: Grampus griseus; assembly: GCF_964374135.1. NCBI lineage: Eukaryota > Metazoa > Chordata > Mammalia > Artiodactyla > Delphinidae > Grampus > Grampus griseus. The sequence goes on along the minus strand of NC_139011.1, from coordinate 42,920,807 downwards.
TCCTTAGCAACCACGGCGGCCACGCCCACCCACCGCACTAATCCCGCGCCCGCCATCCCCACCCCCACCGCGATCTCCCTGCTCTCCGGGAAGGGTCCTTAAGTCATTACCGTACCTACTGGGTTTCCCGGGCTCTGGGTTCCTCCTCTTCCAGAGCCCCCCCTCCGCCCAGTCCGCCCAAGTGCCGCTCCCAGGGGCGGATCGAACGTCTCCTAAACGCATTGGGGGCCCACTAAGGAGGTGCGCCTGCTTTCAGTCCCCGACCCCGAGCTTCCCGGGCAGGGCCTCCCCAATCCCCTCGCCCTCGCGGGACACACACACCTTAGCTCAGCCAACGCAAGGGCCAACAAACTATGTGTCCGGCTGGAAATGTTGCTGTCCACGGTCCTGTCACTCAGAGGAGGGGGCGGGACGAGCCTGCTGCACACCCCTACTCCTAGAGGGCGGTACGGAAAAGAGGCGGGGCTCGACGGAAAGGGGCGGGAGTAGCCTAAACTTGCGCTCCGATTGGTCATTCTCTCTCCCGCCTCTGCGCGGGTCCTGGAAGGAAATGCGCGGAACCTGTGGCATTTCCTTTTGACGCGATTCCCAGGCTCTGATACCTGTCTCACAAAGTGACCGTGGAAACTGAAAATAAGGACTGCGACTTGTTTTTCAATATAAAGCACAGAAATACGTTATTTTGATTATTGAATTTTTCTCACGTAACACACATACACACATCCCCATCCACACTCTGGGGGGGCATCCCTGGATGGAAGAATGAACTGTCTGAAAACGATGTTGTTTGCAGATTCAAGCTTTTAACAGATTAATCAGTTTAGGAAAGGTGATTCCTGAAATCTGACCAACAACTAAGATTTGGAGATATGTCCAGGTACCCAGTCTTCACACCTACAAAATTGGAATGAAATATTGTTATTAGTTATTATTTGCAAAGCATCTGACAATTGAATGATTTATCTTATATAATCGTCAAAACACCCATTGTGAGATGTTATTATCCACAGCTTAAGAACAAAGAAACTGAGGCTGTGAGTGACGTTTATTCAGTCGTTCAACACATGAAAAAGTGCCTGCAGTCATTATTTTTATACTGTGATAAATTGAACTCAAATTTCTTTAAAAAAAATCATGTGACTTCCAATATAATTTTTCTTTTGCTGAAATATAAGTCACTTTTTCTAGGACAGCCCATCAAATCTTTCAAAACAAACGAACAAACAAAAGAAAACCTTGAGAAAGGAAATAGCATGCAAAAGAACTGGACAAGTATAAACAGACTAACTGGAAGATTCTCTGAAATCTCCCAAGATACCAGGGCCAGGAATTGAGTCTAAAAATCTACTTTTATTTTCTGTCCTTCTAAATCCTTTGTTGGTCTCCAGTTCCTCTTCCAGAAATAAAGGTAGAGTTAAATGAGACTAATATGAGTCTAAAAATGTACTTTTATTTTCTGTCCTTCTAAATCCTTTGTTGGTCTCCAGTTCCTCTTCCAGAAATAAAGGTAGAGTTAAATGAGACTAATACTCTTGACCAGATTTGCATGTGTGCAGCTTTAAAATAATAAAATCCTTTTTTGTTCTATATTATACCAATACCCAGAAGTGTTTGTCTTGTCAGATAAGGTAGTAAGAAAGAAAATAAAAACAAACAAACAAAAACAATGCCTCTGGATAAGTGCTTTGAGATTCAATTAAAATGGCCACTATACTATGATAAAATTGTTAGAATAAAAGAAACATATTCCAATTGCAAATGCTTTTATTCTCGTCCTGCTGAATTTCCAAATTCTTCTGAAAGTTTGCCAGCTATGAATACCTCCGTACAAAAAATTTCTTCATTTGTATGACTCATGATCCCGATTGTTACTTCAATCTTTTAAAAATATTTGGTTTTACACTAAAAAGTGCTCTGATTGTATATTAATAAGTACCTTATACAAATAAATACTGTAAGAGTTAAATAAAAATGGTGAATTATTTATTTGAATCCTTTTTCAATTGCATATTCAAATAAGTACAGCAAATGTGTTTGAATATTCTCACATATATAAGAAATTATACATTTAAATAAATGTATTGTATGCATGTAAATGTGTAATCATTGAAATAAACACAGCTGTATACTCCCCATATGTATAACTCCAGATGTTTGAAGCATATATTCAAATTTCTGGAACTCTACACCTTGATATCTATTTAAACATCTCGTAGAAAATAGTGTGTTACACATACACAGGAATAAATTTTCAAACTGTATCCACAGTGAGGAAATAAGGTTAGAACAGTGGGTAATGAGTCTCTGCCAATGAATTTCTTATCTTGAACATATCCTTATGAGATAGCTTTTCCTTGCAAATTGTCTGCAAGTAGTTTACTGATCTATAAGGTGGGCACTAGCGAACTTACCTTCCATGAATATGGCTATTGCAAAGTAGTTTTGCAAGCATCTTTTAAAATAATTAAACTCCAAAAAATCATGTTTCAAATTAACTTTTAATACTTTACACTTTTGGTGTGGGAGAGTCTCATGTTATCCAGGCCTCAATTATTTATTTTTCAACTCACGCTTGTTCTCCAATACTTGGAACATGTATAATTTAAAATTCCCTCCTAGGCACAAATATATATTAGAAGAAATTATGAGGAATACACTAACCAAATATCAAATAAAATATATCTAGGGACATTGAACAAGAAATAAATGGCTTTACATAAAATTAAACATCCAGATACATGTTATGAATATGCCTATTTCTTTATTATATAGTGGCAGATATGTCATTTAGTTAAATTTGTGGTAAGTTGAATTGTAAACTAGAATCTAATAATTATATGTGCCATCATCTTTAGTCTAGATAAATGTGCATATAGATTGAAATTTGGGAGAATCATTTTGGATCAATTTGCAGAAATTATAATCCTGTCAAAATGTATGAAATTCATTGAATATATTAAAATAAGAAATAGCATATCAAATTACTTAATCTTGTTAAGCAGTCTTTTGCCTTAGATTTTAAAAGTTGAATTATCCAAATTTGCTTTCTCAGTAGCTGGAATCGGCTACTTACTAGGTCAAACACACATATTATTATTTCTGTGGGATTGTCCTAGAACAACATCAGGGAGGTGTTTAGGGTGAATTTTGTTTAAAAATTTAAACGAATGATTTTTCATGTAAGTTCATTTAAAAACTCTGTGATCCTCTAAGTCCGTACTTGAAAGTCTTGGTTTTAATCTATTGTACTATATTTAAATCACTTAACAAAACCTGGAAAATGGGTATGTTTTCTTAAAGAAAGCCTTCCTTTTCAAAACTCAGAAAATTAATAAACTTTAAAAAAACATTTTTATTGATTTCTATATTTGAAATTACAGTTATAGAGCACATATATAGAATGAACTCCATGAAGAGAACTGACATGTTATTAAACACATATTTCAGTGTTTGTTTGCTTTTTGAATAATTGAATGCAATATTGTCTCTGAAATCTAGAAGAAAATTATCTCAAAAAATTCTTCAGATGATTAATAGTGAGAACATATATAGAGAATTATTTTATGTACACAGAAGAAATATGGACCATATATTACAAATATTTTGAGGATATAATTTCAAATGTAGAGTTGCCAGCTATTTCTTTAATCATCAAATGGCATGCATAAAAAGCATAACTTGTAGTGAGCTGAAAATGTTCACATTTACTTCTTTTTTTCTGCTTATTGAGCATTTAACCCAAAATGTCAATGACATATTTCACAAACATTTCTCAAATCAGGATGCAGTTCATAAATAATTCCCTGATAGCATTTTCTCCTTCTTAGTGGTACACATAATATTGATAATATGCTCCCCTTGTGTATTACTTCCTCAGTTTCTCCAACTCAAATGTCCCCTAACCATGCTTTACTGGTTCCTTTGTTAATAGTCATTCATCACTTTTTAGTATAATTTATACATAATTTACTTATATATTATGTAAATTGTTTATTATCTTTCTTCACCTCAGAATGTAAGTTGCTTGAGAGTAGAGATCTATTCTGTCAGTTTTATTAATTGACGTATCCCAGGTGCCTAACACCTAATAGGTACACAAGAAAAGTTTTAATTAAATTAATTGCTGTCATCGATTTGTTTTAATTCCTTATACTATTCTAACTCATGAATATGCCACAATTCCTATATCTATTGTCCTGTGATAGTGCTTTAGGGCTGTTTTTAGGTTTGTTCTATAACAGGGTGCTTATAAATATTTTTATATGATTTTCCTGGTGAAGATTCGCAAGAATTTCTCTTTGGCTTATAACCTAGAGTAAAATCACAGATTTCTAGAGCATGTGCACATTCTAAATGAAAATATAATACCAAAGTGTTTTTTCAAGGTGCTGTACTATTTTGCTCTCCTAACAGAAGTATTTCTGAGATTCAAATGTATTTCTTTTCAGAAAGCCAAATTTTGTCTTTGTTAATTTTCTCTAATGTCTGTTTAATATTTCATTGATTTCTGCTCTTTGTTATTTCTTTTTTTCTATTTAACTTTCTTATTTGTCTATGTCTTTAAGATGGAAACTAAAAAAAAATTGATTTAAACTTTTATTCTTTAATAATATAAGCATTTAAATCTAGAAAATTACCTCTAAGAACTGCTTTATTAATATCCCATAAATTTTAGTATGTTGTGTTTTAACTAGAAGTCATTTGAAATTATTTTAAAATTTCCCTGTGAGTTTTTCTTTTATCATTGTTATTTGTTTAGAATTCTGTTGTTTAGTTTTCAAGTATTTGGGTGTCTTATAAATATCTTATTGTTACTGACTTTTAATTTCATTACAATTTGTTAGACAACATACTCTATAAGATTTCAAACTTTTGAAAATTATTGAGACTCATTTTATAGCCCAGCATATGGTTTATCTCAATGATTGCTCTCAGTGTACTAGAAAAGAATGTGTATTCTGCAACTGTTAAATGTAGTGTTCTACAATTCTAGGATTAATAGTATGCATACTTAAATAATTGCTAAGATTCATCAATATTATATCCATTAATATTACATATTTAGGAGGGATCCCCCTATGCTCTTCTTTCATACTACCCTCAGTTTTCTCCCCAACTCCAGTATTCCAGAGCTGGAGTTCACAGTTTCACATTTCACACACAGTACTTCACACCTCCTGTTCATATATGATACTTCACAAATGTATAAACCTTGTAAGAGTGTAATTCTATTTTTCACACTCCCACTCTATCTTTTGTATTATTGTTGTCATGTATGTTTCTTTTAAATGCATTGTAAAACCTCAACTTAAAATTTTTACTCTAATATTTACCATTTCTGGTGTTTTGTTCTTTCCTACATCTCCAATGGAACCAATTCCCTTCATATTGCAGAATTAGCAACACCAAGTGTGTTGGTGATACTTTCTCTCAGCTTTATTTATCTGAAAAGGTCTTTCTTCCCTCTCTTTTTTGATGGTTATTTAGAATTCTGGATCGTCTTGCCTCCATGTTTCTGATGTGAGGTTTGCCATTATTTACCTAACTAGTCCTCTGTTGCAATCTATCTTTTTTTTTCCACCTCACACTGCTTTCCACGTGTTACCTTTGGTTTTCAGCAGTGTGACTATCACATATCTAGGTGTGTAGGTGTACTTCTCTTTGTATTTACCCTACTTTGATTTTGCTGAACTTCTTGGATTTATAAGCCAATACTTTATATCACTTGGAAAGCTTTGGATATATTTTCTAAATAATTTTTCTGGCCCATCATAAGTGATCTTTCATTGTGGGATTCCAGTTATATGGTGATAATTGTGTCACCCTAAATCCCTGAGGCTCTGTTAGTTTCCAAGCTCTTATCCTCTGTTCTTCAGATTGGATTCCCACTTCAGCTGTCTTTATTCTGCCCTGAAGCTTATTCAGTAATTTTTAAAAGTCATTTACTGTAGAATCACTAAATTTCCATTTAAGTGTTATATTTCTATTTCACTACTGAGATTCCTTGACTCTTCACTCATTGTGACCATATTTCCCATTAAGCCCTTGAACATATTTATAATAGCTGTTTTAAACACTTCACCTTGAAATTAAACATTTCTGCCTTCTCAACAACTATTTCTATTGACTGCTATTTTTCTTTGCTGTTGGTCATATTTTCCTGTTTCTTTGCAGATATGGTAACCTTTCATTGTGTATTGGATGCTGTGGGTGATATGCTGTAAGGACACTGAATTCTGTTATATTCCTCTGAAAAGTGTTGTTGTTGTTTTTTTTCTTGCAGTCAGTTCAATATATCCAATCAACTTGCATTTATGTAGGCTTGGCTCTATACTCTGTTACAGTGGATCAGTGAAAATTCCAAAATGTTTTCCAAGACCCTCTACATTGACTGTCTTCAAATTCCCTCCTGTTCTTGTCCAGGCTTGATTTTGAGCTTTGTTAGTATAGGTCTCCAGTAAGCCTTAGTGGTCATTGCACCTAAGCTATGGCCTTTCTGGTGTCTCAGTTTTATCCCTGAGTGTTTCTGAGGTTTCCTCACTCTACTTGGATGGGAATTTCATTTCCCATTTCTGGCCAACCTCTAATATCTTTATTACTCTCTCAATCTCACAACAGCTAGTCTTTAGTAAGCCTTGTAAAGGTTTTCATGGTATAGGCACAGCCTAATCCTTGAGTAAGGACTTATAGGGAACCCCCAACGAGACTTTTGGTTCCTGCCTTATGTGCATCTTTCTTCTTTCCCGCCTGCCCTGCAGTTTCCAGCTAATCTGACAGCCCCAAATTCTGAAATCTGTCTCCACAGGCAACTGGAACTGATGTGCTTTGCTTGTTTTCCAGCTTTGTAAGCTGTAATCAGGAAATTGACTTCAGACAGAGAGCTGCAGTGAACATGGGACTTTATATCATGTTTTTTACTTCTCTCAGGGATGACAGCTATATGCTGACTCATGCCCAAGGCCTGAAATCTTGCCTCACATAACTTGTCCAGTTATTTAAGTAGAAAGGCTAGTCTGTTACTAACTACTCTTCCATGGTTTAAGGCAGAAGTCTACATTGACATTTGTATTTTAATTCTGTATCTTGCAATTCTGCTAAACTTCTTTTTAAATTATCTGTATTGTATTTTTTTCTACATAATTATGCCACCAGTAAATAATGACTATTTTATTTTTCTTTTTAAAATAATTTTTATGTCTTTTTCATGCTAAAATGTTAAATAGAAGTGATGATGGAAGGCATTCTTACATATTCTGTATTCTCAAAGGGAAAGCTTTAAATATTTTATCACTGAATGTTTGTTGGGTGTAATTTTTTTAATATTCTTTATTAGGTTAAGGAAGTTCCCTTTTATATCTAGATTTCAAAGACTTTTTTTTAACAAAATCACAAGTGGATGTTAGTTTTATCAAATCTTTTTCTGCGCATTTTGAAATGATCATAAAGATTTGCAAATTTTCCTATTGGTGTTATGGCTTAAATTAATACTTTTCAATGTTGAATTTAACCCCAGTGGCTCCCCCACCATCCTACCAGGTATAGCTGAAGCCCTGACTGGTGGCCAAGGTGAACAGCTGCCAGTACACAGGGCTTCAGTGGGTCATTGGAAACCAGAAACTTTCTACATCTTTTGGCATCATGTTACATGGGATAACAAAACCAGGAGGGTAAAAACACTACCTCTGTACCTGGGCAAGGTATCAGGGAAGTGAACAGAAAAAGAGGCAATAAGGCCAATCCCACCAAGTGGAAGGCCAACCAGTGCTCAGCCCTTAACATAAACCAAGACTTTCACTCAATCTTTACTGAGTTCCTGGATGTATCACTCAGGGCCAGATTTATGGCATGAGAACTGTGCAGGCACACAGAACCTGCAGAAGGGCCTCCTGTTTGGTTAATGCTGTCCTATTCCCTTCATGAAATTCTTAATAATAATTTTATCTTTGAACTTGTCCTTTGTTAAGGAAGTTGAATTGGATACAGGAGCATGTGCGTGAGCAGAGGAGATAAGCACAGTATGTTTGGCACCATTCCTGGGCATCCCATGTGCATACAGAGTTCTGGATGCCCCAGGAGCACAGAATTCTGTTGGATTCCAGATGTGTGGTAGTTCAGCAACGCCAAAAATACAAGTAAGACAGACAGAAGGCACTGCTTCTTCCTACAGAAGCTGAGAGGGAAACAAAAAAGTCTTTGGTTTTGGGGTTCTATCCTCCTTTGAATCTACCTCTACTGGGCTATTACTAGCAAGCCTAACTCTTACAGACATCCACCCTCCATTGTATGTACCCCTTCCCCAGTCAGCACCAGTGAGCATGAAAGGAACTCCCACAAAGAAGGATACCTGGTGTATAAGGTATGTTACCCGGGTGGCCTGCTCCTATGGCCACCTCAGTTTCTGCTGGTAAGAAATGAGTGATAGCATATCATTTCACATACAGTAAAAGAGCCTTAAAACTGTGTACTTCCATTTATTCAGCCTTTGTGATACGGTTATCATACATTTTATTTCTTCATTTGTTATGGCCTTGATAATACATGTTATTATTTTTCCTTTAACAATTTAATTTTCCTTCAGAAACGTTTTAAAAATAAGCAGAGGTTTTTTTTTATATTCACCCATATATTTATCATTTGCAGTGTTCTTTATTTCTTTGTGTAGATGCATGTTTCCATCTGGTATTATTTTCTTTCTGCTTGAAGGACTTCCCTGAACATAACTCATGGTGCTAATGATGAATTATTTTACCTTTTGTATGCCTGAATAAGTCTCTATTTTGCCTTCATTTTTGAAAGATATTGTTGCTGGGTATAGAATTCCAGGTTCGCATTTTTCATTTCAGTATTTTAAATGTTACTCCACATTCTTCTGCCTTGCATTGATTGCAAAAAGAAGTTTTCTATCTGCAATCATCTTATATTTGTTCTTCTTTAAGTAATGATTCTTTTTTCTTTGGCTGTTTTTTAAAAATTTCCCTTTAGCAGTTACTTTAAGAAATTTGATTGTATGTCATGGTATAGACTTCTTCATGTTGCTTCTGTTTGAAGTGTGTTGAGCTTCTTGGATTCTTGGTTTTATAATTTTCATCAGATTTGTAAAATTGTCAGTCACTATTGCTCCAAATATTTTTTCTATTCCTTACTCTTCTGTCTCCTTCAAGTACGCCAGACACATACATTGGACTACTTGATCTGTTAGTATGTTTTAATATTTTTTTCTCTATATATATAATTTTGGATAGTTTTTATTGTTTTAGGATAGTTTTATTGTTTATTGCTTTATATTTCAAGTTCATTTATATCTTCTGATGTTAATCCCACCCAGTGTATATTTTTAATATCAGATATTTTATGGAGCTAGAAATTCAATTTGATACTTTTTTGATACCATTCATCACTTTTCTTAATATATTCATCCTTCCCGCTACCTTATTGCACATTTGGAAGATAATTATATTAACTGTTTTATTATCCTTGTCTACTAATTCTATCATCTGTCACTTCTGAGTCTGTTACTATTGATTGAATATTTCTTTTCATTATATGGGTGATTTCTTTGCACATCTGGCAATTTTTTTATTGAATGCCAGATATTTTGAACTTTACCTTGCTGGATGCTAGATATTTTTATGTTCCTAAAATATACCTGAGGATTTTTTTTGTGGAAAGCAGGTGTTACTAGACACAATTTAATCCTTTTCAGTGTTGTTTTAAGTTTTGTAGGAAGAAGCAGAGGAGAATTTGGTCTATTAATATTTCTCCACCACTGACCAAATACACTTTTGTTTATTCTAACCCTTTGAATTATGATGTTACTACTATTGAATTACTACTTTGGCTGGTAAGGACACAAACTTTTCCTGACCCTGTGTTAACCCTGCAGATTTTTCTTTCTGTTTCTTCCAAATAGTACTTTTTAAAAATTCAGGTAGTTTCCTGACACTGATTCACTGATCAGTATTCAGTTGAAATTCAAGAAGTAATTGCTTTATCTATGCAGAGCTCTCACTCTATAGGACTCTCCTCTCTGCTATTTGACCCTGTGAACTGCAGCTGCCTTGGCCTCACCAGTTCTCAACTTCATTATCTCAACTGAGCAACACCACCAGGCTCCACCTAGGTGTCTTCTCCCTGAACTATGGGCTGGAAACACTATCCAGGGTGCAAGTAAGGCAGTAATAGCCCTCAGTTAATATTTTTTTTCTCCCTCAGAAATGACTGTCCTGTTGCATAATGCCCAGTGTTTAAAACCATTATTTGAAACCAGGAAGAAATAGAAAACATAAACAGACCAATCACAAGCACTGAAATTGAAACTGTGATTAAAAATCTTCCAACAAAAAAAAGCCCAGGACCAGATGGTTTCAAAGGTGAATTCTATCAAACATTTAGAGAAGAGCTAACACCTATTTTTCTCAAACTCTTCCAAAATATAGCAGAGGGAAGAACACTCCCAAACTCATTCTACAAGGCCACCATCAACCTGATACAAAACCCAGAAAAAGATGTCACAAAGAAAGAAAACTACAGGCCAATGTCACTGATGAACATAGATGCAAAAATCCTCAACAAAATACCAGCAAACAGAATCCAACAGCACATTAAAAGGATCATACACCATGATCAAGTGGGGTTTATTCCAGGAATGCAAGGATTCCTCAATATATGCAAATCAATCAACGTGATACACCATATTAACAAATTGAAGGAGAAAAACCATATGATCATCTCAAGAGATGCGGAGAAAGCTTTTGACAAAATTCAACACTAATTTATGATAAAAACCCTGCAGAAAGTAGGCATAGAGGGAACTTTCCTCAACATAATAAAGGTCATATATGACAAACCCACAGACAACATCGTCCTCAATGGTGAAAAACAGAAACCATTTCCACTAAGATCAGGAAAAAGACAAGACTGCCCACTCTCACCACTATTATTCAACATAGTTTTGGAAGTTTAGGCCACAGCAATCAGAGAAGAAAAATAAATAAAAGGAATCCAAATCGGAAAAGAAGAAGTAAAGCTGTCACTGTTTGCAGATGACATGATACTATACACAGAGAATCCTAAAGATGCTACCAGAAAACTACTAAAGCTAATCCATGAATTTGGTAAAGTAGCAGGATACAAAATTAATGCACAGAAATCTCTGGCATTCCTATACATTAATGATGAAAAATCAGAAAGTGAAATTAGGAAAATACTCCCATTTACCATTGCAACAAAAAGAATAAAATATCTAGGAATAATCCTACCTAAGGAGACAAAAGACCTCTATGCAGAAAATTATAAGACACTGATGAAAGAAATTAAAGATGATTCAAATAGATGGAGAGATATACCATGTTCTTGGATTGGAAGAATCAACACTGTGAAAATGACTCTACTACCCAAAACAATCTACAGATTCAATGCAATCCCTATCAAACTACCACTGGCATTTTTCACAGAACTAGAACAAAAAAAATTCACAATTTGTATGGAAACACAAAAGACCCCGAATAGCCAAAGCAATCTTGAGAATGAAAAATGGAGCTGGAGGAATCAGGCTCCCTGACTTCAGATTATACTACAAAGCTACAGTAATCAAGACAGTATGGTACTGGCACAAAAACAGAAATATAGATCAATGGAACAGCATAGAAAGCCCAGAGATAAACTCATGTGTATATGGTCACCTTATCTTTGATAAAGGAGGCAAGAATATACAGTGGAGAAAAGACAGCCTCTTCAATAAGTGGTGCTGAGTAAACTGGACAGGTACATGTAAAAGTACGAAATTAAAACACTCCCTAACACCATACACAAAAATAAACTCAAAATGGATTAAAGACCTAAATGTAAGGCCAGACACTCTCAAACTCTTAGAGGAAAACGTAGGCAGAACACTCTATGACATAAATCACAGCAATATCCTTTTTTTTTTTTTTTTTTCACAGCAATATCCTTTTTGACCCACCTCCTAGAGAAATGGAAATAGAAACAAAAATTAAAAAATAAGACCTAATGAAACTTAAAACCTTTTTCACGGCAAAGGAAACCATAAACAAGACCAGAAGACAACCCTCAGAATGGGAGAAAATATTTGCAAATGAAACAACTGACAAAGGATTAATCTCCAAAATTTACAAGCAGCTCATGCAGCTCAATAACAAAAAAACAAACAACCTAATCCAAAAATGGGCAGAAGACCTAAATAGACATTACTCCAAAGAAGATATACAGACTGCCAACAAACACATGAAAGAATGCCCAACATTATTAATCATTAGAGAAATGCAAATCAAAACTACGATGAGGTATCATCTCACACTGGTCAGAATGACCACCATCAAAAAATCTAGAAGCAATAAATGCTGGAGAGGGTGTGGAGAAAAGGGAACACTCTTACACTGTTGGTGGGAATGTAAATTGATACAGCCACTATGAAGAACAGTATGGAGTTTCCTTAAAAAACTACAAATAGAACTACCATATGACCAGCAATCCCACTACTGGGCATATATCCTGAGAGAACCATAATTCAAAAAGAGTCATGTACCAAAATGTTCATTGCAGCTCTATTTACAATAGCCAGGACATGGAAGCAACCTATGTGTCCATTATAGGGTGAATGGATAAAGAAGGTGTGGCACATATATACAATGGAATATTACTCAGCCATAAAAAGAAACGAAATTGAGTTATTTGTACTGAGGTGGATGGGCCTAGATCTGTCATACAGAGTGAAGTAAGTCAAAAAGAGAAAAACAAATACCGTATGCTAACACATATATATGGAATCTAAGAAAAAAAAAAAAAAGTCATGAAGAACCTAGGAGTGAGACGGGAAGAAAGACACAGACCTACTAGAGAATGGACTTGAGGATATGGGGAGGGGGAAGAGTAACCTGTGACAAAGTGAGAGAGTGGCATGGACATATATACACTACTAAACGTAAAATAGATAGCTAGTGGGAAGCAGCCACATAGCACAGGGAGATCAGCTCGGTGGTTTGTGACCACCTAGAGGGGTGGAATAGGGAGGGTGGGAGGCAGGGAGATGCAAGAGGGAAGAGATATGGGAACATATGTATATGTATAACTGATTCACTTTGTTATAAAGCAGAAACTAACACACCATTGTAAAGCAATTATACTCCAATAAAGATGTTAAAAAAAAAGAAAACATTATTTGAGATGTCCAATTTTTGGTGAGAAAAAGGCCACCTCCCGGAGGGCTCACACCAATGAGTACTCCCCAAAACTACCACCACCAGTGTCTTTGTTCTCACAATGAGGCACAGCTGCCCCCCCACCTCCACTGGAGACCTTCCAATACTAGCAGGTAGGTCTGACCCAGGATCTTATGAGGTCACCGCTTTTTCCCCTGGGTCCTGGTGTGCCTGAGACTTTGTATGCACCCTCCAAGAGTGGAGTCTCTGTTTCCCCCAGTCCTTTGGAATTCCTGCTATAAAACCCCACTGGCCTTCAAAGCCAGATGGTCTGGGGACTCCTTCTCCCAATGCCAGACCCCCGGGCTGGGGATTCTGACCTGGGGCTCAGAACTTTCACTCCTGTAAGAGAACCTCTGTGATATCGTTATTTTCCAGTTTGTTGGTCACCCACCTGGCAGGTATAGGATTTGATTTTATCATGATTGCACCCGTTCTACCACCTCGTTGTGACATCTTCTTTGTCTTTGGATGTAGAATATCTTTTCTGTAGGTTCCAGCATTTTTTTGCTGATGGTTGTTCAGCAGTTTGCTGTGATTTTGGTGTTTTTGTGAGGGGGGTAAGCTCAAGAGTTTCTATTCCACCAAGTTTGTAGTTGTTTTAGGTGAAGGTTAGATCTGATCTTTATTACTTAATCATAGCTGGGAACAGAAGTTTTGTGCTACTCCATTTTATTTGAAAATTAATTATCAGAATTTTTGGGTGTAGGAGGAAGGAGTATTATTCCAGAGAGGATTTGTATTACCACTGTAAGCACTTTAGGTCAGTAAGGATGTAGAATAATTTAAAACTTAATTGAAGCATAAGAGTCTCAACTTTTGACTGCAAATATATTCAAAGTCCACCTTGTGGGTACAACTTCCCAGGGATTTGTTTTATTTTTTCCTTTCTCTGCTCAGAGTCGGGACTACCATAGTCCTTTGAGGATAGAGGCATGCGTATATTTACTTTTGCTTCCTCCTTGCATCGACGTTCCCATCTCAGGGTTTGAGAGTTTCTTATTAGATTTCCTACCTTGGGTGCTCCCTGACTCATGAAGGCTGTGAAAACCACTGAAGTTTCCAGCTTCTGCATACACATTCAGGGCAAAAGCAGTTTCTGTATTCCTGCCACTTGCTGAAATACAGCTGTTTCAATTAACTGTTATTATAAAACACACCACCAAAAATCTAGTGATATAAAACAATAGTAATTTTATTATGATCAAAAATTCTATGGGTCAGGAATTTGGACAGGACTCAACAGGAAGTGCTTGACTGTTCCACAATGTCTGGGGTCTCAGCAGGGAAACCTAAACTCCTGGGGAATGACTCAAATGGCTGGCTATTGGAATCAATCATCTTTAAGCTCCTCTATACAAATGTCTGCTACCTGGGTTAGGATGTTTTGAAAGCTGGATTGCACTTAGCTGGGACTATTGACAAGAGGACCTGTACATAGCATTTCAGTGGCTTGGAATTCTCACCTTGCAGATCTGTGAGATGGAAAATATTATTGTGTCCATCTTTGGAAAATACAACTTTCCATACCCTCTATTACATTTGTGATTGAAAAATGCTTTTGTTTCATTAGGTCTTTGGAGATATGTCTATATCTATCTATATCTATGTCTATATCTATATCCAGTCTTCAGCATTTTTATTTGTTTTCAGCATGAAGAATTCCAGAGGTCGATCGGGATATTTAGGTTCAATAAAATATCACTAGATATGGAACTCTCAACTTTCATATATATTTGAGAATCATTTTTTCAAGTTCCACAAAAATATTATCCATTTTTTGGTGGGTATTTCACTGATATTCATTACAGGCATATTTTGGATATACTGTGGGTTTGGTTGCAGAATGCCACAATGTAGTGAGTATCACAGTAAAGTGAGTCACACAAATTTTTGGTTTCTCAGTGGATAAAAAGTTATGTTTACACTACAGTTTCTTAAGTGTGCAATAGCATTATGTCTAAAAAAACAATATGCATACCTTAATTTAAAAATACTTTATTGTTAAAAAACTCTAGCCATCATGTGAGCCTTCAGTGAGTCATATTGTTTTTGTTGATGGAGGGTCTGTCTTGATGTTGATGGCTGCTGACTGATCAAGATGGTGGTTGGTGAAGGCTGGTGTGGCTCTAGCAATTTTTTTAAACAAGACAATAATAAAGTTGGCTGCACTGATTGACTCTTCCTTTCATGGATGATTTCCCTGTAATATGCAATGCTTTTTGATAGCATTTTACCCACAGAAGAACCTCTTTCAAAACTGGAGGCTTAACCTCTTGAATCCTGCCCCTGCTTATCAATTAAGTTTATGTAATGTTCTAAATCCTTTGTTGTCATTTCAACAGTGTTCACATCTTCACCAAGGATAGATTTCATCCTAAGAAACCACTTTCTTTGCTCATCCATAAGAAGCAACTCCTCGTTCATTAAAGTTTTATCATGAGATTACAGCATTTCAGTCACATCTTCAGGCTCCACTTCTAATTCTGCTTCTCTTGCTATTTCCATCACATCTGCAGTTACATTAGTAACATCAAAGATCACTGATCACAGATCATCATAGCAAATATAATAATAATAAAGTTTGAAATATTGCAAGAATTACCAATGTGACTCAGGGACATGAGATGAGCAAGTGCTGTTGGAAAAATGGTGCCAGTAGACTTGTTCAATGCAGGGTTGCCACAAACCTTAAATTTGTAAAAAACACAGTATCTGCAAAATGCAATCAAGTGAAGTGCAATAAAATGAGGTATGCCTATATTGATTTTTAGATGCCTTTATAATATTGAGTGTTCTTACTCTTGAACATACATAGTATGTCTTTTTTTTAGCTCTCATTAACTGAAGTTGCATAATTTTTTCCATTCAGGTCATGCATATTTATTTTTAGATTTTTTTTTGGAATATTGTATTTTTTGTGGTTTTATGAATTGCATTTACTACATGCACTATATTTTCTAAGTGCTTACTACTGGTTTGTGGGAAAGCTATTGATTTTTGCAAACTGATCATGTATAAAGCCATTCAACTTGGTTTAATTTTTTAGCTGCTACAAAAGTTTGTTGATTCTCTTGAAATTTAGAATCATGTACAAATAATGATAAACTGTCTTGGAATTTGGAATCATGTATGACTGATAAGAGTTTTTTCTCCTTTCCAATATATATACCACTTTATTTTTATTATTCCCTTAGCTAGGACTTCCAGTATGATGTTGAAGAATAGCAACAATAAAGAGAATCTTCATCTTGTGTATCAATTCTAATTTGAAATATTTCTAACGTTTCAGCATTGTGACATGACGTTCACTTAAATCTCTGGTACTTTATTAAGTATGTTCTAATCTAGATTTGTTTTGTTAAATATTTTTATTAGGAATGAATATTTGTTTCTATTTAATGTTTATTATTACCCATTGAAATAAACAACAGCATTTTACAGTTATTACATCAGTAGATATTCTAATGTGAGAATATATTTTATCATGGAGAAACACTACTGAGCCGTGCCTTTTTTTCTTTTTATCATGCTGCCTAATTTGGCTGATTAATACTTTATATGTTTTTTTGTACCTATTTAGGAAGTGTAATTGGCATATTGTGGGGCATGTATGTGTGTGTGGGTGTGTTTACTATCATTTCCCAGTTTTGGTAACTGTTGAATATATTAGGTTAATAAAAAGAGGTAGGTAGCTTCACCTTATTTTCTTTGCTCTGGGAATCTTTTGCAGAAGTTAGAAAATTGTTTATTTAGTAGAGTCTTACCAGAACTCGCTATCTAGGGAAAAATCTTCTGGTCTTGATACTGCTTCAGTTTACTCTGGGGTTAAAGGTTTAATTCAATTGTTCTACTTTCTCTTGAACACACTTAAAAATTCATTTTCCCAAAAGCATATACATGTTATGTAGGCTTAAAAATTTATGGCCTAGAATTCTACATTCTCTTACAATATCTTAAATAACTTGTAAAGTTATTTCAATAACTTTGTCAGTTTGAGTTTCTAATGTGTTCTCCCCTTTTTCATGACCATACTTTCCAGTTTTTTTTTTTAAATTGGAGTATAATTGTTTTACAATGTTGTCTTAGTTTCTGCTGTACAGAAACTAACAGAAAGTGAATCAGCTATATGTATACATATATCCCCATATCCCCTCCCTTTTGAGCCTCCCTCCCAACTCCCTATCCCACCCCTCTAAGTCTAAGTCGTCACAAAGCATCAAGCTGATCTCCCTGTGCTATGCAGCAGCTTCCCACTAGCCATCCATTTTACATTTCGTAGTGTACATATGTCAATGCTACTCTCTCACTTCGTCCCAGCTTCCCCTTCCCCCACTGTGTCTTCAAGTCCTTTCTCTACATCTGCATCTTTAATCCTGCCCTGTCAGTAGGTTCATCAGTACCGTTTATCTAGATTCCATGATGTGTGTTAGCATATGGTATTTGTTTTTCTCTTTCTGACTTACTTCACTCTGTATGACAGACTCTAGGTCAGTCCAACTCATTACAAATAACTCAATTCTGTTCCTTTTTATGGCTAAATAATATTACATTGTATATATGTGCCACACCTTCTTTATCCATTTGTCTGTCGATGGACGTTTAGGTTGCTTCCATGTCCTGGTTATTGTAAATAGTGCTGCAATGAACATTGTGCTACATGTATCTTTTTGAATTACGATTTTCTCAGGGTATATGCCAAGTAGTGGGACAGCTGGGTCATATGGTAGTTCTATTTTTAGTTTTTAGTTGTTGCTGTTGTTGCAATATCTTCTATTTCTTATTTTATTTATTTATTTTTAAACACTTTTATTGGAGTATAATTACTTTACAATGTTGTGTTAGTTTCTGCTGTATAACAAGTGAATCAGTTATATGTATACATATATCCCCATATGCACTCCCTCTTGCATCTCCCTGCCACCCTCACTATCCCACCCCTGTAGGTGGTCAAAAAACATGGAGCTGATCTCCCTGTGATATGGAGCTCCTCCCCACTAGTTGTCTACTTTACATTTGGTAGTGTATATATGTCAATGTTACTCTTTCACTTCGTCCCAGCTTACCCTTCTCCCACCCCGTGTTCTCAGGTCCATTTTCTACCTCTGCGTCTTTATTCCTGTCCTGTCCCTGGATTCATCAGAGCCATTTTTTTTTTTAGATTCCATATATATATATATATTAGCCTATGGTATTTGTTTTTCTCTTTGTGACATACTTCACTCTGTATGACAGATTCTAGGTCCATCCACCTCAGTACAAATAACTCAATTTTGTTTCTTTTTATGGTCAAGCAATATTCCATTGTATATATGTACCACATTCTCTTTACCCATTCATCTGTTGATGGACACTTAGGTTGCTTCCATGTCCTGGCTATTGTAAATAGTGCTGCAATGAACATGGTGGCACCAGTCTCTATTGAATTATGGTTTTCTCAGAGTATATGCCTAGTGGCGGGATTGCTGGGTCATATGGTAGTTCTATTTTTAGTTTTTGAAGGAAACTCCATACTGTTCTCCATAGTGGCTGTATCAATATACATTCTCACCAACAATGCAGGAGGGTTCCCTTTTCTCCACACCTTCTCCAGCATTTATTGTTTGTAGATGTTTTGATGATGGCCATTCTGACCAGTGTGAGGTGTTACCTCATTGTAGTTTTGATTTGCATTTCTCTAATGATTGGTGATGTTCAGCATCTTTTCTTGTGTATAATGGCAGTCTGTATGTCTACTTTGGAGAAATGTGTTCTTAGGTCTTCCACCCATTTTTGGATTTGGTTGTTTTTTTTTTGATATTGAGCTGCATAAGCTACTTGTTTATTTTGGAGATTAATCCTTTTTCCGTTGCTTCGTTTGCAAATTTCCCCCATTCTGGGGGTTATCTTTTCATCTTGTTTATGGTTTCCTTTGCTGTGCAAAAACTTGAACTTTCATTAGGTCACATTTGTTTTTATCTTTCATTTCCATTACTCTACAAGGTGGATCAAAAAGGAGCTTGCTGTGATTCTTTTAAAAATTATTTTTTTATTTATTTTTATTTTTGGCTTCATTGGGTCTTTGTTGCTTCACGCGGGCTTTTCTCTAGTTGTGGCAAGCAGAAGCTACTCTTCATTGCAGTGTGCAGGCTTTTCTCATTGGGTGGCTTCTCTTGTTGCAGAGCACGGGCTCTAGGCACACAGGCTTCAGTAGTTGTGACACTCGGGCTCAGTAGTTGTGGTTCACAGGATCTAGAACGCAGGCTCAGTAGTTGTGACTCATGGGCTTAGTTGCTCTGCAGCATGTGTGATCTTCCCAGACCATGGCTTGAACCCATGTCCTTAACATTGGCAGGCAGATTCTTAACCACTGTGCCACCAGGGAAACCCATTGCTGGGATTTTTGTCATAGAGTGTTCTGCCTATGTTTTCCTCTAAGAGTTTTATAATGTCTGGCCTTACATTTAAGTTTTTAATCGATTTTTAGTTTATTTTTGTGTATGGTGTTAGGAAGTGTTCTAATTTCATTCTTTTACATGTAGCTGTCCAGCTTTCCGAGCACCACTTATTGAAGAGGCTGTCTTTTCTCCATTGTATATTTTTGTCCCTTTGTCAAAGATAAGGTGACCATATGTGTGTGGCTTTACCTCTGGGCTTTGTATCCTGTTCCATTGATCTATATTTCTGTTTTTGTGCCAGTACCATACTCTTTTGATTACTGTAGCATTAGTGTATATGAATGCAACAGATTTCTGTGCATTAATTTTTTATCCTGCTACTTTACCAAATTCATTGATTAGCTCTAGTAGTTTTCTGGTGGCATCTTTAGGATTTTCTATGTATAGTATCATGTCATCTTCAAACAGTGACAGTTTTAGTTCTTTTCCAATTTGGATTCTTTTTATTTCTTTTTCTTTGATTGTCATGGCTAAAACTTCGACAACTATGTTGAATAATAGTAGTGAGAGTGGGCACCCTTGTCTTGTTCCTGATCTTAAAGGAAATACTTTCAGTGTTCTACCATTGAGAATGATGTTGGCTGTGTGTTTGCCATATTTGGCTTTTATTATGTTGAGGTAGGTTCTCTCTATGCCCACTTTCTGGAGAATTTTTGTCATAAATTGATGTTGAATTTTGTTGAAAGCTTTTTCTGCATCTATTGAGATGATCATACATTTTTTTTCCTTCAGTTTGTTGATATGGTGTATCACATTGATTGATTGGCACATATTATAGAATCTTTGCATTCCTGGGATAAACCCCACTTGATCATGGTGCATGATCCTTTTAATGTGCTGTTTGATTGTGTTTACTAGTATTTTGTTGAGGATTTTCTCATCTATATTCATCAGTGATATTGGTCTGTAATTTTCTGTTTTTGGACATCTTTGTCTGGATTTGGCATCAGGGTGATGATGGTGGACTCGTAGAATGAGTTTGGGAGTGTTCCTCCCTCTGCTATATTTTGGAAGAATTTGAGGAAGACAGGTGTTAGCTTTTCCCTAAATGTTTGATAGAATTCACCTGTGAAGCCATCTGGCACTGGGATTTTGTTTGTTGGAAGATTTTTAATCACAGTTTCAATTTCAGTGCTTGTGATTTGTTTGTTTATGTTTTCTATTTCTTCCTGGTTCAACCTTGGAAGGTTGCACTTTTCTAATAATTTGTCCATTTCTTCCAGGTTGTCCATTTTACTGGCATATAGTTGATTGTAGTAGTCTCTCATGATTCTTTGTATTTCTGTGGTGTCAGTTGTTACTTCTCCTTTTTCATTTCTAATTCTGTTGATTTGAGTCTTCCCTTATCTTCCTGATGAGTCTGTCTAATGGTTTATCATTATTTTTTATCTTCTCAAAGAACCAACTTTTAGTTTTATTGATCTTCACTATTGTTTCCTTAATTGATATTTATAAGACATTCCATCCAAAACCAACATGGTCCACTTTCTTCTCAAGTGCACATGGAACATTCTCCAGGATAGATCACATCTTGGATCACAAATCAAGCCTCAGTAAATTTAAGAAAATTGAAATCATACCAAGTATCTTTTTTGACCACAATGTTATGAGACTAGATATCAATTACAGGAAAAAACTGTAAAAAATACAAACATATGGAGGCTAAACAATACACTAGTAAACAACCAATAGATCACTGAAGAAATCAAAGAGTAAATAAAAAAATACCTAGAAACAAAAGGCAATGAAAATACGATCACCCAAAACCATGGAATTCAGCAAAAGCTATTCTAACAAGGAAGTTTATAGCAATACCATTCTACCTCAAGAAACAAGAAAACTCTCAAATAAACAACCTAAACTTACACCTAAAGTAATTAGAGGTAGAAGAACAAAAAGAAACAAGAACCGCAAAAAAAAAAAAAAAAAAAAAAAAATTAGTAGAAGGAAAGAAATCATAACAATCAGATCAGAAATATTTTTTTTAAAATGCAGTTTTTTAATATTAATCTCTCCAAAATCTTGCTTTTATTTTCTGTTGATCAGCTTTAGAAATTATTTTTTAATTTTATTAATATATATTTAATTTTATTGACTTTTTTTTCTGTTTGCTGTTTTTTATTTATTTTTAGTCTATTGTTTTCTAATAGTGCATTTGGGTCTATAAATTTTTACCTGTGTTCTATCATGGACATAGAGTATACACTTTAATAAATAGTGTCTTTTACCCTTTAAAAGTTTATCATTAGTATTTCTTAGCGTTATTTAGAAACATTTTCTTTAATCAATAAGTTTGTATATTTGGAGGGAGCCTGAAGAAGTGTTATGATTTTGTGATTGATTTCTTATTTTCTTGCAACATTCTCAGTAAATATGGCCTCCATGATAACATCTTTTGGTATCTTTTTTAGATTCCTTTTGTAATTATTACATAGTCACTTGATTTCTGTTTTCTTTTGGTGTTCCATTTGTGTTTATATCCTTTGCTGAGTACAATCTTATATAAAATTCTACATATATCTACTACATCATTAGTTAATTGTGTTATGCATATATTTTATATCCTAACTTATTTTCACATTGCCATTCAACAAATCAAAAATTTCTAAAGTTTGTCACTATGATTATGGATTTATTACTTTTTTGTGTGTATTTATCAGTTTCATTTTATATATTTTGTAGCTATGTTCATTGATACATAAAGAACAATTACTACTATATATTGCTAAAATTCCTACATTATATTTAATCAGTATGAACTATCCCTTTCACCTCCTTTAATGCTGCTTACCTTAAATTGTATTTTGTCTAATATTAATGTTGCTATTCATTTTTTTCTTAGCAAGTTTCTGGCTTATCTGTTTTTCTTTATTTTTTTATTCCAATATTTCTGTGTCATTTTGTTCCAGGTGAGGTTTCCTACTTCCATTGAATTCAATCTTCTTTGAATATTTTAAATTTCCAATAGTTTCTAGACCAAAATGGGATATACTTTTTGTTTTCCAGTGCAATAATGAATATTTTAAATATATTTTTAATACCAAATCAAATAAATTGAAACAGAGGGAGAGGATGTAGCATTTAACTAGTGTGCTATTTTGATCTTAGTGCATTATAGTATTTTTAAGTTCTGCAGCATTTCATGACATCTTAAGAGCATTACTTTTCCTTATGAAAATATAATTTTCATTGTACATTTCAGAACATACAATAAAGCTTCATTTTCACGCTGTACAGAAAAAAAGTAAATAAGGCTTTCTATTTTTGTAAGAATCTTAGAAAAAGAAATTAATAGAGACAAAACAGAAATACTTAAATTAGCAATCACTAGTAAAAGACATTACGTTTTGGAAATTTGGCTACTCTTTGGTCACCTTTTATTTGAAATCTGCCAAATTAACAATATCATAATTTGCAGTACTACCTTATTTTAATTTTTTTATGGGAAACATAATTTTGAGTTTCAATTAGACTTAATGAAGGAAAACATAGTTGACCCCAAGTTAATTTCAGTCATGTACATTCCCTGTATGTTAATGGAAATAAAGATTTTATGTATGATATATGTGTTATGGATAATTAAAACCTAGCATAGATTTAGCACTGTTTCACACAAAACATTGAAGGACCCAAATATGTAGCAAATTCCATGACAGTTTTAAAGTTGAGCTGCTATAGTAAATAACTGGACATTCTTGATACTTGAACATGGAATATGTGCACAAGGAAGGGAAATAACTTTGCACTTTATAAGCAGTGTGTTGTAAGTGGAAAATTCAATGTCTTAAATAAAACTGTATTTTAAATAGATAAATAAATAATGTTTTTTTGTCAGTCAGCCAAATGCATAGATACTGGACAAAAAAAAAAAAAAAAAAGAATCCTTTAGCAACCTGTCGTTCACTGAATTAACCCTATATTCTTTACTGGTGGGGAATATCCAGGATGAGGGATAGATCATGACTGACTGCTTTCTAGGCAATTTTCTCATGCTGTAATGTCTACCAGAACTGATGCAAAAATCAGAGTTAGGGCTTCCCTGGTGGCGCAGTGGTTGAGAGTCCGCCTGCTGATGCAGGGGACATGGGTTCATGCCCCAGTCCGGGAAGATCCCACATGCTGTGGGGCGGCTGGGCCCATGA
Organism: Grampus griseus; assembly: GCF_964374135.1. Classification (NCBI taxonomy): domain Eukaryota; kingdom Metazoa; phylum Chordata; class Mammalia; order Artiodactyla; family Delphinidae; genus Grampus; species Grampus griseus. The sequence goes on along the minus strand of NC_139011.1, from coordinate 42,897,011 downwards.
GCCATGGCCACTAAGCCTGTGTGTCTGGAGCCTGTGCTCCATAATGGGAGAGGCCACAACAGTGAGAGGCCTGTGTACAGCAAAAAAAAAAAAAAAAAAAAAATCAGAGATAAATAATTGTTTTTATTTTTCAAATAGTTGAGTAGATTAAAGATATGTTGGTCTTTTAAGTGTTCCTGTAGGATCAGATGTCCCAATATCAATGGGAACTATTACATTCTCTTTTTCATGTAGCCAGCTGTCTTCTGTTATGCTTCCTGAAGAGGGTCACATTATAAACCCAGAAGTAGGATGAAGTTGTGATGTGATATTGAGGTTCTTCTTCCTCCTCCTAGGTAGGGGTTGTGGTGCCTTAATACTAAAAGACATTTTAAGAGAAAATTGGACCCTGCTGCAATCCATTTTGAAGAGCTCTGGGGACTTTCAGAATTGAATTTAAATGCTAGGTCTATCTAATCTATATGTGACATATTGCGAAAGTTATTTAATGTCTCTGTGCCTTAGAGTTCTCATCCATAAAATTAGTCTAATAATATTCAGTTCATAGTGCTGCTGTAAAAATTATTATAAAATAGTGTTTGAAAGGTTATAAATACAATAAGGCCCAAGGTATGAATGATATGGTTTCCTAAATTTAACTTTACAATAAATTACTTTTATTTACCCTAGAAGTGCTGGACAAAGGAGAGGAACAGGGTTGCTACCTATCCTATCATACAGATACTAGTCCTATCAGACAGCTCCCTTGGAAGTAATGCCACAGGAGACACAAAGTAGAAGCAGACAGGAGATGAAAGATCTTAACTTCAGGTCAAATCAAGACAAAATATTTTGTGATTGTTTATAAGCACAGAGTAGATTAACTGATGAAAGAAACAAGTGCCAAATTCCAGTGGTTTAGCACAGCAAATTTTATTTCTTGCTGACTTTGCAATTTCTTTGACTCCTATATAGGAAGACAGTGAGACCTCTGCTCCATGAAGTCATCCAGGGAATGAAGTTTCTTTCATCTAGAGGTTCCACTATTCCTAGAGTGTTGAAGATCACATGTGAATCTATTGCATCTAGCAAGAAAGAAAAGTAAAAAAGAGTAAGAATAGAGAATAACATGGGTGTATATTTAGGGAACATGTATAAAAGTTGTATGTGTTATTTCCAAGTTTTTCATGTTGCATTGGCTAGAACTTAAGTCATATGATCCCATCAACTAGGTAAGGTGAGGTTTAGAGATATAATCTGTGTGTACAAAGTCAGAAAGAAAACAGAGTTTGGTAAATACGTAGCATTGTTTCTGCCTGCCAGAGATGTCATTTGGTCAGATGCCAGAAAAAGGGCAGGGAGTCAACTGAATTTTTCTTTTGAATTTCCTCACCTAAGTTTTTTTCACACTCCTTTCTTACAGTCTTAAAAGTAAACATCCAATTTTTTATTAAACTTAAGAGTAAATGCAGGAATAGTTTATAATTTGCTAATCAGTTTAGCTCGGCAGATCTTGCTTCAGTGCTGGATTCTTATACCTAGCTCTTTGTAAAGTTCAAGTCATTCAACCTCCTCCAGTTTTGGTTATCTGAAAAATGTCTATCTAAATTACAGAAATGGAAAGTTAAATTGAGATATACATAAAAATGTGTTTATAAATTAGGAAGTATGAGGCATTATTTTTACTAATGAAAAGATAGCTGAAAAATTACTATAATACTGACTTGGCATTCCATTCCACTCTGCCCTGTCTTCATCAAATCCATTAGCAAGCCTGTGCAAATCATGCTGTTTAAATGTCAGAAGTATATTTGAATTTCACCTGTATTATACAGCTGGAATCTATGTTTAGTTAACACTTTCTTGTACTGACATGATTCAAATAAACTATGATATAAAAAAAAATGAAGTCATCACAGAGAACATCATACCATTACATATGAACCAAGGGTGTGGAAGACAAAGATTCAGAAGGCGATAAGAAAGGAGTTTTTAAAGGTCAGGTTGGGCTGGGGTCTGAAAAGTGGAGAATTCAGTTGGTCATCAACATTATATTAGATATTGGAATAATAGAGAAACCTAAGTAGGGTTGGTTTTGTTTGTTGTTATTTTTTTAACCTCTTGAATTTATCCTCTAATTTTGTTTTGTTTTTTTATTGAGGTAACATTGGTTTATAACATTATGTAAGTTCAATGCATACATTATATTTCTACTTCCATATACACTACAGCAAGCTCACCACAAAAAATTTAGTTTCCACCTTAAGCTAATACTTCATCAAAGAATTGAAAAGAGGAACTTAATTCTTTAGTTCCCCTTTTATTCTATTATAGACATTAGTCTAACTTTCAAAACGTATTTCCTTTCCAATAACATTAACATTCACAACCCTGTCCTTAATCATCTAAATTGCAACTTAAGATTAAATTGTTTTTCATGCAAATCAGAAGGTATGCCAGTTCTATGAAGGCCCACATTATAATTTTTAGATAGACTGAAAAACAATTCTTTCTTTTCTCTTTCCTCTCTTACTTTCCATTTTGCCTTTCCCTCTCTTTTTCCTACATTTTTTTCATGATTTTTCCACAAATTTTCTTGATTTTGTATATTATGTCTTTATAAAATCTGGAAATCATGAAAAGGATATTCAACAATTATGTATAATGCAGCACTTGTTACCTCGAACTGAACAAAATTCCATGTAAGAATAAAATAGTCCTTCTGTCAGTTATCAGGAAAAAGTTCTCTCAACCTATCATGTGTCCAAAGGTTAATAAACACATTATCTTAATTTCTTTCCTAGATTCAAGTCAGATACTACTATATACTTTTTTCATTTAGTTTTCTTTTTCAAATTTGACTGACACTGTGATTGACTTTGAATGACCATTATTGATCTCCAAAATTGTATGAGATCGTTTCTTAAACACATAGCTTTTTTTGCTAAAAAGTGAACTGAAATGTGTATGTGTAGGCAAAAGAGAGAGGGAATGTCTGTAGAGTAAATGCTTATTGAAAATTTTGCTAAGGACCATGAAGTTTTCATTCCTTGTGACCATGCCATAGCTTCTAGACTCCATCCCCTATTTCTTCTTCCACTTTCTTTTTGATTTCCTAACAATTCCCATCGTATAATAAGTGGTAAGTGAAATCAATGGACCAATCTTTTCCTACAAGAAATGGAGGAATAGCTTAATTTAGAGATGTTAGAAGAGATTTGGCTTCACCCTGCTTTCAGTTTCCATTTGCTGTGGAAAGCCAAAGGCTAACATTTAATTTCATATATTTATTTTTTTGTCCATGTCTGACATGTCTTAAAGCCTCCAAGTTTTCTTTTCATTCTTTATTCTCTTTATTGTCACAGAAGGAAGGAGAGAGGAAGAAATGTGTGGGGGTTTTTTGTTTTATTTGTTTGTTTGTTTTCGGTACACGGGCCTCTCACTGTTGTGGCCTCTCCCGTTGCGTAGCACAGGCTCCGGAAGCGCAGGCTCAGCGGCCATGGCTCACGGGCCCAGCCGCTCCGCGGCATGTGGGATCTTCCCAGACTGGGGCACGAACCTGTGTCCCCTGCATCGGCAGGAGGACTCTCAACCACTGCGCCACCAGGAAAGCCCGAAATGTGTGTTTTTATAAGTATGTGAGTTTTTAAATTCCATGCCACCTTTTCTGGCATTTAAATCAAAAAGGGCACTAGATTGATGGGGTATACTTATTTTTTACTTTCATATCAGAAAACATAAAGTCAATTTTATTTTCAAACATTATAATTTGTCTAGTAATTTAACTCTTCTAAAATTATTCTATTTCAAGTTGTCTCTGTTCTACCTAATCTCCAACATTTACTTGAGTAAAATTTACCCTTAACAGATTAGTCATCTCAAACACCATCTGTCCCCCAAAGCTTTCCAAGATCCCCAGTTTGGCCCATATATCAGTTCTCTGTGTTCTCGTTACACCAGAAGACTCTTTTCCAAACACTTAGCTAATTTTATTGACCATAAATTTCTGAAAATCAGGGATTATATCTCATTCAACTTCTTATACCTTTGGATGTTATATGATGAATACAAGTTGAAGTGAATATTATAAAAATTTCTACCCCTTTCCCCCAATTTGTAATTTTAGTTCCACTCCAAGAGCAGTGATTTATTCACTTTTCACAGTGGACATGCAAAAACTATTTTATATTTTATCTGGAAAAGTAATGAATAAGAAGAGCTAAGAAAATTAGTGCATTACAGATGCAAAAATATGTGGACAAATCACTAAAAAAGAACAGAGAATCCGTAAACAAAACTTTTAGCCATGAGGATTTAATTTAACATGTTATAAATGTAATATTACATGTCAGGAATGAAAAGATTAGTAAGTAAAATATGTTTCTATTTTAAAATAATAAATTTAGAGCTAGAGTTCAACCAAAAAATAAAAATAAATTCCAGGTGTATCAAAAGTTAAAACTAAAGCATAGAAGAAATTATGACTAGAATAAAATATGGCATAATATCTGGATAATCAGAACCATTTAAGTATGAAAGTAAGTGAACAAATGATCAAGGAATTTACAGAATCATTTGACTATGTAAGAGTATTTTTTGAAAAAACTCATTTGTCAAAAAAAAAAAAAAATCAGGCAAACAAATAATGGGAAGATTGCCCCAAGTTTAATGACTTTAATATTTAAAAAAATACTAATACCTCAATAACTAAGGTCATTAAAAGCAGATTAAAAATATAGTATTGGTATAACAATATTCAATACTGGTCAGAATGTGGTAAGATTGAAACATAACACTGGAATCACCAAAGAAATTTTATATTATGCTCTCTACATTGCTTATTAAAACAATAAAATGAAGGAATATATTTCATAAATATTTTCTCAAGTGTTGGGAGCTTTTTTGTCAATTAATAAGAAAATTAAACTAACCAGAACACCTGCTTCTCTAAGAATTTCAGTCAATTTGATGCTACTATTGAGGCTATTTTTGCTGTGATGATCCTTCTGTTTTATTTTCTATGATTTCTCTTTGTACTTTTTCTGTATTTTTTTTATTAGACTTGCCAAAGATCTGTTTATACTTTTGATCTTTAAATTAAAGAAAAACACAAAAATCAAGTTTTACCTATTGTACCAGGTAGTGCAACCAGGTAGGATTATTGATATCAAGTGACAAAAACTGACTGATTAACTTGAGCCAGAAAAAATTAAATTTACTGCTGGGTCATAGAATTGAGAACCACGAGTTAGAGGAGCTTCAGAGATGTCAGGAGCAAGGGCCTAGGAACTGTGTATTAGGATACAGTTAACAGAATGACTCAATTCCAGTAGTAGCCACCACGGTGAAGATTTAGGTACCAGTCCAGATTTAAATTACTGGAAGAAAGATTCCACCTCCTACCAAACAGTTCATTAGTTTTAGTAGCTATAAAAATTTTAATTTGTGTCCTTAGGTTTTCTTTATGTATGCAATTGTCAAAACAAAGAAGTAATTTTGTCTTTTTTAACACAATTTTCTTATCTTATTGCATTAGTTATTACCTCAAAAGTAAACTGGAAAAGATTACTTATTTCTTTTTTTATTTAATTCTTCTTTTAATTTACTTGTTATGCCAGACACTGTTCAAGGATCAGAGGATATAGCAGAGAAAAATACAGACCAGAACGCTGTCCGCATGGACTTGATCAAGATCAATATGACACAGACAATAAACCAGAAAAATAAGCCAAATATACAGTATGTTATACAGTTGACTTTTTAAATTTTTATGGGAGTATAGTTGATTTGCAATGTTGTGTTAGATTCAGGTGTACAGTAAAGTGAATCAGTTTTACATATACATATATCCACAATTTTTTTTTTAGATTCTTTTCCCATATAGGCCATTACAGAGTATAAATTTCACTGTGCTATACAGTAGGTCCTTATTAGTTAACTGTTTTATAAATAGTAGTGGGAATATGTCAATCCCAATCTCCCAATTTATGCTCCCACCCTTCTTCCTTGGTAAACATAGGTTTGTTTTCTTTCTTTCTTTCTTTTTTTTTAACATCTTTATTGGAGTATAATTGCTTTACAATGGTGTATTAGTTTCTGCTGTATAACAAAGTGAATCAGCGATACATATACATATATCACCATATGTCCTCCCTCTTGCATCTCCCTCCCATCCTCCCTATCCCACCCCTCTAGATGGTCAAAAAGCACAGAGCTGATTTCCCTGTGCTATGCAGCTGCTTCCCACTAGCTACTTACTTTACATTTGGTAGTACATATAAGTCCATGCCCTCTCTCACTTTGTCCCAGCTTAAACTTCCCCCTCCCTGTGTCCTCAAGTCCATTCTCTACATCTGCATCTTTATTCCTGTCCTGCCCCTAGGTTCTTCAGAACCATTTTTCTTTTTTTTTTAGGTTCTATTTTTTGTGTTAGCATACAGTATTTGTTTTTCTCTTTCTGACTTACTTCACTCTGTATGACAGACCCTAGGTCCATCCATCTCACTACAAATAACTCAATTTTATTTCTTTTTATGGCTGAGTACTATTCCACTGTATATATGTGCCACATCTTCTTTATTCATTCATCTGTTGATGGACACTTAGGTTGCTTCCATGTCCTGGCTATTGTAAATAAAGCTGCAATGAACATTGTGGTACATGACTCTTTTTGAATTATGGTTTTCTCAGGGTATATGCCCAGTAGTGGGATTGCTGGGTCATATGGTAGCTCTATTTTTAGATTTTTAAGAAGCCTCCATACTGTTCTGCATACTGGCTGTATCAATTTACATTCCCACAAACAGTGCTCCCTTTTCTGCACACCCTCTTCAGCATTTATTGTTTGTAGATTTTTTGATGATGAACATTCTGAACAGTGTGAGGTGATACCTCATTGTACTTTTTTTTGTGTGTGTGTGTGGTACGTGGGCCTCTCACTGTTGTGGCCTCTCCCGTTGCAGAGCACAGGCTCCGGACGTGCAAGCTCAGCAGCCATGGCTCACAGGCCCAGCTGCTCCACAGTCTAAGGGACCTTCCTGGACTGGGGCATGAACCTGTGTCCCCTGCATCGGCAGGGTGATTCTCAAGCACTGCACCACCAGGGAAGCCCACCTCATTGTACTTTTGATTTGCATTTCTCTAATGATTACTGATGTTGAGTATCCTTTCATGTGTTTGTTGGCAATCTGTAGTTTTGGAGAAATGTCCATTTAGGTCTTCTGCCCATTTTTGGGTTGGGTTGTTTGTTTTTTTGATATTGAGCTGCATGAGCTACTTGTAAATTTTGGAGATTAATCCTTTGTCAGTTTCTTCATTTGCAAATATTTTCTCCCATTCTGAAAGTTGTCTTTTTGTCTTGTTTATGGTTTCTTTTGCTGTGCAGAAGCTTTTAAGTTTCATTACGTCCCATTTGTTTATTTTTGTTTTTATTTCCATTTCTCTAGGAGTTGGGTCAAAAAGGATCTTGCTGTGATTTATATCATAGAGTGTTCTGCATATGTTTTCCTCTGAGAGTTTTATAGTATCTGGCATTACACTTAGGCCTATAATCCATTTTGAGTTTATTTTTATGTATGGTGTTAAGGAGTATTCTAATTTCATTCTTTTATATGTATAAGTCTAGTTTTCCCAGCCCCACTTATTGAAGGGGCTATCTTTTCTCCATTTTCTCCATTGTATATTCTTGCCTCCTTTACCAAAGATAAGGTGCATGTGCATTTATCTCTGGACTTTCTATCCTGTTCCGTTGATCTATATTTTTGTTTTTGTGCCAGTACCATACTGCCTTGATTACTGTAGCTTTGTAGTACAGTCTGAAGCCTGGGGGCCTGATTCCTCCAGCTCCGTTGTTCTTTCTCAAGATTGCTTTGGCTTTTCAGGGTCTTTTGTGTTTTTATACAAATTGTGAAATTTTTTGTTCTAGTTCTGTGAAATATGCCATTGGTAGTTTGATAGGGATTGCATTGAATATGTAGATTGTTTTGGATAGTATAGTCATTTTCACAATGTTCATTCTTCCAATCCAAGAACATGGTATATCTCTCCATCTGTTTGTATTGTCTTTGATTTCTTTCAAAAATGTCTTATAGTTTTCTGCATACAGGTCTTTTGTCTCCTTAGGTAGGTTTATTCCTAGGTATTTTATTCTTTTTGTTTCAATGGTAAATGGGAGTGTTTCCTTAATTTCTCTTACAGATTTTTCATCATTAGTATATAGGAATGCAAGAGACTTCTGTGCATTAATTTTGTATCCTGCTACTTTACCAAATTCATTGATTAGCTCCGTACTTTTCTGGTAACATCTTTAGGATTCTCTATGTATAGTATCATGTCATCTGCAAACACTGACAGTTTTACTTCTTATTTTCTGATTTGAATTCCTTTTATTTCTTTTTCTTCTCTGATTGCTGTGGCTAAAACTCCCAAAAATATGTTGAACTATGTTAAGTGGACAACCTTGTCTTGTTCCTGATCTAAGTGGAAATGGTTTCTGTTTTTCACCATTGAGAATGATGTTGGCTGTGGGTTTGTCATATATGGCCTTTATTATGTTCAGGTAAGTTCCCTCTATGCCTACTTTCTGGACTTTTTTTTCATAAATGAGTGTTGAATTTTGTTGAAAGCTTTTTCTCTATCTATTGAGATGATCATATGGTTTTTCTCCTTCAATTTGTTAATATGGTTTATCACATTGATTGATTTGCATATACTGAAGAATCCTTGCATTTCCGGGATAAACCCCACTTGTTCATGGTGTATGATTCTTTTAATGTGCTTTTGGATTCTGTTTGCTCGTATTTTGTGGAGGATTTTTGCATCTATGTTCATCAGTGATATTGGCCTGTAGTTTTCTTTCTTTGTGACATCTTTGTTTGGTTTTTGGTATCAGGGTGATGGTGGCCTCGTAGAACAAGCTTGGGAGTGTTCCTCCCTCTGCTATATTTTGGAAGAGTTTGAGAAGGATAGGTGTTAGCTCTTCTCTAAACGTTTGATAGAATTCGCCTGTGAAACCATCTGGTCTTGGGCTTTTGTTTATTGGAATATTTTTAATCACAGTCTCAATTTCAATGCTTGTGATTGGTCTGTTTATATTTTCTATTTCTTCCTAGTTCAGTCTCAGAAGTTTGTGCTCTGCTAAGAATTTGTTCATGTCTTCCAGGTTGTACATTTTATTGGCAGATAGTTGCTTGTCCTAATCTCTCATGATCCTTTGTATTTCTGCAGTGTCAGTTGTTACTTCTCCTTTTTCATTTCTAATTCTATTGATTTGAGTCTTCTCCCTTTTTTTTCTTGATGAGTCTGGCTACTGGTTTATCAATTTTGTTTATCTTCTCAAAGAACAAGTTTTTACTTTTATTGATCTTTGCTATTTCTCCTTCAATTCTTTTTCATTTATCTCTGATCTGAACTTTATCATTTCTTTTCTTCTGCTAACTTTTTTTTTTCTTCTTCTTTCTCTAATTGCTTTAGGTGTAATGTTACGCTGTTTATTTGAGATGTTTCTTGTTTCTTGAGGTAGGATTGTATTGCTATAAATTTCTCTCTTAGAACTGCCTTTGCTGCATCCCAGAGGTTTTGGGTCATCATGTTTTCATTGTCAGTTGTTTCTAGGTATTTTTTTTGTTTTCCTCTTTGATTTCTTCAGGGGTCTCTTGGGTACTTAATAGTGTATTGGTAGCCTCCATGTGTTTATTATTTTTTACAAATTTTTTCCTGTAATTGATATCTAGTCTCAAAATGTTGTGGTCAGAAAAGATACTTGATGTGATTTCAATTTTCTTAAGTTTACCAAAACTTTATTTGTGACCCAAGCTATGATCTATCCTGGAGAAAGTTCCATGAGCACTTGAGAAGTTTAATCAGTTGTTTTTGGATGGAATGTCCTATAAATGTCAATTAAGTCCATCTTGTTTAACGTGTCATTTAAAACTTGCATTTCCTTATTTATTTTCATTTTGGATGATCTGTCCATTGGTGAAAGTGGGGTGTTAAATCCCACTAATATTGGTGAAAGTGGGGTGTTAAATCCCCTACTATGAATGTGTTACTGTTGATTTCCCATTTAATGGCTGTTAGCATTTGCCTTATGTATTGAGGTGCTCCTGTGTTGGGTGCATAAATATGTACGATTGTTATATCTTCTTCTTGGGTTGATCCCTTGATCATTATGTAGTGTCCTTTGTCTTTTCTAATAGTCTTCATTTTAAAGTCTATTTTGCCTGATATGAGAATTGCTAATCCAGCTTTCTTTGGATTTCCATCTTCATGGAATATCTTCTTCAATCCCCTCCTCACTCTCAGTCTGTATGTGTCCCTAAGTCTGAAGTGGGTGCCTTGTAGATAGCATATATATGGGCCTTGTTTTTGTGTCCATTCAGCCAGTCTATATCTTTTGGTTGGAGCATTTAATTCATTTACATTTAAGGTAATTATCAATATGTATGTTCCTATTACCATGTTCTTAATTGTTTTGGGTTTATTATTGTAGGTGTTTTCCTTCTCTTGTGTTTCCTGCCTAGAGAAGTTCCTTTAGCATTTGTTGTAAATCTGGTTTGGTGGTGCTGAATTCTCTTAGCTTTGCTTTTCTGTAAAGGTTTTAATTTCGCCATCGAATCTGAATGAGATCCTTGTTGGGTTTATCTTTGTTGTAGTTTTTTTCCCTTTCATCACTTTAAATATGTCCTGCCACTCCCTTCTGGCTTTCAGAATTTCTGCTGAATGATCATCTGTTAACCTGATGACAATTTCCTTTTATGTTGTTTGTTGTTTTTCCCTTTCTGCTTTTATTATTTTGTCTTTTATTTCATTTTTGATAGTTTTATTAATATGTGTCTTGGCATGTTTCTCCTTGGATTTATCCTGTATGGGACTTTCTGTGCTTCCTGCATTTGATTGACTATTTCCTTCCCATATTAGGTAAGTTTTCAACTATAATCTCTTGAAATATTTTCTCAGTCCCTTTTTTTTTTCTCTTCTTCTTATGGGAACCCTATCTTTAGAATGTTGGTGTGTTTAATGTTGTCCCAGAGGTCTCTGAGACTGTCCTCAATTCTTTTCATTCTTTTTTCTTTATTCTGCTCCTCAGTAGTTATTTCCACTATTTAATTTCCAAGTCACTTATCCATTCTCCTGCCTCAGCTATTCTGCTATTGATTCCTTCTAGAGAATTTTTAATTTTGTTTATTGTGTTGTTAATCGTTGTTTATTTGCTCTTAGTTCTTTAGGTCCTTGTTAAACGTTTCTTGTATTTTCTCCATGCTATTTCCAAGATTTTGGATCATCTTTACTATCATTACTGTGAATTATTTTTTGAGTAGACTGCTTATTTCTTCTTCATTTGTTTGATGCAGTGGGGTTTTACCTTGCTCCTTCATCTGCTGTGTGTTTCTCTGTCTTCTCATTTTGCTTCACTTACTGTGTTTGGGGTCTCCTTTTCACAGCCTGCAGGTTCGTAGTTCCCATTGTTTTTGGTGTCTGCCCCATGGTTATGTTTTTTTCAGTGGGTTGTGTAGGCTTTCTGGTGGAGGGGACTGATGCCTTCGTTTTGTGGCTGAGGCTAGGTCTTGTCTTTCTGGTGGGCAGAACCATGTCCAGTGGTCTGTTTTGGGGTGTCTGTGACATTATTATGATTTAAGGCAACCTCTCTGCTAATGGGTGGGGTTGTGTTCCTGTCTTGCTTGTTGTTTGGCATAGGGTGTCCAACATTGTAGCTTGCTGGTAGTTGAGTGGAGCTAGGTCTTAGTGTTGAGATGGAGATCTCTGGTAGAGCTTTTACCTGTATATATTACATAGAGCTGGGAGGTCTCTGGTGCACCAACATCCTGATTTCGACTCTCCCACCTCAGAGGTACAGGGCTGACACCCGGCAGGAGCCCCAAGACACTGTCAACCCCATGGTCATGTACGTAGGGAGTTTCTTGCCTTTTGGGAAGTCTGCAGTCTTCTGACAGTGTTCAGTAGGTGTTCTGTAGGAGTTGTTCCACATGTAGATGTATTTCTGATGTATTTTTGGGGAGGAAGTTGATCTCCATGTCTTGCTCCTCCACCATCTTGAAGGTCTCCAGAGGTATTCTTAAGAGATCTACCATCATCCAGTTGTGCAAGCCTGTATAACCCTGTCTCTCTCTTTTCTTTCAGAGCACACCCATGGTGTCACCAGCAAAGCCCAGTGGGGTCCCCAGGAAAAGTACGATGGAATCCAGGTGATAAGGTCTACCTTCATTTGTGCTTAGTCTATTTTCACTTGTCTTTAGAAGCTGCGTGCAGAAGTCTTGCACCTAACACGTTAGATTAGTGTTTGCAGCATAGAAACACTGTGCTGGACACTTTGGCAGCTGTGTACAGAAGCCCATAAGTTTGTTTTCTACATCCTTGACTCTACTTCTGTTTTGTAAATAAGTTCATTTATATCCTTATTTTAGGTTCCACATATAAGTGATATCATATGATATTTGTCTTTCTGTGCCTGACTTACTTTACTTAGTATGACAGTCCATCCATGTTGTTGCAAATGGCATTTTGTTCTTTTATATGGCTGTGTAATATTCCATTGTGTATATGTACCACATCTTTATTCATTCCTCTGTTGATGGACATTTAGGTTGCTTCCATGTCCTAGCTATTGTAAATAGTGCTACAATGAACATGGTGGTACCTGTCTCTATTGAATTTTGGTTTTCTCAGGGTATATGCCCAGGAGTGGGATTGCTGGGTTATATGGTAGCTCCATTTTTAGTTTTTAAGGAACCCCCATACTGTTCTCCTTAGTAGCTTTACCAATTTACATTCCCACCAACAGTGTAGAAGGGTTCCCTTTGCTCCACATGCACATGCTCTCTAGCATTTATTGTTTGTAGATATTTTATGATGGCCATTCTGACTTGTGTGAGGTGATACCTCATTGTAGTTTTGATTTACATTTCTCTAATGATTAGTGATATTATACGATTTTAAGTGTTGATGATTAAAATGAAACATGGAAGATCATGAACAATGTTTCAGGTGGGCTGAAAATAATGGCAACAGGAAGAATCACTATCATTCATAATATAGAGCCTCATGGTTTAGAATAAATGTTATTTGTTGCTGTGAACTTATCCTTTTTTATATTTAATTAGTTTCTTTCAAATTCAGTTTTTAAAAATTAAGAATGGCAACTAAATTCAATCACATTGTCATGGGCTGGGCCCATGAGCCATGGCCGCTGAGCCTGTGCATCCGGAGCCTGTGCTCCGCAACAGGAGAGGCCACAACAGTGAAAGGCCCGCGTACTGCAAAAATAAATAAATAAATAAATAAATAAATAATAAGACTGGAGTGGATATTGAGAGCTAAATTAATCTTCAAAATAAATTAACAAAAATCCTTAATGAGCAATAGAAAGAGTGTTAGTGGAAGAAATGGAGAAATAGACTTTGATATATATTTGTTGAATGAATCAATTAATCAATGCATGAATGAGTGATATAATTAATGAACAAAGGAAAGAATGAAATGAGGAGTCAAGGAACTGAGTTTAGTAGAGATACCTTCAGGCTTCAGCTTTCTTATCCATAAATGTAGAGAATTTGAGTTTGATCTCTGGGCATCTTTCTAGCCCTAACAGACCAAGAAAGAGTATTAAAAGATTTCCAACAATAAGACAAAACTGACAAAAATAGAATAAAATGAAGTCTAGAAATGTTATAATACTCATTAATCCCAACAAATTAATTGGTTACAGTATTAATTTTCTAAATATTTAAATAAATTAGGTAAATTTTAAAAATAAATAAATAAGTAAAATTTTTAAAAATATATCTATACACAGATATATACAATTATATATATGAAACAAGACTAATTATCAATACAAATGAAAAAATATAAATGCTCAGTCAGTTGGCCCCAAGGCAAAAAGTTTTGTGCTAAAACTTCAATAAACAGTAACTTTAATTTTTCATATTTTATATAAAGCTCCCAACACAGTGTTTTGCCCTTAATGATCCCTCAGTAAATGTTTGTAGGATAAATGAATGAATTATTAATGATTGTATTATGTAATCAAATATTAAATATTTAGCCTACTTAATATCGATGTATTTAATTCTCTTTCCATATTCATTTTAATTATTTCCATTTACAGTTATAATAAAAATGTGGAGAAAAAGGAAAATGAGTTTAAGCTTCAGTGTGAGGATTTATATTCAGTTTATGAAAGACAATTGGCAGAAATGTTGGGTCATCGTTTCTGTGCGAGGGCTTTCTCTAGTTGTGGCAAGCGGAGGCCACTCTTCATCGCGGTGCATTGGCCTCTCACTATCGGAGCACAGGCTCCAGATGCGCAGGCTCAGCAGTTGTGGCTCACGGGCCTAGTTGCTCCGCAGCATGTGGGATCTTCCCAGACCAGGGCTAGAACCCGTGTCCCCTGCATTAGCCGGCAGATTCTCAATCACTGCATCACCAGGGAAGCCCAAATAAATACTTTTAAACCTCTGTATTTTATAGCTCATCAACAACACTGTCAAAAAATTTGAGAACTATCATGATATAAACAAAACTTCCCCAATCTGTGAACAGGACAAATATTTTATGTATAATATAAGGTGAGTTATAGGTAAGCATAAGATTACAATAGCACTTTTGGAAAAATTATTACTGATATCTTAAATAACAAGAAAGTAGTAATTTCAATAGTTTGTATTTATTTCAAAAGATAGTTATAGAGGCCCTACTCTTTACTATTTTAAGCATAAAGCTACAAGAATGAAATGGCAACTTTAAGGTACTAATGTTTCAGTGGTAAAATCAGACAAATCAACATTTCCAAGAGCCTAATATGCTTTAATTGGTGAAAATCTAGGCTCACTGGGAGCAGTGAAGAAAGAACATCTCAGAGTTTACAGAAAGATTTACAAAAATGTCTCTAGAGACCATTAGAAAAGCTGTAAGATAGGAAAGGAATGTTTTTGGCAGAGGGACATAGAATTGTGGGAGTATCAGATTCAAAATCATAAAGACATGAAAGAGCATGGTTCATCCAAGCACAAAAGAATATTTATTTAATGCCTACTGTGTTCCGGGTGTCTGAGGTGCTAGATATACAATGAAGAACAAGTCTCTAGCTTCAGGGAGCTACAAGCTAGTATTTACAAAGAGTTTGGTAACACAATAATATTCAGAGTTCTGTGTGTGTGTGTGTGTGTGTGTGTGTGTGTGTGAGAGAGAGAGAGAGAGAGAGAGAGAGAGAGAGAGAGGAGATGGATATGAGCTAGATCACATTCTTCTCAGGAAATGTTGAATAAATAAATATAATTGCCTAAACAGCATTTCCCTGCTGCATTCAAAAGTAGTCGTACACTCAAATTAGTCTAAACCTAACACACATTCTCTTCCCACTATCCTCCTACTAGAAACTGCAAATATATTAAAACCAACTATATGCAAATGCTGAGAGCAGAAGATAGGAGTGGATGATGGAGAATTGAGGGGAGAGAGGGGAAATATTTGTAAACTGGAGAAAGGTATCTCGAGAGGACATAAAGCAAATGTCTAGCATAGGACTATGAAGGCAAAACAGTGGGAAGCAGCCGCATAGCACAGGGAGATCAGCTCAGTGCTTTGTGACCACCTAGATGGGTGGGATAGGGAGGGTGGGAGGGAGACACAAGAGGGAGGAGATATGGGGATATATGTATATGTATAGCTGATTCACTTTGTTATATAGCAGAAACTAACACACCATTTTAAAGCAATTATACTCCAATAAAGATGTTAAAAAAAAAATGGATGAGAGGAAAGATGAGCTAATTTTGGATTCTTGAAATTGGATGGATCAATCATACTCCTGTAAGTCTTGAGCCCAGAATTTTGTTGAGAGGGTAAAATTATTTTTCCACTTTTTCTTTTACATTAAAATGATTACCATTCTGGCTTTACTTTGTACCAAGAAACCTCCTAAATCCAGCCAAAGGCATAGTTTGAACTATGTTTGTTGGTGATCAGGTGAAACACAGAGTGTCCAAGATTCTGTCCACCTGCCAGAATTTCATGAATGTACAAACTGGAAGGAGAAGTTGTGGTTACAGGTAGACACAGTGGTTTCAGGAGAGCAAACTCTTGGTCATGGTTTTAAATATCCAATGCCTCATTTGTTTTACCTCGGAAACGTTTAAGGAAAACTCAACTGGAAAATTATTGAAAAGTTTTCCTGGTCTTTAATTCTTTAATTTTAAACCAAAATTCAGATATATTTCATAGTTTGCCATTAATTGTACATTGTTACCAAGGCAGAGTATAAAATAGCAATAATTTGCCATCTCTTTTTTTTTTTTTTTTTGCGGTACGCGGGCCTCTCACTGTTGTGGCCTCTCCCATTGCGGAGCACAGGCTCCAGACGCGCAGGCTCAGTGACCATGGCTCACGGGCCCAGCCACTCCGCGGCATGTGGGATCTTCCCGGACCAGGGCACGAACCCATGTCCCCTGCATCGGCAGGCGGACTCTCAACCACTGCACCACCAGGGAAGCCCTGCCATCTCTTAACAGGTGATGCACCTGCTTAAATCTTGAATTCCAGTACCAATTTGTCAGGAAGTTTGATTTCTTTACCAAACCCTCTCAATTAGGAAAATATTCCTAAATGATATAATGCAGCAGTTCTCAAAATCAAAACCAGATCAACAGCATCAGTATCACTGGAGAACTTGTCAGAACAGGCCTGGCTCTGGACCTATTGGACAAGAAACAATGGAAATTGGGGCTCAGAAGACTACATTTTCACAAGCCCTCAAGGTGATTCTGCTGCACGCTAAATTTGAAAATCACTGGTATAGTGGATCTTTGTGTGTGTGTGAGGGGAATGTGAAGAAAGATGACATCGTACACAAGAAGAATCATCCAAACTGTCTTCGCTAAAACACTTAAGAATTGTCCGGGGTATACTAAGAGAAGATTTCTAAGACCTTTACATTACAAGAACTTTTGATCACTCAGTGGTGGTTAGAGAGAAAGTCTCCCCAAGATCCCTTTCACAGAAAATCCTTAATTAAAGAGAATATGTGCTTATTCAATAAGGTTTTATTTAGAAACACTTTGACTATTTAGCTTGACTCTTATCCAACTTAAAAAAATAATTGTCATTGTTCATTTATATATCTCTCTTCCTTATTAGATGATGAACTTCTTGTGGTTAGGGACCACATCTCACTGACTTTTACACTGCCTTTGTCAGTGACAGAGCCTGGAACACAGTAAGCTATAATAATAATAAATAATAAATGCTATTGGAAGGAAAGAAGACAGTGGGAAGGGAGACTTGGAGGGAGGGAGAGAAAGAAGAATCAACTTGAATAAGATAAAGGAGTTAAAATACGGTTTTCAGACACACAAATTCAATAAAGATTTTACTACGGTGCATGAATTTGATTTTCAAATAGTGTGTGGTCCATGAAATAGAAACATCTCTCAAATTACTCAACATATAATAAAACTACAGAATATAAATATGCGGTTAAGCAGATGCTGTCAGTGTTTGTAGGTGCCAGTTTTTACATATCCTTTTGTAACATTATTCATGCAGTTTTCCTAAGTGTTTCCCCCCAACAAAACAATCCATTTTTCTTAAATAATAATAATTGCTAGCAACCCAACTATAATAAACAACCATACAATAATAGGTCAGTATGTGCCCATACAGAGGAAAGAGAAAGGATTACTTCAGAAAACAGATGTCAGCTTCAAGCTTCCAAGGATTTATTATAAACAGAAATGAGTAAAGAACATGAAAAATACTTTGGCAGTGCTATTTGAATACAGAGCTAATGAAAGGCTATATTCACCATCAAATGTATGCTAACAGCCAAATTGCCAGAAAATCTACTGTTTCAGGAGTAGTCTATGCCAAAACACAGACTACAATTATACATAAAAAATGGTTAAACAAAATGTGGAACAGCAGGATTAACTTTCTACTGGGAAATCTGTTTCAGTATAATTGTGCTGTGTTGTGACAAATAGGAAATATATGCAAATAATGAATTAGAAATCAATTATGGATAAATAAATAAAAGTTACAGAAAAAAAAGAAATTCTAAGAGTAAAATTTGTAAATTAGCCATTATTGTGAAGAAATTTTTTTCTTTTTAATATGCATTTCAATAGAGTAATGATATATATGTAAGCCCATTATAGCTAACCCTGAAAAATTCTTTTCATTTTTTTCATACAAATCATTTTGCTATATGAACAAAATACTAAGAAAAAGTTTTAACATTTTCATTGGAAAAATCCAATATTTTTTAGACACAAGCCTGTCTAGGAAATTTTTTAAATAAAATAAATATCTTATGTTTTGCAATTTTGTGGATCTTACTTATTGATTTTTGTTTGTTTGTAATTGTTGTTGCTGTTTTGAGCAACAATCAAGTGATACCATAAAAAGTAACTTTATAACTTTTAATCACATATATTTCAAATCTCAAATAGACTATGCAGAGAATACATTGTTTAGAAGACCCTGTTATACTACACACTAGTGTGGAGTGAGATGCTACATTTATTTTAAGAGAGGAGGAAAAAAATCTGTATTTCATTTGTTACACTGCTAACTTCACTTTAGGTAATTGCATTCAGCTTTATTATTGCCCAGAGCAATAAATGATTGTTAGTTATTGAAGTCTGAAATGATTTTCTCATTTCCCAGGAGACTCTAGAGATTTACATGGTGCACAGCAGTAACTAATAGATATAATCTGGTCATAATGTAGCTATACAGTGTGTTATTTACTTGCAGAGAACATAGATGTTCAACATTTTAACATTTCCTCAAGAAGAATGAGATATTTCACTCAGTATAAATATTAACTGTATACTGCTCTATCAGAAACTGACCAGAAATAATATTTTGTTAGAATTTATGAAATTATGCATATGTATGGACATGAAGTAATATATAAAGAAGTTTTTTTTCTTTTGTGATTTTTAAAATTTATTTATTTAGAGACTTTTCAAAAAGTATATTGTTTTAAAACGCCTCTCCATAGTTCCAGCATATTTCTAAAATTCCAGCTAAATTATAATATATAACATATAATCAAAGAGAGACAGTACTGCAAATAAATTTAGTGTGAGGTTATTCTGCAAAAATATTTCTTTCATTTTTGAAATTGGCTATTTTTTCCCATTATAAATTTTTAGTTTTATAGGTTTACTCACCCTTCATTCAGAAACTTAGATAAGGATAAGCTTTCTCAGCTTCTTTTTCATGTTAATTTGAGGCCAAAAGCTTGTACAAAGATCTTGGAATACATACAAGGGATGGCATACACACAAACTCAGGACAGCAGAGAAACATGCAAGTTTTTACCAAAATCCTCACTTTCACTGTGCAGAAGGCTATCTTTATTTAACATGAGGGCACTGGCATGTTCTCATTCTTTACAAAATGTACATGTAATGCAAATTTATTACATATGATTCTTGAATAAATAAAATTTTAATGACAGCATAGTGTAATAGGGGCAAATGTTTTATTAAAGGAGATTTTTCTTTTCTTTTTTTTTCTTTCTATCCAACTGATATAAATGTTTTATGAAGGTTTCAGAGTATTCCTCCTGGAAACATTATGGGGCCTGTACTTCTCACAAAGCAGGAGAGATTTTTGCATCTTACTCCCATTAACCCTAATGAGTGTTACCCACAAAACACCTTGTACATCAGAAACAAAAACATCTTTTTTCCCAAATAAAAATTAATAAAATAAAACCAAAAACTTCCCTGGGCTATGCACACAGATTTATATTCCTCAGAATTTAATTTATTATGTATACTATACCCTAAACACATACTAATTCTTTTACTAATTCTGGAAATCCTCACTGAAAACTAGATCTTCAAGGCTTCTTAGCAAAGATTTAATAGCAAAGAGCTTTAGTGAGGACTCATATTCCTCAGACTATAAAATATAGTATAAAGTATCATCATAAATAATTTAAACTAGAGTACAGCAATCACAATAAATGAACAAAGTACATTTTGCAAAGCAATGCCTCTTATTTAAAACAAAATGCTGCCCACTTGCTAACTCAAAAAAGACCAAGTTTTTGCTTTTATGTGTGTCTTCTGGCATTGATCTCATGGAGAGATTTTAAATCGGGGGTATTTTAAGATTCTAATTAGAAATTATTCAGTGTGATATGTAGAAAAGAGAGTATGAGATGCACATTTGGCTTCATTACCAACTAGTTTTTCTAAGCTAGTCTTGGAGAAACAGACTTACCAACAATGGAGAAAAGTGTACTTTTATTTTTAATTTTGCTGAGATGTCACACAGAGAATTTACAGAATGAACCTCACAAATACTTCACTTATATAGAGAAATCAATCCAGCTTAGAAAACACTTTCAAATTCAGGCCTTATTTTTGAAATGTGGATCCCTATGATCTGGGCAAGGCAAGGCCTGATGCAGATTAGGGGAGACTTCATGAAAGAATAGATGTCTGAGCTGAATCCTAAAAACTGGAGTTAGTCCATGGGCATAGGGCATGGGGATGGGGGATGGGCTGAGTAGGGACAGGTATTCGTGGCAGGTGCAAAGGCCGAGAGCTGAGCACACTGTGCATCAGGAGACCTGAAGTACAGCTAGAGCAAAGTCAGAAGGCTAGCTAAAGAAGTCCCATCACAGAGGGAATGGGTAAGAAATTTATGTTATGTTTATATGATGTAAAATTATACAATGATTATAGACAAACTAGCTATACACAGTTTAGCATGAATAGAATTTACTAACAAAATTCAGTGGGAAAAAACAGGATACTGAATATATATCATGTAGAACACTTATGTAAAGTTTAAAAATACATAAACTAATACTGAATTTTTTATGGTTATACACAAACGTAGTCAAAAAACAAAACAAAACAAAACCACAGACCAGAAGAATATGAACCAATATTAGAAAGTTATTGCTCTGGGGAGATTGGAAGAGGAATACGATTCAGGGTGCTTGAGAGGTCTTGATAATTGACTCTCCCCTTTACTAACCTCAGGATTAATTAACAAACAAACAAGCAAAAAAATTGGCAACTGAAGGGCAAAATAGTGCCTCTATTTTGATCAAGTCTAGGTTGAGGACTGTAGTGTAGAAATACAGAAAAATAGATTTCTTAATATTGAAAGTAGACTTAGACAAAATTGTCTACACTGTCACTAGCAGCTCTGGACTTATATAGATCATTCCTGTAGGGTCATATCTTTCTCCCTGTAAAACTGATGTGTTTTTGGAGAGAAATACTGTGATTTTACTGTTTGAGGAGGAGGAGATGAACACCCAGGCCCAGGTTTTTTATCCAGATTCACCAACAAGATAAGCGGCCCCGGGCTTCCCTGGTGGCGCAGTGGTTGGGAGTCCGCCTGCCGATGCATGGGTTCGTGCTTCGGTCTGGGAAGATCCCACATGCCCCGCGGCTGGGCCAGTGAGCCATGGCCGCTGGGGCTGCGCGTCCGGAGCCTGTGCTCCGTAACGGGAGAGGCCACGGCAGTGAGAGGCCCGCTTATCGCAAAAAAAAAAAAAAAAAAAAAAGATAAGCGGCCCCTTCTCAGAAGAGAGGCAAGAGATCAGCTTTGCTGTGCTAATGACAGTTACCTCTATGTATAAGGAAACAGCACATGTGGGCAGTACGATTTCCTCCTCTAGAAGATTTAAAAATAACTTATGAAGAATGCAAACTTCCCACTAGCAGCTATTAGGGTCTGTTTTTCTCCCTGATGTATCCTAAACACCAAGAAGAACTGCTGCCTCACAGTAGGTGCTCAAGAATACTTGTTGAATAAATGAAGAACTTATTTTCTTTAAAAATGTTCTGAAGAAAGCACCACTGAATGTTAACACTCATTTACTTTCGTTGAAGGATACATGTGTATTATGATACTTGCTTGATTCTTCTCTAAGTTTGGAATATTTCCATACACAAAGTATGAGGCTGGACATAATGTTAGCAGTAAAGGTAGACTAAGAACAGATCTTGAAGACACTCGAATGCCTTGTAGATGGGTTAGGTTCTAAGAACAACTGACAAAAATTTATTGAAGCCACACTGCTTCTGAACTTAATGAGCCTGAGTTCCATTTCCTGGGTTAAGGATCACTTTGAACAGAAATGAGGGGAAAGAAAAAGAAATCTGGTAAAGGAAAAAACTTGGCACAAACTATAGAACTATTTTTGCATCCTTCCAGTTCTGATTCTTGACATGTGTTTATGGAAAATCCCTCGTGATGGAAACCATGAATGGAGAAAGATGTTGCCCCTCAGAGCATCTGATTTCATACAGGTATTGAGACAAAAATACTGTTAATGTAGCCAAAGTTCAGTTTGTATGTGGTTTAGTTTTGTTGCAGAGTTTCTTCAATATCCAGTATTCTAGCAATGGTAGGAGAAATAATCTGCTCATTAAAGAGAGTTATTTTACCCCAAAGACAAGAAAGGCAGGTTTTTACAGTTAAATAAGTTGAATAAAATGTATGGCTTTGACAGTTTCCTTTAGCCTTGCCTTTCAAGTAAGCTTAAAGGTGCTTGAGTGAAGACTCATTGGTATTGTATTTAACAGGTAGTTTTCAGAGTCCCAATACTTCATAGAGATCCACCCCCCTAACACACACACAATTACACGTATAGCCTTGCTCACTCCTGTTTTCCCCAATTGTTACACCTCAAAATGGACCTAGCATGAGTTTAACCAGAGTCAGCTTCCCTTCCACAAGTTGGGGAACACAAAATCTCATAGTACTAAGCCCAGATGGGACAGAGGCATTGACATGTACAAAAGATGACTTTTTAACAATTAAAATTAGTGAACGCTTTGTTAGTAACAAAAATAGTGGGGAAGTACTTTCGGTAGTGTAATATGTTTAGAGCATGAAAACAAGGGAGAATCTTAATATTGGCAGAACAATCAAATCTTTCTAAAAATTAATCATCAGCATCAACTTCCTTAAGTGTTTCCTGCTGTTTTTTTTTTTTCTTCTTCCTGAACTTTTGATCACCTAGATATTTAAAGGTTGAAAGAAAACTCTATTTCCTCAGCAGGGTCACACAAGGAAGCAAAACTTCCTCCAAAGTCAGGATAATCTATTCATTTAAACATTTCTCTTTAGGAGCTCATACAATGATGATGTAAAAAATGGGCTTCTGGACCCAGTGTGCCTGTCACAAAATCCTGGCCCCAACACTCACTAGCTTTGAGTTGACCTTGAGCAAATAATTGAACCTCTCTATAATATAGTTTTCTCACCTGAAAATAGGGCAAATTAATATTTGCTAACTCACTGAGCTAAGATGTTAAATAAGTTAATATATCAAAATAGCAGAGTATATAACATAATAAGCAGTCAATAAATGCTGGCAAATGGGTTATTGACATTTTAAATTATTTATAACAATTTACATGACTTTGCCCATTTGCAACATGTCTATTCTAAGTGATAGGTGTATAACGCCAAAACACAGAGGTAACAGTGAAAACATTGAATAACTAACACATTGATTTGAGTTCATGGTTCTTGACCACCTATTTTAGTTAATTCAGTGAGGCAACTGTTTCATTTTGTTTTGATAAATCTTCATCTGGTAAATCCCTAGAGACTTAAATCCTATTTTTATTTCATCCACTTTATTTAATGCCAGATACTGACTACTATTTTTTTTTTAAGTTGTTTGATGCAAAAGATAATGTACTTGCTTCTGGTTTCAATTTTGTCTACATGCTGCTCATGTTTCCTGAGAAAACTGAAGCTCCTGGAAAGTAATCCACTATTTTATTGCATAAAGAGTGCTCATGTCAGCATACAACAAAGAAACTATGTCACACACTAAAAGTGTTAGAAGTAACTATTAGTAATTTAATAAGTCGCCTGAAGTGAGGACTCCAGGCAGCAGCTTGGTCATGGGTGGTCATGTTCTCTACCAACAGACCCTGCGATCTTGGCCACAATGATTTATTACAGTGGACATCTAACTTCAGGGTGTCCAGGGGCTTTTGAGATGACATGAAGTGAGAGTGTTACTTCACAAGGACACTGATAGCCAATCTTCTTCCTGGGTAGGATTGGACTGGGAGACACATAAAGAGGTAGCTCGTTGGTGGTGGAAATGGAAGTGAAAACATACCAGAAGGAGCTCAGACAAGGCAGAAACTGGATGCTGACTGCGGGGGATGGGGCCCAGGCAGCTGAGAAAACAATGAGACAACTTGCATTGGCTCAGAGGCTGCATTCCAGTTGCCACAAGGTTTAGCTGTTCAGTGTTTCTTATTCTTGCTTAAAACGGCTTTTTTCTGGCTTTCCTCGAAGATTGGCTAAGATTCCTGTTTCCCTTATTTTTTGTAAGATTCCGTGTATGAAGTAACCTGAATGAATCTGTTTCTTGCAAACAAAAGAACCTATATAAGAATCAAAATAACACAAATAATGGTTAACTTTGGGACTTAAAATATGAACCATATTAATGCAGTTTATTAGTGTACATATGTTCAATAATGAAAAAAATTACATTTCCAGGATTTTAATACTGGACAAATCTTTTACATTCTATAGCAAAATTTTTTGTTTTCCATCCCTAATCTATGGGGGGATGTATGAGTATATTTCCCTAAACAGTTCATATTTTGAGCATTTGTGTGGATATAATGCATTGGGGACTTGATGCTAATTTCATATAGCAATATTACAGTGATTATTATAGCCTTATTTTAAAATAATATCCTTATTTACATTGTTCATATTAGAAAACTTTAAGGATATAGAATTCTTTAAAAAATCCATTGTGCTTTAACTTATACATAAGAAAAATGATTAGTTTTTTCAGTTATTACAAAATATATATTTGATAAGTTGTCTTGGACAGTAACAGTTTGAGTTTTTGTTCATTTGCTTAAAATTATTCTCTAGATATTATTCTATTTGAATAGCTGATGTTTTTGTTTTCCTATATGGAGTGTATGTAAACACTTTATTTTTAAATAGCCAAAAAAACCCACTATTAGAATAAGTTGTCGTCCTAAGTGCTCCCATACGCATTCTGTGAATGCCTATCTTTTCAACTAATTTATTTGTCTGCTTGTCAGTGTCCCTCACTAGCTTATAAACTTCTAGAAGAGAAAAACTACATCTCCTGTATCTTATATCCTCATCATCAGGAACATAGTAGGCATTCAATAAATATGTGTTAAATTACACAAGTGAAAAACAAACAAAGCCTATAAAACCACCTTTTAAAGTACTGTAAAAGATACATTAACTTATGTGCTTATGGCAAAAACTAAATGCTTCCATCCAATATCCACTTAAATTACTTTTAGACTTATAAGGTCATTATGCTCTGAAGATGATGAAAGCAGATGGGATAGTTCAATGCTTTACCCCAGGAAGGGGAAGGAAAGTGATGAAAATTTATCAGCAGAAGTATAAATCAGTAAACATATATTAAATGTTAAAACATTTGAAACTTAACACAGTAGGCACTTCCTGTGACCATTAAGTAATTTAAATATTGATGATAATTTTGATATTAGTGACCTTTGATACTGAAGTATTGAAAGCATAGCAAAATATGTCTTTTCCTGCCCTTTCTTTTGTGCATTTAAATGTGAAGCACTAAGGCTCGTGCCACTTTATTCTGATGGAGGTGGAAGGGGAGATGGAGGTGGAAGCCTGCCACTGAATTTGAATTATGTAGGGAACATAGCCGTGTTGTACTCTCTTGTCAATATCTCCTTCCAGCTGGTGCTGACATAATTAGGCACATCAAGCACAGAAGAAGACATTTTAAATTCAAAGCACTGTTCCAAGTCCTGTGAGTAGCTATGAAAGGTGCCTGAAGTAATCAATAACACATGGTAAGGTGTGCAGTTGTAGTAGGTTATCCACCCACCTTGGGTCTATTATAAGGCATAAAGAAGTAGAAAAGCCAAGATTGTTAACTTCTTAAAAAGTAGCCTTGTTTAAAGAGTTGACTTATTAGTACTGAATTTTCTTTAAAAAAACTACGAACTTAGAATTGAATCTTTCATCACCAGCATAAAGCAGATAAATGTAAACTACCTGAGACAAGAAACTTTAACTTCCTTTGTTCTCCACTATACTCTCAGTATCTAACATGGTATGTGTCATTTAATAAGTGATCAATAAGTATTTGTCTAACAGAATGCATATGTAAATGGGGAGTCCTGGTCTTACTTATCCTTATTAGCCAAGTGGGAATATAGTGTACATTATGGGATTGTTATGTGGATTAGAAATAAATTAGATAAAGCCTCTAAGCATCTGTAGCAACAACTGCTGTTCCATAAAGTAGGAGATCCATGTAAATATAATATATAATTGAAATTTTAATGGAGTATGGTATACATTTTGGCTTTTAAAAATATGTCCCTCGCTGTCTTGCCTGACTTTCACTGCATCTTCTCTCACCAAATCCTTCTTCCTCATTCTTTTCTGGCCCTCTACATCCTAAACATTTGTTAAGCAGAACAATTTAGTTATCATTTTAAAACTGATCTTCAAAGCTCATGACTTGAGGGTCTCAGCTGCTACTGTAAAAGGCTTCTCAAAGTATTTTTCCAAACAAAGACATTTTTCTCCCAAGAAAAATTTTGGTGGCAGCTGAGATTAATTTTTTACCCACTTCATATATGTAATTTCTACTGTCATTCATAGAAAGTTCTGTCACAGTTGAAAAAAGACACCATATGGAGGAAGGTCTGTAAATACCTTCTTACAGCATGTAGGGGTATAAATTTAGTTTGTGATCCCAAAGATTTTAGATTAAAATAATCTAAATGGTGATTCTTAACCACAAGGTAGAATTCTAAGGAATCTCTGAGAGAAGAGAGGTTGAATGTGGAGTCTCTCAGCTCTTAAATATAACACTTTCATTAACTTAATAGATAAATATTTCTTTGGAAAACCATGCTTAAATGAAAAAAGCGTGAAAGCTGGAGGAATAATCAGAAAATTGTTGCCCAACAAAAATTCTATGGCATAAGGGTGGGGACCTGGTCCTGCCCTATAGCAAGCTGGCACAAGCCCCAAGCCCCCACAGGCCAAAGCACCAATTGCATAGGAAGATGGACCCACCCTCCACTGGCCAACAGCCACTGCATCAGGCAGAGCCTTGCAGCCAGCCAGGCCAGGGACCAGCCCATCTTACCAGTGCAGCCATAGTAATTGACCCCACAAAAACACAAGTGCACATGTAGCCCACATAGAAGTCACCCTATAGCATATAGCTCTGGTGACCAGAGGTGAGTGTACTGCTGGGTTCCATTGGATATCTTCTCCAATTTCAGAAAATGAAAACAACTTACCAAACATATAGAAATTAACACAAAAAATTGGGGAAAATGAGGAGACAGAGGAATAAATTCCAAATAAAGGAATAAGAAATAACCTTAGGAAAAGAACTAAACTAAGTGGAGTTAACAAATACCCAATAAAGAATTCAAGGATGTTTGCCAAACTTAGGAGAAGACTGGATTAACACAGTGAGAATTTCAACAAAGAGCTAGAAAATATAAAAGCTGAAGAATATAATAACCAAAATTAAAAAAAAGCAAACACTAGAAGGAATCAACAGTAAATTAAATGATATAGAAAAATGAATCAGCGATCTGGAAGACAGAGTAGTGGAACTCACCCAAGTTGAATGGAAAAATAATTTTTTTTAATGTTTAGAAATGAGGATAGTTTAAGAGATTTCTGGGACATCAAGCATACTAAAAATTGCTATAGGGATCCCAGAAGGACAAGAGAGAGAGAAAGGAGCAGAGAATTTATTTGAAGAAATAATACCGGATAGCATTCCTGAAGTGGAGAAGGAAATAGATATCCAGGTCCAGGGGCATAGAGAGACCTAAACAAGAGGAACTCAAAGAAGCCCACACTGAGGCACATTATGATTAAAGTGGAAAAAATTTAAAGATAAAGAGACAATCTTAAAATCAGCAAGAGAAAAGCAACTAGCTATGTTATGTACAAAAGGAACTATGCGTAGATTATAAGACTGTGAGTAGATTTTTCAGCAGAAACTTTGCAGGCCAGAAAGGAATGGCATAATATATTCAAAATGATGGGAGAAAAAACCTACAACCAAGAATATACTATCCAGGAAGGCTATCATTCAAATTTGAAGGAGAGAGGGTTCTACAGTCAAGGAAAAGTAAGAGTAAAGCACCACTAAACTGGCTTCACAAGAAATATTGAAGAGACTTAGCTAAGTGGGGAAAAAATGCACAACTAGAAATATGAAAATGATGAAAGGATAAATGTCACCAGTAAAGGCAAACACACAGTAAAGGTAGATCAAATACTTATAAAGTTAACAGGAAGATTAAAAGACAAAAGTAGTAAATCATTTACATCTAGAGTAAGTAGTTAATGGATATGTAAAATATAAAAAGCCAAAATATTAAACTTTGAGGGGGAGAATTAAAATGTAGAGTGGTTAGAGTGCATTCAAACTTAAGAATCACCAACTTAAAATAATCATATATATAAATACACACACACAAAAAGAGAAAAGAATGCAAACATAACACTAAAGATAGTTATCCAAAAACAAGGGAAGAGAACAAAAGTAGAAGAAAGGAATAGAAAAGACCTACAAAAACAAGCCCAAAACAACAAAATGGCATTAAGTAAATACCTATCAATACATACATTAAATGTAAAGGGACTAAATGCTCCAATCAAAAAACATAGAATGGCTGAATGGATACAAAAACAAGTTCCATCTATATGCTACCAACAAGAGACTCACTCTAGTTCTAAAGACACACACAGACTGAAAGTTAGAGGATGGAAAAATGTGTTATATGCAAATGGAAATGAAAACTAAGCTGAGGAAGCAATACTTATACCAGACAAAATAAATTTTAAAACAAGGACTGTAACAAGAGACACAGAAGGAAATTATATAACGATAAAAGGATCAACCGGGCTTCCCTGGTGGCGCAGTGGTTGAGAGTCCACCTGCCGATGCAGGGGACATGGGTTCATGCTCCCGTCCGGGAAGATCCCACATGCTGCAGGAACGGCTGGGCCTGTGAGCCATGGCCGCTGGCGTCCGGAGCCTGTGCTCCACAACGGGAGAGGCCACAACAGTGAGAGGCCTGCGTACCGCAAAAAAAAAAAAAAAAAAAAGGATCAACCAACGAGAAGATATAAAAATTATAAAAATATATGTACTCAACAAAGGAGCACCTAAGTAAATAAAGCATATGTTAGCAAACATAAGGGAGAAATTGACAGTAATACAATAATAGTAGGAACATTTAACACCCACTTACATCAATAGACAGATAATCTAGACAGAAAATATACAAGGAACCACTGGCCTTAAGTAACACATCAACCCAGAGGGAATCCATAGGTATATATATGGAACATTTTATATAAAATCAACAGACTACACATTTTTTTCAAGTGTACATGGAACATTCTCCAAGATACATCACAAGCTTGGCCACAAAACTAGTCTCAATAAGTTTAAGAAATTGAAATCATTTCAATCACCTTTTCCAAACAGAAAGGTATGATATTAGAAATGAGCTACAAGGAAAACAAAAATACAGAAAGGCTAATCAATATGCTACTAAACAACCAATGGATTGCTGAAGAAATCAAAGAGGAATTCACAAAATACCTGAAGAAAAATGAAAATAAAAACACAACGATCCAAAATCTATGAGATGCATGGGCTTCTCTGGTGGTGCAGTGGTTGAGAGTCCGCCTGCTGATGCAGGGGACATGGGTTCGTGCCCTGGTCCAAGAAGATCCCACATGCCACGGAGTGGCTGGGCCCGTGAGCCATGGCTGCTGAGCCTGCGCGTCCAGAGCCTGTGCTCCACAACAGGAGAGGCCACAACAGTGAGAGGTCCACATACCGCAAAAAAAAAAAAAAAAAAAAAATCTATGAGATGCAGCAAAAGCAGGTCTAAGAGGGAAGTTTATAACAATACAAACCTACTTCAGAAAACAAAGCAATCTCATTAACAATCTAACCTTGTCCATAAAGGAACCAGAAAATAAAAGAAATCCCAAAGTTAGTAGAAAGAAAAAAAAAATCAGAGCATAAGTAATAAAACAGAGACTAAAGAAAGAGAAAAGATCAATGAAACTAAGGGCTTGTTCTTTAAAAGATAAAAAAAAATTGATCAGCCTTTCACCAGAGTCAACAAAAAGAGAGAGGGCACAAATAAATAATGTCAAAAGTGAAAGAGAGGCTATAACAGACACCATAGAAACACAAAGAGTGATTACCATGAACAGAAAGAAAATACACCAATAAAGTAGACAACCTTAAGAAATGGATAAATTTCTAGAAATGTATCCTCTCCCAAGATTGAATCAGGAAGAAATTAAAAAATATGAATAGACTGATTACAAGTAATAAAAATGCATCAGTAATTTTTGAAACTCACAACAAACAAAAGTCCAGATAGACAGTTGAACAGGTGAATTCTAGCAAACATTTAAAAAACAGTTAACACTTATTCTTTTCAAACTATTCCAGAACAATTGAAGAGGAAGAAACATTACAGAATTCATTCAATGAGGCCAGCATCACCCTGATACAAAAACCAGACTAGGACACCACAGTAAAGGAAAACTACAGGCCAATTATCTCTCATGGACATAGATACAAAAGTCCTCAACAAAATATTAGCAAACCAAATTCAATAATACATTAAAGAGATTATACACCATTATCAACTGAGGTTTATTCCAGGGATGCTAGGATGGTTCATTATCCTCAAATCAATCAATGTGATACAGCACATTATCAAACTGAAAATAAAAAAAATAGCATCATCTTAATAGATGTATAAAAATCTTTTGAAAAAATTTCACATCCATTAATGATAAAAACTCTACAGAAAGTGGGTATAGGGGGAATACACTTCAACCCAATAAAGACCACATATGATAAGCCCGACTTATCATATTAGCCCAGCTAACATCATACTCAACAGTGAAAAGCTGAAAGCATTTCCTCTAAGATCAGGAATAAGACAAGAATTTACACTCTCCTACTCTTATTCAACATAGCATTTGATGTCCTAGCCAAAACAGTCAGACAAGAAAATAAATAAAAATAATGGGAAAGGAAGAAGTAAAACTATCATTGTTTGTAGATGACATGATACTACATATAGAAAATCCTAAAGATGTTACCAAAAAACTACTAGAACTAATAAGTGAATTCAGTAAATTTGCAGGATACAATGTTAACATACAGACATCTGTTGTGTTTCTATACAGTAATGAGTAACTATTTGTAGGAGAAATTAAGAAAACAATCCCATGTATAATTGCATCAAAAGAATAAAGTACCTAGAAGTATATCTAACAAAAGAAGTAAAAGACTTGTACTCTGAAAACTATAAGACATTGATGAAAGAAATTGAAACCAACACAAACAAATGAAAAATATACTGTGCTCATGGACTGAAATAATTAATATTGTTAAAATGACCGTACTACTCAAGGCAATCAACACAGTTAATGCAATTCCTATCAAAATACGAAAAGATTCTCTACCAAACTAGAAAAAAATAATTCTAAAATTTGTATGGAAATGCAAAGACTCCAAATAGATAAAGCACTCTTGATAAAGTAAAACAAAGCTGGAAGTATCACCCTCCCTGGTTTCAAAATATACTACAAAGACCCAGTAATCAAAACAGTATGGCACCTCTGCAAAAAAAATGTACACATAGATCAATGGAAGAGAATAGAGAGCTCAGCAGTAAACCCATGTTTGTATGGTTAATTAATCTATGACAAAGATACAAGAATAAACAACTGAGAAAAGACAGCCTCTTCAATAAATGGTATTGGGAAAACTGGACAACTATAGGCAAAAGAGTCAAACTGGGCTATTTTCTCACATCATATACAAAAATAAACTCAAAATGGATTACAGACTCAAATGTAAGACCTGAAACCTTAAAACTCCTACAAGAAAACATAGGCAGTATACTCTTTGACATCAGCCTTAGCAATAATTTTTTGTTTTTGTTTTTGCAGTACATGGGCCTCTCACTGTTGTGGCCTCTCCTGTTGCAGAGCACAGGCTCCGGACACGCAGGCTCAGCAGCCATGGGTCACAGGCCCAGCCGCTCCACGGCATGTGGGATTCTCCCGGACCGGTACACGAACCCGTGTCCCCTGCATCGGCAGGCGGGCTCTCAACCACTGCGCCACCAGGGAAGCCCCTGCAATATTTTTTTGGATCTGTCTCCTTAGGCAAGGGAAACAAAAGCAAAAATAAACAAATGGAACTACATCTAACTAAAAACTTTTGCACAGCAAAGAATGCTATCAGCAAAACAAAAAGGCAGCCTACTGAATGGGAGAAGATATTTGCAAATGATGTATGTCATAAGGGGTTAATATTTAAAATATACAAAGAACTCATACAACTCAACTTCAGAAAAACCCCAAACAACTTGATTAAAAAATGGGCAGAGGTCCTGAATAAACATTTTTTCCAAAGACATACAGATGGACAACAGACCCATAAGATTTTCAAATCACTAATCATCAGGGAAATGCAAATCAAAACCACAATGAGATACCACCTCAAACCTGTCCAAATGGCTATTATCAAAAAGACAACAAATAACAAATGTAGTGAGGATGTCGAGAAAAGGGAACACTTGTGCACTGTCGGTGGGAATGTAAATTGGTGTAGTGGCTATGAAAAACAGCATAAAGTTTCCACAAAAAATTAAAAATAGAACTGCCATACAATACAGTAATTTTGCTTCTAGATATTTATCTGAAGAAAACAAAAACATTAATTTGCAAAGATATATGCACACCAATGTCCATTGCAGCATTATTTACAATAGCCAAGATATGAACGCAACCTAAGTGTCCATCAGTAGATGAATGGATAAAGAAGAAGTGATATATATATGTATATAAAATGGAATATTACTTAGTCATGGTTAATAAAATGAAATATTGCCAACTGTGACAACTTGGATGGATCTAGAAGATATTATGCTGCATGAAATAAGTCAGACAGAATAAGATAAATAGGGTATGATCTCATTTGTATGTCAAATCTAAAAATAAAGCAAACAAACAAAACAAAATGAAAATAAACTCATAGACACAGAGAACAAATGGGTGGTTGCCAGAGTGGAGGATGTTGAGGGGGAACAAAATAGCTGAAGAGGATTAAGATGTACAAACTTCCAGTTATAAAAAAAATAAATAAATAAGCCATGGTGATGTAATATACAGCCTAAGAAATATGGCCAATAATATTTTAATAACTTTGTATGGGACAGGTGGTTACTAGACTTCTCATGGTGATCATTTCATAATGTATTCAAATGTCAAATCACTATGTAGTACCCCTGAAACTAACATAATACTGTAATTCAACTATATTTCAATAATAAAAAAGAAAAATTCTACATTATAAAGCATTAGAGGAATGTAAGTCAGTGTTTAATGAGAATAAATTGTATCTATTTACAGTATTCTTCAAGATGATACAGTCCAAGGCATAATCTGTGCCTTAGACTGGGCAAGTGTACATGGTTTTGTAACATGCCATCTATGTGTACCACCTGTCCATAACCTGAAACGAGCAACAGAGTCAAAGCTTGTGATGTGACATAAAGTGGTATTTATCTTTTGTCTGATGGATGTCAATGCTGGTCTATAACATTTACTAATTGCCTCTAGTGAAAAATGTCTCATATTAATAAAAAATAGGATACAAAATTGTAAGGCGAATAGTAGATATTTTATTCTATATGGTTGGAGGAGAGCAGTAATTATGATTGTAACCTTCTAATAGCAGTTAGTGCTCTTTCAGACAAAATGTTTCCCAATTTCCTACCGTATGTGTTAAAAGAGCTTGCAAGCATTACTAAACAAATTTTCTGTCCTCTGAGAAGTAGAGGACAAGGTGGGATTTGATGTACAAGAGATTTACTGAGGGAAATTGTGTGAAGGATAAAGGGGAGAAAGCAGGAGTCAGTTGGCAGGGAGAGCCTGCAGACGATGAGATTAGTCTGAGCCCTGGGGAAGGAGAGGGGGAAGCAAGGAGGCTTGGGAAGAAAGGCTCTTAGGCTGCAGCACCGTCCTAAGAAGGTTTTGGCCAGGCCAGTGGAGTCCTGAGCCAAAGTTGCCCTCCAGAGGACTCTGCCTGTTTCCTGCAGCCACCTGCACATTATCCCCGCTGAGAGCAGCCTGGGGGAAT
Source organism: Grampus griseus (assembly GCF_964374135.1). Taxonomy (NCBI): domain Eukaryota; kingdom Metazoa; phylum Chordata; class Mammalia; order Artiodactyla; family Delphinidae; genus Grampus; species Grampus griseus. Next base: position 42,862,774 of record NC_139011.1, on the reverse strand, counting down.
GTGGCCTGTGACAAGCACTGGTTATAGATCCACAAGGGCAGCAGCGGGGTCAGTAGACTCTGCCCCCTCAGTAGGAGATCTGAGCAATTGTGTTTCCATGTTCACCACATTTTCCAAATAGGGAACTGTTTGGTTTTGAAGAACAGTTTTAAAATTCTAACCTGGCAGACAATAAATTTAACCTAGGCTGTTTAACAGATCTGAAAACCAAATCACCTTTATCTTTGCTTTCACAGCATCAACTTTCCCTACAAGTAATCTGTCCTAAAATAGGAAGTCCTCCAATGAAGGACTTCTGGTTATATGGAGAATTACATAGTTCACAGTTTCTAAAATGTTATTCGTTATGATTAACAAATAAGATTATTATCTGTTATTCTAGTAATATATATTCTAGTAATATATTTATCCATTTAACAAGTAATGGAGTGCCTGCTGAATGCTAGACAAAATAGGTATCATTTCTTTCCAACCTTTATAGTATTATTATGCACAGAACATGCACTTAGCATAGCAAGTTATTTTCAGATTCCAGAGTCTAGGAGACATAGCACCTGTAAAATATAAGGAACTCAACAAGAACTTGGTGACTGAATGTGCAATGAAATTCACAGTCACCTTGAGAAGGCATATTGTGCTAGACCTTTTCAGAGGGCTCATACGCCTGTCCAATAGAATAAACTTAAACTTATCTACCCAAGAATATTTATTCAAAATAATGTATTTTTAAGTAAATAAAAAGTTGAGAACTAAAAAAATTATGAATAGTGATTCAGTCATGTTACATTTCCAAAAATTTTCTGCTTTGAGAACATATGTTTGGTTTCACTTTTATGATTGTTTATATTTGATATTTAAGGCTGTGCTTTCTGTAGTTTAATCTTTGCAGATAATATAAAACCCAGAATATAAACCACACACTTAATGATGAGATTTTCTTGAAACCAAAAATGAAATTTTTTAAAGCACGGGGCATTTTAGCCTGACTTAAAAACATCTTGATTTTTCTGTTCTCAGCTAACTATATGGCTTTATAAACTCTGTTTCCAATAAGATCATATTCTATTGTTTAACAAGAAAAATTAATAAAACAAAACCATAACTTTAGAAACAGATGGTACTATGTCCTTTTTTCCAGTCATGACATATCAAGGTGTTTTATAATAGTAACCCAAGCAGAAAACTATAGTGATATTGTGGTTTTTAAAAAAATTCTTGTTTCTTTTAGTTCTATAGACATTTAAGAGACTGAGAGAGGGTCTATTATCACAATAAAAAAAGTCAAAAGTACTAAAATTGACCCCTACATTTACACACTATTTCCTGAAATCTTATAAATCACCCATAGTACCTTTTTCATATCCCTCCTGAAAGATCACTGAGGAATTAACTACAGGGTTTTAAAAGCTGAAGGAATGTTTAAGCACTGCAGGATTTGCACAAGCCATCAGATGCTACCCACATTTGGAAGACAGACATTTATTATGTATTTGTCGCCTGGCCTATTTTAGGTCTTGTTGTATAGCTCGATACTTTTAAAATAATAGAAAATCATTACAGGTAATAATTATGTGAGGTCTTGATTTAATTGCCAATTTGGAAACTAAGCCTAAAGCGTTTTTAATTGTTATTTTGTAAGCTTTTAGAGTTTCCAGTTACCCCGTCAGTTCCTAAGAAATAACAAAATACATTTTGTAGTTAAAGTGAGAATATTTCCCTGTCAAAAATTGCCTGTTTTTATTATTGTAAGAATTGGTCCACTGAACTTAGCTCAGCCTCCAAGGTCTCAGCGAGAATGCTATGATTAATGAGGTAGCCATTAATGTCAGTAGATTGAACAACCAAAATCTGATTATATTAAAGTGCTTCCCAAACATTAGGGTCACATTAACAGTTTATTGAAACAAGCTGATAAAATTTAAAATGGTCATCTAATTCCCTTGGGTTCCTAATTGTTGCATGATAAATCACTCTGTAGAGAAATCTATTACAATGTTCCAAATGAGAAAATGTGATTTACTGTACCATTACTAGGGTATATGAAGCACTTCAGTTCTTTAACAGGAGATTTTGCTAGAATGAGAAAAAACTGTTCAGATTTTTTTTTTTTTGGAACGGTCTGGCCTTCAATAAAACCTCTTAATGATAAATCTTCCAACTATGAATTGGGAAGAAAAATGATGCATTTTATGATCCTGCATTATGTAAAAACAAGTTACATTAAAGTTCCTTATGTGTCGATTACTGAAAGTTCAGCGTGAATGAGCCTTTATTGACGCTCATCTACTCTTCAGGAGGAAATCACTGCAGAAATCAACTGCACCCTATAAACTAGCTGAAATATTTCGCCACTGTGGAAATATGGTCAAATCCTCTCCAGAGACTAATGTCTCTGCTTTGAAAGATAATTTTTAGGGGTACAAGCGGAACAAGTGAAATCTTTTGCCTGTTCAGGCTTCAGATCACATGTCAATCCCTGAATGCAGCATTTCCAAGAATGGCCCCATAGTTTCATGTACGGTTAAGCAGTTAAGACCATGTCATCATTTATTCCTGGAAAAACCACTGGCCAAGAGATGGCAGGAGGAAGTAAGCATTTCTGAGAATGGCTGGAAAAGGCGGTAAACCCCATTGTTTTGGTGTAACTGATGACAAAGTTAAAGGAAAGTCACATAAGCATGTGCAAATAATGGGAAACTGTTAATCTATGCAGTGTTTATGGTGAAGGAATATTCTGGGCTTTGATACACTAAATTATTAGAATGATTATTCAAATTCAAAGAAAAAAGTATATCCAGGCAGATTTCTTTGACATTCTCTTCTCCCCAACACAGAGTGGAATTTGAGCCTCCCTTTCTACAGTCTAAGTTGACTGCATAAACCTTTAACAAAGCACTCACCAAATTGTATTGTAATAATTTATGTGTTTATGTCACCTACTAGCTCTTCAAGGACAGTGATCATATTACAAAATAACTGTTCAATTCTGGACACTATTAAAAAGTCGATGGACAGTAAATGTTCACAAAATGTTTGTTGAATAAATAATGAAGTGAATGAATGAATTTAAAAAAACGAATGGCTCTCCAAATGGTTCATTTGCCATTTTATTTCCCAAGTATTCTGTGGCTATTTTACATGTTTAACTTATGATCAGGTTATCTTTAAAAATTCCTTCTGTGCCTTGTTTTTAATCATATTTTTCATACCAGAAATGATTGCATTGGTATCAATTCTCTTTCAATTGCCCACATGTCCCACCAGGAAAGACTATGTGAGATGAGTAATGCTTGGTGTGAGTACATCCAGTATATTTTAGAAACTCAGAAGACAGAGTGGTTCCAGAGTGGACTATGTGTTTAGGTGGCTGGGTAGGGGACGAAGAGAGACCTGTCAGTGCCTGGAGTGGTGGTTGCACTTGTAGCTGAGGTCAGCCTATACTCAGCCCCTGAGAAAGCAGGGTTATTGGAAAGGCTGGTTGGGTTACCTGGAAAATTGTGACAACAAATCCTGTAATTACCACTGGTATTTTAAATGTTCCCAGGAAAGTTCAGATACACTTATCACATTTTGCTTACCTAATTTATAGTGGAAAACTCTTTAAAGAGATTTTCAAGAGTGTCCACATGCTTCTTGGTAATCTTTTCAGAATCTTGACTTGAGGAAGGGATTGTGTGGAAAGATAATATGTAGAGCAGAGAGAAAGCTTAGAACTACCTTAGGTAAAAATGGGTGGGTCACATAGATGCCTTCAATCAAATATCAGACCCTTTCATTTTCTATAGCAAAACTTTTATAAGAATAAGAATAAAATGTATCTGTATTGAATCAAAGAAGTTAAATGTTTCTGTGTTTCAAGGCTTACAGAATTCGTAATACAACTAGCAGGAGAGTGTGCAGAATTTCAAAAAACTGTATCACTTTCTCTTTACCCCAGAGAAAGTATTATTCTTTGATATAGTGTATTTAAAATATTATTCTTATTTAGTTGCTAGAATCTTCCTCCTAAATTTTAGACCTTAAACTAACATAAACTAACCTTCTATTTTGTTTCTGTTGTTGACAAACACAGAGCACTCATGTTTTGATAACACATGACTTACATCCTTATTTCCCTCAAGCATTTATTCAAATTTCTTCTTATCCGGAATTTTTTTTTTTTTTACCAAAATACCTAAAATAGTACTTTCCGTCACCATGCCCCCTGATCCTTAAAAAAAAAGTCTTCAGAACACTAGACATATTAACATATTATATATTTCTTTTTTAAACTTATTGTCTACTTTCATCCACTTAAACATAAGCTCCATAAAATTGAGAGTTTATTTTTTATTCATAGGTAAAACCCCAGTGCCTGGAACAATGTCTGGAACATTATAGGTGCTCAATAAATATTTGCTGAATAAAAAAAGTAGAGGAATCAGATTGTATTCATTACAAAGGCATCTTCAGTTTGCAGAAGAGCAAGTCATTTATAAAAATTGGAATTCGTGGGGGAGAGTTTTTGACAAATTTGAATTACATCATTTCTGATGGGATTTCAGTAAGCATTAAGTTGAAATGGATATTAATTGAGCATCAGGAAGGAAAATAGGAAACAAAGGTACTGGGTCATACAAAAATTGAATTTCTTTCCTTAAGTAATTAGACAACAGTTTGGCTCGGTGGCATTTCAAGTTCCGTCAGTTCACAAATACCATTCTCCCTCATTTTTCTAACTTCAAAGACCTCAAAACTTGGAGGAAAAGACTTGTATTTACTAAAAATGTTAGGGGAGACATGGTTGGTGTTATGCTCAAGGAGACAATACAGGGTTCAGTTGGTCCCTAGATCTGTGCTCATCTCCACTGTAATCCAAAAGCACACATCATGATTCTGAAGGTAGGTAGACAAGCTGTCAAATTCAAAACAGTATTACTAACTATACAATCCCAGCAACCATTTATGGTCATACCCATCTGAATGAAAGCTTTCTTTTGAATCTAAACTAATCTGATTAAAAAAGTAAATACTAAATTAAAAACCACTGTGGATTGAATTCACATTTTCCTTGGTATCATTCACTTTTTTTCCCCATAGGTTTAGTCATAATTTGGGTTTCTTCTCCTGTGAATTGCATATTCATATCCTTTGTCTATATTTTTCCTAATAATTGTTCAAATTTTACTTATTATTTTGTAGAATTTCTTTTGATACTATTCTGGATGCTAATCCCTGGGTGATTATATGGATTGCAAATATCTTTTCACTTTCTTTTTACTTTATGCTTTTGATGCATAAACGTTTCTGTTCTAATGTAGTCAAATTAATCAAGCATTTCTTTTTTTAAAAAAAATTTTAACATCTTTCTTGGAGTATAATTGCTTTACAATGCTGTGTTAGTTTCTGCTGTATAACAAAATGAATCAGCTATACATATACATACATCACTGTATCTCCTCCCTCTTGTGTCTCCCTCCCACCCTCCCTATGCCAACCTCTAGGTGGACACAAAGCACCGAGCTGATCTCCCAGTGCTATGTGGCTGCTTCCCACTAGCTATCTATTTTACATTTGGTACTGTATATATGTCCATGTCACTCTCTCACTTCATCGCAGCTTACACTTCCCCCTCTCTGTGTCCTCAAGTCCATATTCTATGCCTGCGTTTTTATTCCTGTCCTACCCTAGGTTCTTTAGAACCTTTTTTTTTTTTTTAGCATACAGTATTTGTTTTACTCTTTCTGACTTACTTCACTCTGTATGAGAGTCTCTAGGTCTAACCACCTAACTACAAATAACTCAATTTCATTTCTTTTTTGGCCGAGTACTATTCCATTGTATATATGTGCCATATTTTCTTTATCCATTCATCTATTGATGGGCACTTAGGTTGCTTCCATGTCCTGGCTATTGTTAATAGAGCTGCAATGAACATTGTGGTACATGACTCTTTTTGAATTATGGTTTTCTCAGGGTATATGCCCAGTAGTGGGATTGCTGGGTGGTATGGTAATTCTAATTTTAGTTTTTGAGGGACCTCCATACTGTTCTCCATAGTAGCTGTATCAATTTACATTCCCACCAATAGTGCAAGAGGGTTCCCTTTCCTCCACACCCTCTCCAGGATTTATTATTCGTAGATTTTTTGATGTTGGCTATTCTGACTGGTATGAGGAGATACCTCATTGTAGTTTTGATTTGCATTTCTCCAATGACTAGTGATGTTGAGCATCTTTTCATGTGTTTGTTGTCAATCTGTATATCTTCTTTTGAGAAATGTATATTTAGGTCTTCTGCCCATTTTTGTATTGGGTTGTTTGGTTTTTTTGATATTGAGCTGCATGAGCTGCTTGTATATTTTGGAGATTAATCCTTTGTCAGTTGCTTCATTTGCAAAAAGTTTCTCCCATTCTGAGTGTTGTCTTTTCATCTTGTGTATGGTTTCCTTGCTGTGCAAAAACTTTGAGTTTCATTAGGTCCCATTTCCTTATTTTTGTTTTTAATTTCATTTCTCTAGGAGGTGGGTCAGAAAGATTCTTGCGGTGATTTATGTCGTAGAGTGTTCTGCCTATGTTTTCCTCTAAGAAATTTATAGTGTCTGGCCTTACATTTAGGTCTTTAATCCATTACAAGTTTAATTTTGTGTATGGTGTTAAGGAGTGTTCTAATATCATTCTTTTACATGTAGCTGTCCAGTTTTCCCAGCAACACTTATTGAAGAGGCTGTCTTTTCTCCACTGTATATTCTTGCCTCCTGTATCAAAAATAAGGTGACCATATGTGTGTGAGTTTATCTCTGGACTTTGTATCCTGTGCCATTTATCTATATTTCAGCTTTTGTGCCAGTACCATACTGTCTTTATTACTGTAGCTTTGTAGTATAGTCTGAAGCAAGGGAGCCTGATTCCTCAAGCTCCATTTTTCTTTCTAAAGATTCCTTTGGCTATTCATTGTCTTTTGTGTTTCCATACAAGTTGTGAAATTTTTTGTCCTAGTTCTGTGAAAAATGCCATTCGTTGTTTGATAGGGATTACTTGAATCTGTAGATTGCTTTGGGTTATATAGTCATTTTCACAATGTTGATTCTTCCAATCCAAGACATGGTATATCTCTCCATCTGTTTGTATCATTGTTAATTTCTTTCATCATTTTCTTATAGTTACCTGCATACAGGTCTTTTCTCTCCTTAGGCAGGATCATTCCTAGGTATTTTATTCCTTTTGTTGCAATGGTCAATGGGAGTGTTTCCTTAAATTGTATTTCAGATATTTCATCATTAGTGTATAGGAATGCAAGATATTTCTGTGCATTAATTTTCTATTCTGCTACTTTACCAAATTCTTTTATTAGCTCTAGTAATTTTCTGGAAACATCTTTAGGATTCTCTATGTATAGTATCATGTCATCTGCAAACAGTGACAGTTTTACTGTTTCTTTTCGAATTTGGATTCCTTTTATTTTTTTTTCTTCTCTCATCACTGTGGCTAAAACTTCCAAAGAGTGGTGAGAGTGGGCAACCTTGTCTTGTTCCTGATCTTAGTGAAAATGGTTACAGTTTTTCACTATTGAGAACAGTGTTGGTTGTGGATTTGTCATATATGGCTTTTATTATGTTGAGGTAAGTTCCCTCTATGCCTATTTTTTGGAGGGTTTTTATCATAAATGGTTGTTGAATTTTTTTGAAAGCTTTTCTGCGTCTATTGAGATGATCCTATGATTTTTTTCCTTCAATTTGTTAATATGGTTTATCACATTGATTGATTTGCATATATTGGAGAACCCCTGCATTCCTGGGATAAACCCCACTTGGTCATGGTGTATGATCCCTTTAATGTGTATTGGGTTCTGTTTGCTAGTATTTTGTTGAGAATTTTTGCATCTATGTTCATCAGTGATATTGTCCTGTAGATTTCTTTTTTTGTGGCATCTTTGTCTGGTTTTGGTATCAGGGTGATGGTGGCCTCATACAATGAGCTTGGGAGTGTTCCTCCCTCTGCTATATTTTGGAAGAGTTTGAGAAGGATAGGTGTTAGCTCTTCTCTAAATATTTGATAGAATTGGCTTGTGAAGCCATCTGGTCCTGGGCTTTTGTTTGTTGGAAGATTTTTAATCACAGTCTCAATTTCAGTTCTTGTGATTAGTCTCTTATATTTTCTATTTCTTCCTGGTTCAGTCTCAGAAGTTTGTGCTTTTCTAAGAATTTGTCCATGTCTTCCAGGTTGTCCATTTTACTAGCATATTGTTGCTTGTAGTAATCTCTCATTATCCTTTGTACTTCTGCATTGTCAGTTGTTACTTCTTCTTTTTCATTTCTAATTCTATTGATTTGAGTCTTCTCCCTTTTTTTTTTTTTTTTTTGGATAAGTCTGGCTAATGGTTTATCAATTTCATTTATCTTCTCAAAGAACCAGCTTTCAGTTTTATTGATCTTTGCTACTGTTTCCTTAATTTCTTTTTCGTTTATTTCTGATCTGATATTTATGATTTCTTTCCTTCTACTAACTTTGAGGTTTTTTTGTTCCTCTTCTCTAATTGCTTTAGGGTAAGGTTAGGTTGTTTATTTGAGATGTCTCCTGTTTCTTGAGGTAGGATTGTATTGATATAAACTTTCCTCTTAAAACTGCCTTTGCTGCATCCCATAGGTTTTGAGTTGTTGTGTTTTCATTGTCATTTATTTCTAGGTATTTTTTTGATTTCCTCTTTGATTTCTTCAATGATCTCTTGATTATTTAGTATTGTATTGTTTAGCCACCATGTGTTTGTCTTTTTTACAGGTTTTTTTTCCCTATAATTGATATCTAGTCTCATAACTTTGTGGTAAGAAAAGATACTTGATATGATTTTAATTTTCTTAAACTTATCAAGGCTTGATTTGTGACCCAAGATATGATCTATCCTGGAGAATGTTCCATGAGCACTTGAGAAGAAAGTGTAATCCTCTGTTTTTGGATGGAATGTCTTTTAAATATCAATTAAATCCATCATGTTTAATGTATCATTTAAAGCTTGTGTGCCTTATTTATTTTCATTTTGGATGATCTGTCCATTGGTGAAAGTGGGGTGTTAAAGTCCCCCACTATTATTGTGTTACTTTCGATTTCCTCTTTTAGCATTTGCCTTATGTATTGAGGTCCTCCTATGTTGGGTGCATAAATATTTACAATTGCTATATCTTCTTCTTGGATTGATCCCTTGATCATTATGTAGTGTCCTTCTTTGTCTCTTGTAATAGTCTTTATTTTAAAGTCTATTTTGTCTGATATGAGAATTTCTACTCCAGCTTTCTTTTGATTTCCATTTGCATGGAATATCTTTTTCCATCCCCTCACTGTCAGTCTGTATGCGTCCCTAGGTCTGAAGTGGGTCTCTTATAGACAGCATATGTATGGGTCATGTTTTTGTATCTCTTCAGCCAGTCTATGTCTTTTGGTTGGTGCATTTAATCCATTTACAGTTAAGGTAGTTATCGATATGTATGCTCGTATTACCATGTTCTTAATTGTTTTGTGTTTGTTATTGTAGGTCTTTTCCTTCTCTTGTGTATCCTGCCTAGAAAAGTTCCTTTATCATTTGTTGTAGAGCTAGTTTGATACTGTTGAATTATCATAGCTTTTGCTTGTCTGTAAAGATTTTAATTTCTCCATTGTGTCTGATTGAGCTCCTTGCTTGGTAGATTAATATTGGTTGTAGGTTTTTCCCTTTCATCACTTTAAATATGTCCTGCCACTCCTTTCTGGCTTGCAGAGTTTCTGCTGAAAGATCAGCTGTTAACTTTATAGGGATTCATTTGTAAGTTAATTGTTGCTTTTCCCTTGCTGCTTTTAATATTTTTTCTTTGTATTTAAGTTTTGATAGTTTGATTAATATGTGTCTTGACATGTTTCTCCTTGGATTTATCCTGTATGGGGCTCTCTGTGCTTCCTGCCCTTGACTGACTATTTCCTAACCCATATTAAGGAAGTTTTCAAGTATAATCTCTTGAAATATTTTCTTAGTCCCTTTGTATTCTCTTTTTCTTTTGGGACCCCTCTAATTCAAATGTTGGTGTGTTTTATTTTGTCCTAGATGTCCCTGAGATTGTTCTCAATTGTTTTCATTCTGTTTTCTTTATTCTGGTCTGCAGTAGTTATTTCCACTATTTTATCTTCCAGGTCACTTATCCGTTCTTCTGCCTCAGTTATTCTGCTATTGATTCCATCTAGAGAATTTTAAATTTCATTTATTGTGTTGTTCATCCTTGTTTGTTTGCTCTTTAGCTCTTCTGGTTCCTTGTTAAATGTTTCTTGTGTTTTCTCCATTCTATTTCCAAGAATTTAGATCATCTTTACTATCATTACTCTGAATTCTTTTTCGGGTAGACTGCCTATTTCCTCTTCATTTGTTTGGTCTGGTAGGTTTTTACCTTGCTCCTTCATCTGCTGTATATTCCTCTGTCTTCTCATTTTACTTAACTTATTGTGTTTGTGGTCTCTGTTTTGCAGACTGCAGGTTCATAGTTCCAGTTGTTTTTGTTGTGTGCTTCCAGTGGGTAATGTTGTTTCAGTGGGTTGTGTAGGTTTCTTGGTGGAGGGGACTGGTGCCTGTGTTGTGGTGGATGAGGCTGGATCCTGTCTTTCTAGTGAGCAGACCATGTCTGGTGGTGTGTTTTGGGGTGTCTGTGACCTTATTATGATTTTAGGCAGTCTTTCTGCTAGTGTGTGGGTTTGTGTTCCTGTCTTGCTAGTTTGGCATAGGGTGTCCAGCACTGTAGCTTGCTGGTCACTGAGTGGAGCTGGGCCTTAGCATTGAGATGGAGATCTCTGGGAGAGCTTTTGCTATTTGATACCACATGGGGCCTGGAAGTCTCTGGTTGACCAATGTCCTGAACTCGGCTCTCTCACCTCAGATGCTCAGGCCTGACAGCCAGCCAGAGCACCAAGACTCTGTCAGCCACATGGCTGTGAAGTTAAGGGAGAACAAGAAAGAAAAAAATAAAAGTTATTAAAATAGAAAAAAATTATTAAAAATAAAAAAGTAATAAAAAAAGAGACAGAAAGAAGAGAGCAACCAAACAAAAAAACAAATCTACCAATAATAAAAGTGCTAAAACCTATACAACAAAAAAAAAAGGTCATTCAGAAACCTAGGACAGATGGCAAAAGCAAAGCTCTGCAGATAAAATCACACAAAGAAGCATACACATACACACTCACAAAAAGAGCAAAAGGAATATATATATATATATATATATATATACACAAAATTTTTAAAAAAGGAAGAGAGCAACCAAATCAATAAACAAATCTGCCAATGATAATAAGCTCTAAATACTAAACTAAGATGAACATAAAACCAGAAACAAATTAGATGCAGAAAGCCAACCCCAAGTCTACAGTTGCTCCCGAAGTCCACCGCCTCAATTTTCAGATGATTTTTTGTCTATTCATGTATTCCACAGATGAAGGGTACATCAAGTTGACTGTGAAGATTTCGTCCACTGCTCCTGAGGGTGCTGGGAGAAATTTCCCTTTCTCTTCATTGTTCACACAGCTCCTGGGGTTCAACTTTGGATTTGGCCCCACCTCTGCATGTAGGTTGCCTGATGGCATCTCTTGGGAATTCTGAGGTCTTCTACCAGCATTCAGTAGGTGTTCTGTAAGAGTTGTTCCACATATAGATGTAGTTTTGATGTATTTGTGGGGAGGAAGGTGATCTCCACGTCTTACTTATCTGCCACCTTGGAGGCGCCCTCAAGCATTTCTTTTATGATTTGTGTTTTTTTAAGTCTTATTTCATAAATCCTTCCTACTCTAAGGTCCCAAAGAATTTTCTCCTGTATTCGC